>NW_026575041.1:17290000-17617500 GCF_905146905.1 Nyctereutes procyonoides | reverse complement strand
GTAAAGCATATAAATTTATTTAATATAGATCGCACAGCCTTTGTAGGGAAATAAAGACCTGAAGAAACCATTACACCTGAGTGCTTTACTGCCATGTGGGATGCAGAGTGGGTAGTTGTAGAACAAGGTGATAGGGCAAAGAATATAAGCTAAGTGTAGTAAATGGAGGAAACCATGAGGCCTGTTGGTTCAGATTCTTCTCTTTTCTCTTGGAGATAAGGATGTCCCTTTCTTCTCAGGAAAGGTATGGAGAGGGTACTTCTCACATGAGAGTCTTGTGACTTGTTTCAGGGAAGGAAAGGGCTAGGTCAGAGAGACCTTTCTGCTTCTGCCATTTTCTCAAACTCCTTCAGCCGAAAATATTGAATATGTCAAAGTACCACATTTGAGGTGACATATTCTGAACCTAGCTAGGCCTAAATTGCATCATGCATCAGTCTCTGTCATCCTTTGCTGTTTGGCAACCACTACACCATTAGTAGCTAAAATGTTAGGGTCTCTCAATATGATATTGCTAAACAAAATATGGGACTCTATAGATACCAGTTACATTTGGACTTCTAACAACAGAAACATTTTTTAAAGATTTATTTATTTATTTGTTTGTTTGTTTGTTTATTTATTTATGAGAGAAAAAGTGAGCAGGGGAGGGACAGGAGAGGGAGAGAATCCCAAGCAGACTCCACACTAAGCACAGAGCCCGACATGGGGCTGGATCACACAACCTTGAGATCATTACCTGAGCTGACAAGAGTCTGCTGCTTAACCGACTGGGCCACTCAGGCACCCAACAGATGCATTCTTTATTTTAAGTATGTCTCATGAAATATGTAGGACATATTTATACTGAGAAATATCCCTTGATATTGAATTTCAAACTTAAATTCAAATTTAACTGGATGTCCTGTATTTTCTTTTGCAAAATCTGTGAACTCCTCTTAAAACTATGAAAGACATTGGACTCTGAGCAGTTCTTACCCTGTTCTAAGAATTTCAAATGGACAGTTGAGGATCTGTGATATCCTTATTTAAAGTAAACCCATCTAATGTTTGATTTGTGTGAAGGGAAAATTATTTTCTCCATAAGAATTCTCACTGTGTAACAATTTCTCCCGTATTGTTTAGTTGCAAAGGCAAGTGAAAAAAAAAAAACATACAAAACAAGTACCCTGTTTCTGAATGAATTGATGTAGAAATGGCAGGTGTCTTGTGTGACTACCAATTCCTCCTCTCAGTGTGGGCTGAGCCCCTGAAGGGGTTAAGTCTCCAAGCCACCTTTAAGCCCTTGGAGTTCTGTTTACTTTAATGGAAATCACTTTTCCAAGGCTCCTTGCTGGTTCTGAAAAATCAGGTTAAAGGTCATCCTGCGACTCCAAGAATAATAAATTTGCAATTTGTACTTTTCTGACCTCTAGAAATATTTTTAGGTGTTTGAGGCCAAAGAAAACAAAGCAGTGCTTTGAAAGGACTGGGGAGCTATCAATTGATCAATTTAAGTGGGATTATCTGATAATTGGGTAAATACATTGTTATTGATGTCTAAAAGGAAGAAGATGTGCCAAGAAAACACTAATGCCTAGGCCTAGATTTATCTGCTAATCCTTGAAGGAGGCAGTTTACTGAGGACATGAGTAATTGCTCTGTTAACAGATTTATTCTTCCTTTAAGCCCCATATTTGGGGCTTAAATCCTCCCCTCTTTCCAGCCATTCAAAATGTGACCTAAGTCTCACTGCCCAATGTTACACTTTGCAGCTCTTCCTAGTCATGTTCATACTCCAATTTCTTTGATTTGACATGCAGTACCCTAGCAAAAGACTGGCGCTCTAGCCACAAGTGCTTTATGTGAGTAAACTTTGAGGAATTTTGCATTTGATTAAACAACCTGGAAAGACTTGCTTCTTCTCTTTAGCTGTATTTTTAACCAGATTACTTTTAAATAGAGCTTTAATGACAATATGGCTCAGTGGGAAAAGGCCAGGACTGGAAACCAGGAAACCAATGTTTTAATCTTGACTCTGTCTGTAATTAGCTTTGTGACCTTGATTAATCTTATTACATTGTCTAACTCTTTTGGCCTCTAATTTCTCATTTGCGAGTCAAGGGAATAGAGTTGAGATTGCTTCCAGCTTGAACTATCAATGAAGGGATAAAAGTAATTGATCTGTATTTTGTTTTGAGCATACCAACTACCAGGATTTTTTTTTCTTATGATTTGCATTTCTGTCTTTTTTTTATGTAGAAACATGTTATCTCAACAACATGAATGCTACTTGGACTTTCTTGAAATTTTCACTGAGAGAAGTAAGACAGTTGCAGTGAACAGAAACCAACCCCATGATATCCAACTCATTTTAAAACAAGTTTGTTTTATTAAAATGAGATCCAAATCCAAATATCTAAACATATGTGTATACATAGTCAAAACAATGCATACATAAATCTTTTCCTATTATTCTCTTATGTAAATAGTAACCACTTTAAGATTACAAAATAATTATCTAGTGATTATCCTTTCTTTTCATGGATTTCTTGATCTGTTTGGGTAGATTTCATACCTTTAGTCCATAGCTGACCTTTCTAAAGACTTCTATGATTAAAGTAGACAGTACTCAATTTAAAATCTCTTCATTTTTATTTTATGTTTATTATTTTTGGAATCTTTAAAGCCATCTTGATCTTCAAGGACAGAGTTAGTACCATGATGTTGAGAGTTCCTTTGTAGCATATATCTTATTAGTGAGCAAAGGACCTTAGCAAGATTCACATTTATTTTGAGAAAAATCAACAACAACCAGTCAGATAATCTATAAAAGAAAGAAAGAATAATCATCCCAGCTTCATTTAAAATACATTAAAGAATGTATTAGTTATGGTATATGCTAAGCTTCTTAAGAAATATGAGATAAGGAATACTGTGGGTCAAACAAGATAGAAATTTCTATCTCAAATAACTAGGTTAGCAGGAAACATGAGCAAAAGGAATTCATGTGGTGAAGCAGCTAGGCATATGCAGAGAGCAGGTAAAGGATACTTGCCAGGAGCCAAGGTTAAGGCCATCATTAAAAGGTAATGTGTGTTTCATAAGGTTATCTAAGGGCCCAAGTTCCTTTGTCTTGTTGCTCTGCATTCATTAGAATGTTCCTTTTACTTGGATTGTCAATGGGTGGCTTTCATTCCAGTCACATGTTTCTCCAGATAAAAAATGTAGAGTAAGCAGCTTCCTGATACAGAAGTGACCCAGAAGTTTCATCCTTCACTCTGCTCATGTGCCATTGCAAAAGCTTGCTCACATGGTGCCTCCTAACTGCAAGGGAGGCTAGGAAATGTAATCTGACTGGGTGGTTATGTGATATGCTTTTATCAAAAGTTCTGTTACTAAAAAAGGAAGTGGAGAATGAATATGGAAGTCTTTACTACAGAGATGTCATGGTCTAATATTTCTTTTTTTTTTTTTTAAGATTTATTTATTTTAGAGAGAGTGAGTGGGAGGAGGCGCAGAGAGAAAAAGTCTTCAAGCAGACTGCCCACTGAGTGGAGAGCCTGATGTGAGGTTTGATCCCACAACCCATGAGATCAGTTTCATGAGCTGAAACCAATAGTCAGCCCCTTAACCAACTGAGCCCTTTTCCATCCAGATACCCCAAATGGTCTAATATTTCTAAATATCCCTATAACAATAGGCAAAACATTTTATAATAATTCCATATGAGCAGTCCAGTCATCATAAAATCTTGGTGATAATGATAATGTTTTAAACACTAGTTTTAAACCTTCAGTTAATGAAAAAACAAAACAAAACAAAAACAAAAACACAGATAAGGACAGATACTTGAGAACTTTCAGTGGAGGCCGAGAAAATTAAGGCCATTCCACTTTAAGTTCAGCGTTAGCACAAATACAGCCGTCCCAGGCCCCTGTGAATAAGAGCTGAACTTTACCTTACTTCAGTTACAGGAAGAAAACAGTTTACAGCTTAATGTCCTAGAAAGCCCCATATTAGAATGAGAACAGAGCCCAAGCCAGTGGCAGGAAGCCCCATATTAGAATTAGAACAGAACTCAATGCCCTTGAAGGCCCCATATCAGAATGTAAACAGAACTTGAGAAATTCCTCCACCTCTTCTGGAGGTCCCCTAGACCAACCCTTAAATCTAAGCTGAAACCCACCTCGGGGTCCAAGTCCCTGCTCCGCTGTGTGGGTACACTTGGACCCAAGCTCGAGCTTGTAAATAAACCCTCGTGTGTTTGCATCGGTGTCGGCTCCTTGGTGGTTTCTCAGATTCTCAATCTTGGGCACAGCACTTTCTTGCCAACATGAAACACTCCAGGCTAAAAAGAGGTTTACTTTTAGGATGGTTTCTTCTCAATGTTGCTAAATCTTGAATTCTTCTGGAAGGTCTTTTCAAGCCCAGGCATATGTAATATTACATTTGTGAATAGGTTTTGCCCTAACTGGGCAGATGTTAAAAATATCTTAAAGATTAAAGACTTACTGGTCCTCAGAACAGGGAAGAACCAAGCTCTAGAAATAAATTATTATTCTAGTCGTTCTTTCTCATAGCATCCATGTTCATCTCTGTGCACATGCCCCATTCCCTTTCTATTCTCTCTAAGCAATTTTTACTTAGATTCTATGATGTAAATTGTAAAAGAACTAGCCAAGATCATACAAACAGTTAACATTGAATGGAGGAGCTCTTTCCTGGTGACCGTCTCATGGTATCTGGACAAGTTATGAAGTGACTGGCCTTGGGCCTAGTATAACTTCCAGAATAATTCGGGGCCACTTCTGAACACTTACCTGTCAACAACAGAATCCCTAAACAGGTAGCAGTTTTATCTGAAAAGCAAAGATGAATACTGCACATACTGTGATGAATGAAGCTAGTGCCATATTTTATTGAATATATCATTGATTTAAAGCACATCATCATTTATGTATTTACAACATAGCTAACAAATGCTGCTGCTTAAAACACAATTCATTTTGACAGGGTACAAAGTGAAAACCTGGTGCATCATGTGATTGATATGACACAGTAACTACATTGTTTTTAATAATAGAGATGATAACCAGTTGTTAAACACTTATGTGGCAGAAATGATTCTAGGTGATTTGCATGAATTAAATAATTATTATAACCATCATATGAAGAATAGTAAATATAACAAATCTATAAATCTCATTTATTATATCTCTGGTAAGTAATCATTTACACTTAAAAAAAAAGCAGGGGGCACTTGTGTGGTTTAGTCAGTTAAGCGTCTGACTCTTGGTTTTAGCTCAGGTCATGATCTCAGGGTCCTGGGATGGAGCCCTACATCAGGCTCTGTGCTCAGCAGGGAGTCTGCTTGGGATTCTCTGTCTCCCTCTGCCCTCCTCTCCCTTCAACTAAATAAATCTTTAAAAATAAAATAAAAAGTAGGGAAGCACACTACCTCACATAGTGCCCCATGTATTTTTGTAAACACTGGATCCATTTGTTTATTCTTTTCCAGTCTTACTGAGATATAATTGATGTATAATATTGTATTAGTTCAAGGCATGTGAGATAATGATGTGGCATATATATATTTTCAAGTGATATCACAATAATTTAGTTAAAAACTCATCCCCTCACAGTTTTTTTTTGTGATAAGAACTCTTAAAATTCACTCCCTTATCAACTTTTATATACATGTACAATGTTAACTATAATCACCTTATTATACATTAAATTCTTAAGAAGTTTTCTTATAGCTGTGAATTTATGCCTTTTGACCACCTTCACCTATTTCCCTGGCCCCCCACTGCTGTCAACCACCTATCTGTTCTCTGTTTCTAGATTTTGTTTTTTCAGATTGCACATATAAGTGGGATTATTTAATATTTGTCTTTCTCTGTCTGGCATATTTCACTTAGCCTAATGCTGTTAGGGTCCACCCATGTTGTAAATGTCAAAATTTTCACCTTTTTTTAGAGGAATAATATTCCATTGCATATACATGCTATGTTTCTTTAATCCATTTTTCTGTTGATGGACACTTAGGTTGTGTCCATGTTTTGGCTACTGTATATAATCCTACAATGATCATAGGGATGCAGATGTTTTTTTTTAAGATAGTGATTTTGTTTCCTTCATATATACCCAGAAGTGAAATTATTGTATCATGTAGTACTTCTATTTTTTAAGTTTTGAGCACCTTCCATAATGTTTTCTATAGTGGCTGTAACAATTTGTATTCCCACCAATCGTGAGTAAAGTTTTCCTTTTTTCTATATCTTTGCCAACACTTGTATCTTTTGTCTTTTTGACAGTAGTCATTCTAACAGGTATAAAATATCTCATTGTAGTTTTTATTTGCATTGCCTTGATGATCAGTGATGATGAGCACCTTTTCATGTACCTGTTTGCCATCTGGTTGTCTTCTTTGGAAAAAAAAATGTCTATTTAGTTCCTCTGCCCATTTTTAAATTGGATTTTTTGTTTTCTTGCTATTGAGTTGTTTAAGCTCTTTATATATATCAGATGTTTACCCCTTATTAGATATATGATTTCCAAATATCACCCATTCTGTAGGTTGCCTTTTCATTTGTTGATGATTTCTTTTGTTGTGCAGAAGTTTGTTTGTTTTTTTAATTTGATGTAATCTTACTTGTTTATTTTTGATTTTTGTTCTTGCTTTTGGTGTCAAATCCAAAAATTAATTACCCAGACCTATGTCAAGGAGATGATCCTCTGTATTTTATCCTTTTTTATTTATTTATTTTTCTGTATTTTCTTCTAAGACCATTCATTTTTGAAGGCATTATTTTTTAGATAGTTTTTCCTGAGGCTTAATAATTATTCTTACCAGTACTTTTTCAATAGTACTAATTGTACTACTCTTTCTTATGAGTGAAGTGTCTCAGGTAAAATATTTAAAATCTGCCATCATGCCACTCTTCAAACCCTCTCTGTGGTAATCCTCCTTAGGCCTTACAAACATTTCTGAAATAACATGGCAGCCTGACTTAGTGTGATTCTTTGTGCCCTCCTCTAATCAGGATCTGTTAAAATCTCCAGCTGCTGTTTAGGCTGGATATCTAAGCCTCATTACAGGGCTGGCTGACTGCCTGAAAGACTAGTCCTATCTCAGGTGTTATCCTATAATGCTACTACTTAACTGTGTGTTACAAGGACATGAGCTGCATCCTTCATGCCACCTGAGAAGTCATCTTTCACTAATTCAACAGAACACAACAGAATCTATAGGATATCAACCATCTTGGTAAGTATATATTTCTAACCTACAGAGATTAGATTGAATAAAAATAGGAAAGTCACTGTTACCTGTGGTTGTCCATCTTCATGGCATCCAAAGACAAAAGAAAAAGAAAAATACAAAACATAACTTTGAAACTAAGGAATTATAACTTTTGAATTAAGAGCAAACTTATATATGCAGATTCAAAGGTACTAGGAGGCTTGGAAATGTTTTTCTTAAATCACTCTTATATGAAGTATCTCATTATGATGGAGAAAGTAATCTGCCTATGTTTCAAAGCCTCTGAAATTGAGAAAATGAAAAACTCAGAATTAGAGTATATGTATCATTTGACATAATAAATACCACCCAACTTATTATATCTTTTTCTTACCCTCAACTTCCTCTTTTATGATCAACAAAATAATTATGCTCTGCACCTAACAATTCCAAAGCCAGTTAATGACTCATTAAGATTTTATCATTTTTGTGACATGTTATTGAACTTGGCCTCCTCAGGAGGCTGGTCCAGTGATTACTGGAGTAACTAGCAAATGTTTAATCACCCACTTTATTACCTTTCTATTAATAATAAATACCAGGAGGTAGATATACATATGATTGCATTGCTAGTTTAATATTAGCATAAGAAGTTAAGGTTTGAAATATTGGAAAGCTAATTTAATTTGAACAGCATCACATTGGTATTTGGAATGACAGCTGTGGAAAGCCACGACAATAGAAATCTCTGTATTCCAAACCAGAAAAACTCGTTGATGCATTTGTAATGCTTAATTAATATCCTCTTCATGGAATCTGGAACCCTTCTAAGTAGTTGTATTTCCTTAAACTTTTGCACAGTATTATCTATCAGATTATTTGTGACCTTCAATATTTGAGAAGTTAATTGTTAAAATGACTATCTTTTTTATGTTATACATAAAGGGGCTCCAAATAAGGATTATCCCTCTAAAAACATATGTTTACCTGCTTAGTTTTCTCAAGCTTCTGATTATTAAATGCAAACAGTAATAAGACTGAATTCTGAATAAATATGTATGGTTCTTTCTACTGTCTTTGAGACAATAAGGCAGGTCATGCTTACTTCTAACCAAAAATGCTACCACTAATAATATGTTTAGGTATGAAGGATTAGCAAATATTTTCTTGAGTACCTACTATGTGTCAGGCACTAATCTTTGCCACAAAAATGCTCATTTTTGATACTGGTGTGGTATACATGAGAGATGGCACTCACCTATGAGACACATCTCCAATGTGCAATGCATAATATGCCAACTATTGCTTCATTTGCCTCTGGCACTCAAAAAAGAGTATCAAGATGTAACAGTATTGTTATACAAATAATATTGAATATTGACCTTACTGTAATTCATATGACATGAATATTGGATACTTAAAATCATATTAGTGACAAATTGCTCACGACACGTCAAGACTGACAAGCATGTCGAACACCACTGCTCAGAACCAAACTCTTCCATGTTCTTTAAGTCCAGAAGAACTTCTCATGGTCTCTCTCTCTCTGTACCATTTTCATTCTTGCCCCTTGTGGCTTTGATCAATTTCATTCTTCATCCTAAATCCTCCTTCCTATCTGTGACAAGAATCCAGTATCTATCCATCCCTCAATCACAATTCACATCTTTTATTTTCCTTAACCCTCCTCCAATTATTTCTGCAAGTAAAATTTGCTCATTCATTAAATTCCCAGTTTAAGTATTTATTATACATCTATAATGTATAAAGCATGCTCTCACTGCCCATTTGATTTGTATCAACCAGCACTATTTAAATCAGTTTAATAGGGTTTTCTCTATTTGTAATTGAAATGCCAACCTTACTTTTTAAAAATCATGACAGGAAGGATACACGTCTTACATTTCTTTCTTTCAGAATACATAGTATAACTTAAAAAAAATATATAGCACTTCAAATTCATGTTGATAGATTGGTTTATGCTGATGTTAGTGTTTTCTGTCTATCCATGTTGATATGCCTAAAAGGTAAATTAAAGGTAAGAATCCCAGCATCACGTGGGAAATCAGAAATGCAGAATTTTGGAAATCATCTTAAACCTACTGAATCAGTGTTGTATTTTTAAAAGACCCCCCCAGGTGATTCTCATGTATATTAAGTTTTTGGAGCACTGATAATACTGAAGCACAAGAATATTAAACTTTACAGTATTCAGGATATATAGAATATTTATTACTCAGGATACAGAATATTCACAGTACTGGGTTAATGGTATTATTCAAAAATAACTCTTGTCCAAAAACAGAAATCTAAAGGGAAAATGATTAGTCCCTATTATTAATCCCATATTTTAAACATTAATAAGCATGCCATATCAGTACTATACATAAACTATATAACACATTAAGTGCTCAGTATATTCTTGTATTGATGTGTAGACTAATGTGTAAAAATGATTTGTCAAAAGGCACACAGCCAGTGACTTAAATGTTGGATTTTAACTAGTCATTGTTTCATTTTACTTAATATACTTGGAAAGTCCATAAAGTACATAGTACTACTAACTTTATTTTAGTGATGAAACTAAAGTTTAAAGTGATAAGAAATGCCCTTTTAATCATTAGAGCAAATAAATAAATCAGGGATTCATGCATAACATCTCTGTTCTTTGATGCCATGTTCCTAGGCATGGTGTTCAGTGATCACAGCCTCCCATAGCATAGATTTCCAAATATGTTGAATAGAGAATAAGCATGGAAAATCTAAGGAAGTCAAAGAAATTTAATTCCGAAAAAGAAAGCAAGGTGGAATGTAATGTATGTTGATGCTGAAAAGGAGGCAAGATTCATTTCATGGGCTAAATTATAAATTTTTTTCTCAAAGTAGTACTGAATCATTTTAAACAGGAATGTGATATAAGTACATGTTCTGTGTCTGAACAGACTACTCTAGCAGCATTATGGAGAGCATATTAGAAAATAGAATGAATGCAAGACTATCTAATATTTTATTGCAGAATTCTAGGCCAAGATTAATGGCAAACTGGATTGGAGGATTTGGCATTAAAAAGATGGAGATAAGCAATTGAGTTTGAAGATTAGAATTAAATCAGTAGGAATTGGAGATAGATTTGGTATATTGAATAAAGGCAAAAACAAGTCTCAAAAAAGAGTTTAAGGTCTCGGGTCTTCTACTGGAATAGATGAAGTCATCCTTACCTGAGATAAGAAGCTCTAAAATAATAATTGCTAACAGACTCTGAAATGACAATATTGAGTTTAAGGTACATTTGAACAATTAAAATTCTGAATAAACTTGAAAATATAGGCCAGGAATTCAGGAAGCCCTAACTATAGCAATACTAGATTATGAATTGTGTATAGAATGGAAAATATTGTGGTTCCTAAGGTTGAAGGTTGAGTAATGCCAACAATAATAACGCAATAAACCTGCAACAAAGCAGAAGTAGCAGATACAGAGGGAGAGAAGGCAGGAGAACATATCACCTTAGAGCCAATGGAAAAGCAGCTCTTTCAGTAAGGAAGACCTGTGTGAAGTAAGTACTGAAGTATGTCCATTGGGATGAACAATATGGAGGTCAATGGTGATTATATTGAGAGCTATTCTGATGGAACATTGGGAATAGAAGCCAGATATGAATAGATTTAATAGTAAATGAAATAAAATGTAAGTAAATTGAAATATTATATATGAAAAATTCCTCCCAGAAGTTTGTTAATGAAGAAGAGGAAAGGCAAGGAAGTGGGTAAAAGGTATGAAATAAAAATGGGATTGATTTGTTTCATTGTATACTTAGGATGAGAGACATTTGGGAGTTCCTATATGCCTATAGGAAGGATTCAGTTATATATATATATATATATATATATATATATATATATATATATATGGCAGAAGAAAAAACTGATTTTTATTTTGCATTATTCCTGAAAAAGGGAAGGGATGAGAAAACATGTATAGGTTTTTTGGATTACTTCACTCTACCAGAGATGTTACATGCTGCACAGCAATGGCTACTAGCTCGACATGGCTTGTAAAATACTTTGGTTGATTGCCAGTATCTCTATGGTTTTTGGTGTGTCTGACTTATGAATAGCAGCAATTCATTATAATATTTCAGTGTGCCACACCACACCATTCCCATGTACACACTCACACACCCTACATACAGCTTTTCATTTTGAAATAATTTTAGATTTTAGAAATTGAAAATTAGTACAGAGATTTCCCACATATAATTCACCCAGCTTCTCCTGATGTTAACATTTCACATACTGAAGTTGTACTTGCCAAAACCTAGAAGTTTATGTATCTGTTATCATTTACAAGTCACAAAATATTGTGTGGTTATTTTAGAGATGAAAATATTCATCCCAATTTCTACAGTTAAAAGTTTGTCTAAAAGACCTGAAATTCTAATCTCTGTACCAGTGGCTTCAAAATGTCAATGTATGGACTAGTGTTGGTTTTTTAATAACATTTCCCAAAAGATAAATTTATCTGTTAAAGGACTGGTCTTTATTTTGAGATTTATTTTTATTCCCTTTTGAGTGTGCACATATGCATCCACACACAAATGAAACAGTACTGAGAGTAGATAGCTTTTCTTTGGTATTGTTTAATTGAAAAATCATTGGCAATAATATTCTGGACACATTCACTTCTTTTTTAAACTTCTTTGAAAAATCCCCATAATTTGGACACCATTTGGTTTAGTTTATCTTCTGATCCAGCAATATTTCAGAGTACATAATGGCTCTTAAGGATGGTTCTGGGATGTGATTGCATATTTTTGTGTGAGCATGTTTTTGTGGAGAGAAAACATATTGTGTAAAGATACATTTGAATGATATTCCACAGGATTTTAAGCCTGATGCCAACTTGTTAACTCTCCTAAAATGATGGGTGTAAAAACAAGAATTATGATTGCAAACAGTAAAAACTTAGCAAATATTTATTTAATAGAAGAATAAATAAAAGCATCGCTTTCAGGGGGGCTTTTTTTCTTTATTAGAATGGAGAGTAGCACTGTTGATTAGATAGAGATTGGAAAAGTTTTTCCAAATTTCCTCTCTGGCAGGTTACTTATAATACTCTCCAGGAAGAAGCAGGGAATGAAAAACATTCATCTGTTAACATATGATACAATACATTTTGTGTACATAGAATTTTAGTGCAGGTAACAGAAATATAGTAATCTTCAAAAAGAAAGAAGTGTTTCCCAATAATGACACGTTCTGCAGTGTGAACAGATAAATAGAATTATGAATTTCCCTGAATCCATCAAATGAAGCAGTGTTATAAAATTAACACTGTGCAGTTTAAGAGAGGAAAGCTAAAATACTCTCGTTTATTTTTTGGAAATGCTCAGAAATATATCATTCTTTCTTTCCTATCAAAATTATGCTGCTTATCTCTGAAGCATTGGTAATAGTCTAAGAAGATGGTGGCTTACTCTGAAAGGTGATTATTTAATTGATTATATCTAGGGCCTTTGGAGGGCTAAATTATCAATTTCCTCTCTTATTTTTAATCGTATATGATCACTAGACTCCCTTTTATTATGTGCTTTCATTTTTCTTTAAAGTTTCTCACAAATGATGATTACCAGGCTGTGTAGGGGTAAGAAGCCCTTTATTCTACAAGCATCTTTTCCCTCTGGCCTGCTTTAGTTAGTGTTTACAGTGTCACATTTTATCACCATGGAGATAACTATAATATGACAACTATTGGAACAAATCAAATAGGAAGAACATGATTAAAAAGCAGAATTAATTAATTAATTGTTTTTTAAGTGAATAGCCTCACACCAATCAACTATATATATATATATATATATATATATATATATTTATGTATATATTAATTTGTTTAAAATGTATTTTTAAAATATATTCAACTCTTTCTCACTAAAAAGGGACTTTTGATCATATGGCATTAATATGTATCCAAGTATACATTCCTCTTAGAATCTGTTTTGTATTTTGCTTTTTTCAGTTAGTGAAACAGCTCTACTTGTTTAGTAAAGTTAGTCTTTTCTTGAAGACCATCCTTTAAAATTCTAATTGAACATAGGAAGTTGACATGTAAGTGTACATTTGGAATTACTTCTTTACCTACTGAGGTAATATGATAGAGAATATAAGAGAAGACTTGAGTTTCAATGTCATCTCCACCATTTATTAGATTTACTAGTTTTATAATTTTCAGAATATTCTTTCTTATATGAAAATCAGATTAATCTACCTGACTGTATTATATGTAGCACAGAGATTATAATTCTTATAAATATGCAGTCTGTGTGTTTTACTTCTAGGCTGAGAGAGGAAGAACATAATCAATTACGTTCCTCCATTCCATCTCTACTTTCTGCCACAGAGATGATAAATTTCAATCATCCTGAGTCCTTGAGTGGCTACATGGATCAGACCACCACTGAACACATAGGGCGAGTACATGTCAAACCATCATGGACATATAGAGTAAGTAAGAAACAAATCTTTGTTACATTAAGCCACTGAGATTTTGCATTGCATTTGATATAGTTTATCACAACATTAGTAGTTACTACCTGTGATAATATGTATCCCACAAAATATGCTTGGTAAAAAATGAATCTCAATATAAAAAGTACATTAAAATACTTTATCCATGTCATTCTATGTTGTGCATTCCTATGAGGGAAACTTCTATTAACTTCAGAGGATGCAAGAAACATTATTAGTCTCTTATCTCTTGTTTCCCTGTATAGCTATAAAATAAAGCTTTGCTAAATTTGTCTCTATCTGGTTACCAGTCATTAGAGTGTATTTAACTTGCACCTATTTATTTAAAATATAATTTAGTTTTACATCATCCTATTAATTTAAATACATCTTCAAATTAAACTCCTTCAAAATTTTTATTTAATGAATCTATTCATACTATAGAACTATTAGTGACAAAACTGAAGTTTTTAACCATGACATGTAATAAGTATTAACTCTCCTAACTTTGGTTTTGACAAAATAAACATTTTTTTAGAATCATCTTTTAAATCACATTAGTAAATTAATCTTCAGGTCAGTGGGTTAGAAATACCAGATAAAGAAAAAATTTTATAAATGAAGTTGAATATCCTTAAGCATTTTAATATACTTGCAAGTATTTGTTTTTGTTTAATGATATGTCTAATATGACAGAAATAAGCATGAACTAAAATGACATACGCTGAAAGCACTCTGTGCTGCAAACAACGAATGTTATTGGTATTGATAAAAGACTTGAAATATTAAAGACTTCATGTAAACATTTGGGAATGAAGGCAGCAGCCAGGGTTAATTCTCAGTGCAGTCTATTGTATAGAAATTCCCTTTATTATTTGCAGTAGTGTTTACATCATAAGATCTGATCTTTGTTTTCCAGGAATATCTAGTCAGAAGGAAAAAAAAAAAAAAGACAAAGTAGTTCAGAAATCAAGAGTCCTCCAATGTCTAGTTTTAATGACTGCTTAACATATTTCTTTCTAGATTCTCTTTTTGGAAAGAATTAAAACTTCTCTCTCCTTAACAAAGCTTAATAAGTCTTTAATTTCTCACCATTCTTTGTTTGTCACTGGAGTTCCTTCATTTACTCTTCAATTAATCATTCTGGAAAAATTTGGAGGTGGATTTGGTGGCACATAATCCAGTCATAAGAACACTATGCTAGGAGAAGGGAACCAGAACTGTTTTTTTTATTCTAATTGCATGGTCTGTGGTACTAACCAAGCAGTGTGTGCTATCAGATTGCAAGAAAACTGTGAGAATGTATATTTTAATGGGCCCAGAATAGATCTCATGTATACTTGCTGACACAATGTTCTTCAAGGTACAGCATTTGTCCTAGAGTTTTCCATTTATTTAAGACACAGTTATATTTGAGACTTTCTACAATGCAACAGGATATAAAGATAAATAAGAACGGTTCTTTATTTCCATGAGCTATTCTTGCAGGAAAGTTCCATGTACATATGCTCATATCTGAAGTTATCTTTATCCCAACTCAGAGAAACAGTGGATGTGACTGGAGAAACTAGCAAAACAATTAGGTTCTAAAGGACCAAAAAAAAAAAAATCCAGAATATTCTGTCTGGTATATTAGTAGGATTGGCTCATGTTAAGTCTTTTAAAAAGATTTGAAAGATCTATACATGAGTTCTAGAACAGAAGCAGGAGGCAATAAACGGGCAATGAGTTCAGAAGATCAGCAGTATAGCAGACTACATATGGAACATAGTTAGCAGAAGTATTGTTCTGCAAACTTTGGGAGAATCAGTGTCTGAAATTTATGGGCCAAAATCTATAGTTTGGCTTACAGGGTAGATGCCTGTGAAGATAGAGAAGTAGTATGTATAAGGGGTGAGATGTAAGCAGAATTGCAGAATGATTAAATCTTGGATTGTAGAATCAGATAGACCTGTTTATTTTTTTTAATTTTTTTTTTTTTTATTTACGATAGTCATACAGAGAGAGAGAGAGGCAGAGACACAGGCAGAGGGAGAAGCAGGCTCCATGCACCGGGAGCCCGACGTGGGATTCGATCCCGGGTCTCCAGGATCGCGCCCCAGGCCAAAGGCAGGCGCCAAACCCCTGCGCCACCCAGGGATCCCCAGATAGACCTGTTTAAATAAGGGTGGTGGTTATCAACTACATGAATTAGGACAAGTTATTTAATCTCTCCTAAACTTAGTTTTTTTCATGTGTAATTTGAGTATATAAAATAATTCTTCTATGAGGTATAAATTAGATAAAATATAACATTCTATGTACTGCATCTAGCATATACCAACTATTAATAAAGGTTAGTAGTATCATGGAAGAGAAAATAATATGAGATGGGACCATATATAAAACCAGTCATTTTCATGAAAGATTGGCCTATCTATGACCTGATTAGGTCTCATCAAGTTTAACTTTGTGAGAATAATAACTTTGAATTAGTAAGTGTTTGAAAGATGGGGCACAGTAACTCTGGTAATTAATGGAATAAATTCAAACAGAATTTAGCAGTAATTGTATTTGGTATTTAAATGTAGATCATTTTTCAATTGCTTTGCCTTCTCACTTATTGCTCTCTGGTATGTGTAAAGTATTGTAAATCTCAAGAGCTTCTATGACTCATATTATGGAAAGAAACTTAGGATTTTATTTGGATTTAAATGGGTTCTGAAATATGTATCTGAGCAGAGGCATAAATCAAACTACTGTTTATCTAGACTGGTCAGGGAATTCAATGATCTGGTAGATTGAATATTTAGGTTAATAGGTCATTAGAATACATACATACCATGAACTAATTGTATATTTCAACACTTATTCTAAAACTAAAGTGAAAAAATAATTTTTGTATGTGTAGAGGCCACTTTCAGTTCTTATTAAGTCTTATATTGTCTATATAAATGTCACTCATTTTTTACCTTACTTAGACCTTTTCCAAACTGAGCTAATGTAGCATTTTTACCTGTAACTTCAGTCTCTGTGCTTGTCCAGAAATTCTCCACTGCTGCATCCATATAACAAATATGTACTCTACATTAAACTGCAGTCACTCACAACTTTTCCAGGAAGAAAAATATATCAGGAAGAATAAAGAATAGCTTTCAGTATACATTTGTGGAATCCAATAATGGATACATCCTTAATATTACTAGTTATTTTGATTTTCATAATTAAGGAGACAGTTTCGTCTCCATTTTTCTCAACAACTATTCCAAATGTTCACTGTTTTCTCAAATCCTCTGCAGCCTCCTGCCATCATCTCCTTCAAAAGGCCACATGGTATTGCTTCATTGTTAGAGAGAGAGGAGAGATTATGTGACATGAACACATACCACCTCCCAAGACCACATGCTCATTTACCTACATCTGCCCTAGAGGGAGGGATTACCCTCCTATTGACTTAATAAAGCATTTTCAGGCAGTATAATTCTTCAGGTTTGTCTGTAGTCTCAACTGGGCAAGTCAGCAACTCACAGGTTCAGCACCAAAATATTTCAGGCATAGTTAGCTACATTTTGTTTTAATGGGTTCACATGTCAATTCTATATATTGTTTTAGGATTCCAACTTCACTTCCCTGGCCCTACATCTTGCTTGGAAAAAGTTAAAAAAACTATTCTTTGTTCTTCCAGTGAACGTAAACCTTTCTAAGGACCTATTCCTATAAAGCAGTGGTTATCATAGATGGATAAATGATTATTGCACTTAACACTATTATTAATACCTTTGGATATATGCATATTTGTATTATATATGAAACTGAAGAATATACTAATATATATGTATTTATAAGAGGAATTATTCCCTATCTTTGAAATAGGATTGAATATATGAAGTATGCTTGCATTAAAAAAAAGAGAAAGGAAAGGAAAGGAGGAAGGAAAGGAAAGAGAAGAGAAGGAGGGAGAGAGAAGTAAAGAAGGAAGGAAGGAAGGAAATAAAAAAAAATTTTCTTAGTTATATAATTTGCAGTTATATGTCTATTTCTCCTGTCCTTTCTTAGTTAGCAAATTAAGAACAGCCTCCAATCTACCCATTTGTTAACCTTAGGTTAAAAGTGAATTTTCTTAAAAGATGTACCTTTCTAAATAATTTTACATATCTTGATCATTTATAACATATTTTATTTGAAACTAAACAGCGTTTTTCTCAATAAATATTTCTCACAAAATTACACAATAAGAAATACATGCATGATGTTTTTTCTATTCACATATCCAACAGCAGCAAGTATTATTTTTTATTAAATACTCATTCAAGCCTAACCATAAGTAAATGGCAAAATAGAAAATGTTATTGGATTTGGGGAGAGAAATGCTTAGAATTTCTAAAGAAGTAATTCATCTCAGTAAAATTGGTAAATCGTATTTTGATGTTTCAGTGATCAAAAAAATTTGGCAAGTTGCTTTTTACTGCAATATGCCTCATGATTTGTGAAAATGTTGATATAGGAAATGAGTTCTGTTCAGAGATTCATAACTCTTAGAAATTATAGCAATAAGATTAATTATGTTAGTACTTTCAAAAGTCTATTCAGAGTTCTTATTTTGATAGCTAATCTGACCTACTTAAGTATGGAAATATATTGGCCAGTATGAGCTTGGAGTTCCATTTCTCCTTATTTAATACATACCAGATACTTCATTCTGAACTTTGTTCTGCTTCTAGCTTTTTCACTTTATTCAGAAGAATAGATATATTGTGAGATTTGATTGCTTTTACCCTGGAATACAGACACAGAGTGATTTCTATGGCTTTCATTTCCTTTATCTTTTCAAACTAATGAAGTGAGGGTCTTGTGGGTTCTAAAAGAAAAAAAAATGTTGTTTTAAAACTTCATCAGTTTGAAGTCTCAAACACTTCTTATAGATAAATATAAGGGGCATGATGTTATGAAATCTTCCAAAATTAATGTCATTTCGATTACTTATTTTATAGTGGATATTGAGGAGAGCCACCTGAATACCACCTCAGGACTCAGGTTTTCAGCTGCTAAGTGTGTTGGCTACTGGTGTATCACTTCTGAGTCCCTTACTGGGAAGGCCATCCTCATCTATTAACTGACTGATTCAGGCAATACAAACAGATCCTTGTTTGATGGAGCACAGTTCTCTAGGACCATCTCTGTTTCATAGTCCCTCATAGGATGGACTGAGATCATCATTACAAATGCTTGTAGTTCAACTTCTGCCTTTACCAAATCCTGCTTTCCTCACTCCTTCACATGATTATTCTAGAGATAACTCCCTAATAACTCCCCAGTAAACCTACTACAGGCAGTTCTCAGAATCTCAATGTCTATTTCACTGAAAACTCAACCACTTGTTGTCCAAAAGTGGTTGTAGAAGGCAGACCCTAAAATGGCATTTTTAAGTTGAATGGTAATTAGGAAAATGAATTGTTAAACTTTTAATGATGAAGCACTTGGATGAGGCAATAACGAAAGGAACTCCACTGTCAGGCAATTGAGAAATACTGAAAGTAGTAATTATAAGGACTTTATCTCCTTTAGCCAAAGGACAGAAAAGCTTCAGAACACATCGGACACTGGCTTACAGTTGTTGAAGACTTACAGAAGGGTTTGAATTCTCAGCCTCCAAAAATTAAAGACACTAAAATCAGAGACCTGACTGGAAAGCAATGGGACTCTGAGACATTGAGCACATCTGGGTGAATATAATAAAAAATCTTAAATCTTTAGATTCTCTTGAATCCTCTGAGACTGTCAAAGTCACTCACTTCTTATTGCTAAAGAATGATTAATTCCAGTGGTATTCTGGTCAATGTTGAACTACCATGTTATGAAAAGTCAAATAAACAAATGAGCAAAGCCCTGGTTTGTAGCATTTGCTAATTTGCATGATGTAAATATACTGTGATCCATTTCCAGCTACCAACTGTTTAACAATTGGCTCATAGAATTCCTAGAATGTTTAGCAATTGTCTCTTTTGAGCTGAAGAAGGCCAGAAGCTCTGATACATCACAGGACCAGATAATATGTGTCCCACTCATGATCTCTTGCTCTAGTCACCACAAAAAAACTAGAACATGACACCAAGTTAAGTCATACCATAATTTTATTGGGGAAGTGCTTGGTGAAGAGAGGAAGCAGCCTTTATCTAGAAAGAACTGCCTGATTTTGGCGATAGGTATAGTCAAGCACAGAGACTGACTAAATGGCACTTACTGACCATAAGCTGGCTAAGGGACTGGATCTTAGGGTGTCAAAACACAGAGAGATGGGCCAGAACATAAAGTTGGAAAAAGGAGAGTGTATTGATAGGAACACTCTTTAGTGATATACAATTTATCATTGTAGAAAAGACCTTGAAAGTTGGGGAACTAACTCATTGCTGGTATGGTTTTAGAGATTTGGAGAAAGCAAAGACCCACACAAAGTGAAACAGAACTTTCAGAACTTCCATGGCATACAGAGAATAAATGATCAAGAGACTTAGAGAGATGGACATACCATAAATACAATTGTATTATTACCAGAGCAAATGGCTAACTATGGAAGAATCCAGGAGACACTCTATTTACCAAAGTGATCATGGTACATTGGTAAAAGGGGCATGAATACTCTTCAGAAATATGAAACACCTCTAGAAGCTTCTCTGGAGACCAGGACTAATGATTGGAGATGCTGCTGCAGGAGTGGGCTTCCTAATGATGATAAAGATCATAAGACTGCAAAATACTGGGAGCCAGGTAGTGACGTTTACCTGACAGAAACAAAGCTAGTGTTATTATCAAAATAAATGGCAAGGACAGAGTGGCAGCTTAGGTGTCAGATCTGTAGAATACTGGAAATGCTTTATAGGAGATATAGCAAGTGCAGTGGAGAACTTGATAAGACGTGCTCTAGGGCTAGGGTGGTATTGATAAATACTAAAAAGTTTCAGAGGCCTGTCATATCAGACAATGTTTTAGGGGTCCAGAGGACTGAGAGTTTACAGAGTATCCTCTTTAAAATAAAACACAATGCCTAGAAGACCTCTTTATATTCTGGAGGCAGAAAATTCTATCCTTTGGAATCTTGCCTAAATCCATTCACTGAGTGATATAAAAGACTGCCTGGTTTGAGTGTAAATAGGCCTCTGAAGCATACCCAGACTGTGATGCAGGACACTCTGCCTCATGGGCCATATGACTTGGTCTTCTGTATAGTTTTCAAGATATTTGTTACAGGGAAAAACATCTTATAGAATTTATAGCAAGCACCAGTAGAAGAGTCACAATGTAAACTTGTAGGATTCTGAAGCAGGACAGTGCAATCTGTAACAGATCATCTTAGACCAGCCAGAAAATAGTTTGTACCATTGGCTGGGCCCTGAGAGATATGGAGTGCCCGGCCATTAGAATCCAGAGGCCATGCAGCCAGAATGGCTATCATGGGATAGATCCTGTCAGATTCACTGAATTATAAGTTGAGCAAGCCCAGTAGTATCCTTCATAAGATGGAAGTAGTAGTACATCTGGAATAAAGGTCAAACATACTTGCATGACTAAATGACTTGAGCGTCTACGTTATCTATCACAATTGTGCCTGTGCCTCTCCTGCAGTTCACACATATGGCCATCTTGTAGGAGGGTTCCTTTATGAGCAGCTTACAGAAGAGGAAAAAAAAAAAAAGCTATGTGTGGGTCATAGCTCAGTATGTGAGAGGAAGCTGAAAAGAAGACTGCAGCTGCACTAAGCCTTACTCATGGGTGTCTTTGAAGACAGAATTTAAGGAATATTATCATGATAGGCAGAATTTTGGTTGGTAAACCTGATTATCCAAATTATGGGGAAAAATAAATATTCTAAGACAAGAATATATGAAAACTTCTAGTGCTCAGTCGTTTGGTCCTTGAAGACTCAAGGACTTGGAAGGAAAAAGGGAGGATGAGGACACATGTCAATGGGACAGAGGTAGTAGGTATGAAACATAAAAGCATCTACCACGGAAAAGGCATTTTATATCGAAGTAAACTGAATGTCTCAACAAGTTGACTTTAGCTGGTCTCTTTACCTGCCACTCCAGTGCTCACACACTAGGCTTATGAACCCAGTAGCCAGTGTGTCAAGAATGGAAGCTATGCATAGGCCCACTGATATATGCTTGCACAACCCTACCCCCCAAGATTTCTCTAGCTCTGCTGCTAAACCTCCAAACTTCCAGCAAAAAGGAACAATGCTATACCCTTGAAGTGGTCCCACTCCTCAAGGAAACCAACCAGTTATGTGTGGCAAGTTGATCAGATTAGATCATTATACCCTGAAGTGTCAGCAATTCATCTTGACTATATTCAGCATAGTCTTTCCTGCCTTCCCCCATTCCCCACCAAGACCTCAAGAGCACCACCTTCAGATAACTTAAAACATGTTTGGTCTGCAAACACATGATACCACATAACCTTATATCAGACCAAGGGATCTATATTACAGTAAAAGAGGTATGGCAGTGGGATACATGACCAGAATAGCCACTGGTTCTATTTACATATACCAAACCACCTAAAAGCTGCCAAACTGATAGAGTAATAGAATGATCATTTAGAAGTATGGGTAAGACGTCATCTTGGAAATGGTATCCAGAGGATGGGGAGCTATCTCCCAGAATGTACAATACACCCTAAATCAACAGTTATCATATGGTGTCTCCAATATATCATGTTTCCAATAAGTAGTATCTATATTCAGGGAATTGTCTCACTTATCATCACTCCCAGTGACCCACTTGGGAAATCTGTGTTCACTCTTCTCTAATCCTAGGATCTATACTGCAAATGGGCATACTCCAATCCAGGGATAGAGCAAGAGTCCCATAAACTGTAATCTATGGAACCCATGCACTCACATTAGACTCCTTATACAAAGAGACCTATAGAGAAGGGAGGAACAAGAGTCACCATCCTGGCATAGGAAAAATAAGTCTATCATAAGGAGATAGAACTGGTAGTACAAATAAATGTTGTGGTTTGCCATTCTGTAGGCAGGGCTCAACCAAAGAAATAGGACCAGTAAGAGATCTATATACTAAGAGATTTCTTGCAGGAAATTGGCTTCCATGATTGTAGGAGCTGGCAAGGAAAGACCCATATCTGTAGAGAAGGCTTTCAGGAAGAACAGGCTAGAAGTGTCGGGCATGGGCTGAAACTGCTGTCCACAGGTGGAATTTCTTTTTCCTCAAGGAGGCCTTGGCTCTGTTTTTAAGATCTTTTAAGTGATTCAATCAGGCCACTCAGAACATAGAGGATAATCTCCCTTAAAATCAATTGTGAACTTTAAGCACAACTGTAAGTATCTTCACAGCAACATCTATAGCAATATTTACGTAGCTGAGTACTTGAGACTATGCTTGCTGACACAGAGTCACAACCACTCCTATTCCATTAGGGACCGAGGAAGGGATATTGATTATGAGGGTTAAAAGCTGTAGTGACGCATTGCCCTCAGCCAAAAAGCTGCTTTGCCTGAAACTGTGCTCCCTTTCTGCTAGCAGCTTTCATCCAATGACTAGTCTTTGTAGGGATGTGCAGTTTTAGAACTCCCTATGTACAAAAATTTGGGGGAAAGCCTCTAACACCACCACTGAGAGAGGAAGCAGGGTTACAAAAAGGGAGAGACTGAACTGACCTGCCATGACAACAGACCCTAGTCACTGATTCAGCTAAATGACAGAGCGTATAGAACATGTTGACTGTAGGGAGTTATTGAGGGGGAAAAAGGGGGCTGGGGGGTTTGTTTTGTTTTTTAACAAAATCTCTGATTTTGAAGAAAATAGCAAGGCTGCCTTGGAACAAAGCCTCATAGGTTTATAAATTTGCTCACCTTTCTTAGAATCTAGGCCAGTAGATTCTTATAAATAAATAACTAGCTCAACAGTAGGTAAGAACTGTGATGTTGTGAATGAAATCAGATAATATTCACCTTCTAAAAACTATTTTTAGACTCTTATCATAATTTCCAATCTGAACTTGAAAGCAAGCCATAGGGTTACTATTCGTGGAATACATATAAAATAAGGCAGTGAGGCCACGGAGGAAGAGTCCAACTGAATGGTTTCCTCAGCAACAATCTTATCTCTAAACACGGTGTTTCTCCTCTCCTCCTGCTTCTCTTTGGAAAAAAAATAATAATAAAATAAGAATGAGCTCTAATATTTATATTTGGAAGTTAACAGAATCTAGGCAGAACTTGATTCATTATGACAGACAGTGGGTGGTATAAGTACCAGGAAAGATGCTATATTCATGCAAACTGACAAATCCTTAGCTTTACCTCTAAACTCAGATGTCTCTCAGCTTGCTGGCACATCCTGCACCGGAGTTTGAATCGTATGTATCTCTATCCAGTAAGTTCAAGAGAAGAGCTGTCTTATTATTCATGAATAAAGATAAGTACTATCAAAAAATTTCCTTCACCAAAGTAAATTCATTAGTCTACCCTAAACAGAGTAGCCACCAACTGTGTTCTTAGACAATTATCAACCCATTCCATGAATTATATATACATTATTTTGCATGTGGCCATGTCTTGTAGTTTCATAGTGCAATACTTTATTTCTCTAACTCAAATAAATCATGACATAGAACGGAGAGGAAATTTTGATTCAGAAACCATTATCAGGAACCATTTAATCTATTTGAATAGTTTGTATGGCACAGGATTTTTCTCTTGCTGAGCTCTAAATCTTTGGCATCCTCAAGGTGATCAGTGTCTAAAGACTACACTAGTGACACTTTGAGGTTGCCATTCTGCAACAGTGCCATCAGGACAAGTAAGTTAGGTGCTTTCCTGGAAAAATACATGAAGAAGCAATAATTTCTGTCCTTAAGAAGGGCTATAGAATATCAAGAAAGAAGATGCTCTTTTATTTATTTATGAATGGTGTTTAGGTGATTTTCAGAAAACCAATATTAGCTTCCATAAAATACCCATAAGACTTGTCAAAGAAACAATACTATTAGAATTGCTTTAACTGTAAGGAGCTCTTAGGAAAGAAAGGGAAAATTATAAGCCAATTATTAATATTACATGGGGCAGTTTCAGGGAACTATAAAGTAGATTTTATAGAGCTTGGGGAAAAGCTTCCACCATGACAGTTGCTATCAAGGATTTTATGACAATACGGAACCAAGTTGTAAACTCCTCAGGAGCAGAGACCTTGAAAAGTTTCCTAAGTACTTCTCAAACAGCCCACAATGGGCTGGATATCCTATCGTTCTCAGACCAGTCACCATAAAACTATCTGGTCATTTCTAGATGGCACATCTCCCTACAGTTTTGACAATTTCCAATATGAGAAAGATTTGATCAAAGACTGGCATTCCTCCAACTTTAAGCAAATGCACTCTAAAAGAGAGACTCCTCTCAGGAAATTTTAGCCACCTTCTTTGTTAACCTCAGCTCAAGGGCCTGACTCTTCTCTGTCATCCATAAACTATAGTTCACGAGAAATCTTTCACATTTAAACCAAAACTAATGTACAGATGCTTTCCCTATAATCCATAACACATGAGATAGTTCTATCTGCTTCTTCCAATGTGACCTGTGATTCATATACAGCTGTGTGTACAATAGTGTTTTGGTTTCTAGATAATGTCCTGACCCAGTTTAAAAGCCCTGGTTAAGGGCTCATCAGGAATCTTCCCAATCAGCTGATGAAGTCTCTACCCTAACAACTTCCCTCTGACACTCTGAGCCACTCTATGCCCCAGCCTTGATCTTCCCAGGACCAGGTATCACACAACTAGTGAGAGTTCCATGCAGAGAACCAGAGAAATTATTCAAGTTAGTTGGTCTACAGGGAGCCTGAAAAGCCTAGCCAACCCCACCTCACTTGCCATACCTATGCTGCACCTTGCAGTTGCCACTTGTTCCTGGGTAGAGGCCCCTGTAAGTGTGCTCTAGGCTGGTAGCTCTCTCTCCTTTGGAGCTGTGACTAACCAAGTTCTACCTTTCTTCTGTCCAAGTACCATTGTGCTGTGTCCTGCAGACAAAGGAATCTTGAAATCTTATAAAACACCCTGCCACCAGTATCATAACTCACAATTTAAAGTCAGCCCTACCCCTGCCCATAATCTGCAAGCATCATCACTCAGCCTCCTAATTCCTATCTGTAATATCATGATGGTAAAATAAATATGTTCATGTTATTTATATCATATTTTCTCACACTTGCAATATATCACTGATAACTATTGATCCTATTTATTCTCCTGGTCATTATCTTCCTGTGGACACTAGTTTTATGCATAACTAAAAACAACCTTCTAAATAAAAATAACGGTTTTGACTTTGATATTTTTCTGAAAGATTCAGCACTGCATTCTACCTCTCTTTTCCTAAAATGATCAAATAAAACTACTTTATCCTAATTCTCTTTTCTTGCAGTTTGTGTTCTTTCATTATATTCTTGCAGTTTCTTTTTCTAATTGGTAGATATCTGAAAAGTTTTTCATAAATTGTAAATTGAGTACCACTCTCGTTCAATAAATACTCAGCCTTAACTATGTGCCAGATACTTGAATAGGCAGAAGAAAAGTATCGAAAAAGAGACCTGTCATTTCTGCTGCTAAAGTTTACAAGCTGGTAAAAGAATCGGGGATTCACTCTCAATGCCCATTACATTAGAGATATCATCTCTCTTGTCTTCTTGACTTGCTTCCTATAATTCCTAAACATCCCTATTTTATTCTCTCCCAGCTTATATTTTTCTTCATTCATTCATGCATGTATTTATTCATTCACTCTTTTTCTCCATCAAAGCTCTTATAATGACCATTTTTTCCCATCCTAATAAAGCACACTGCTTCTTTCTTCTTTTTCTAAGTTCTGTGAACTGACCATTCTGCCCTGTGTCTCCTGAGACTTTCTTCTTTTCTATAGTTATTCATTCTTCTTTTTTTCTGTCTGAAGTCACCTGCCCTCCATCTTCTATCCCTCCATGTCCAAATTTTGCAAAACTTCCAAGATTGAGTATAAAATATCATTCATATAACTCTTCACATTAGCTTATTTGCTACACACAAATTGGGAATTGTCTCTCCCTTTTCTGAGAACCAATACTGTGATCTGGGTCATAGATAGTATACTAGTTACTCCATTGTTTTTAAAGATTTTTTTTTTTTATTTATTCATGAGAGACACAGAGAGAAGCAGAGACACAGGCAGAGGGAGAAGCAGGTTCCATGCAGGGAGCCCAACATGGGACTCGATCCCAGGATCACGCCCTGGGCTGAAGACAGATGCTAAACCACTGAGCCACTTGGGCTTCCCTCATTACTCCATTTTTAATTATTAAATTTTCCATTTGACTGGGTGTGGGTGTGTGGATATGAAGGTTTCTCTTGTATATCTAGCTCTAAGGGCAAGATTTGTCTGATTCTTCACTTCCCCTCTGGGAGATGTGCTTGGTGGCAGACAACTCAATCTCTTATTTTAAATTTAGTTGGTACTCAGTACATATTTGCTGCATAAACAGATATATGGTCTTCATCATTTTTCACTTTATTCTTAGAGTCAAATTGAATTCACAGTTAAGAACCGGCTACCATCAAATCCCTACAGTTATATTTCACCAATCTTGGGCACTTACATTGTTTTGCACATCTTATGCTAAAGAAATCAGATAAAAATAAATTAATATTCTGACTTGTCTCACAACTTCAATGTTCCTTTTTCCCTTTCCTACAAAATCCTTTTCAGAGAGGCCAATCTTTATTTGAAAAAGTAAAATTACAAGGATGCCTGGGTGGCTCAGTGGTTGAGCATCTGCCTTTGACTCAGGGCATGATCCTAGAGTCCCAGGACCGAGTCCCACATCGGGCTTTCTGAATGGAGTCTGCTTCTCCTCCCTCTTCCTATGTCTCTGCCCCATTCCCTGTGTCTCTCATGAAACATGAAAAAATAAAATATTTTTTTAAAAAAGTAAAATTTCATTTTAAAATTATGGTGTAGCTACTCAGCAAAATGTTATATAGCAATTAAAACTGATGATTAGTAAGCCTGTGTATCATAAGTACATGACACATGTTTATGGTATCTAATCACAGAAATTTGGGAACAGATATCATAACGTACTATATTACCACTATGTAAATAAAATGTATGAGAGGAACATTTAGAAGAAAACACTCAAATGATAGAAATAAATGTTTGTAATGGTGTATTTCTATGTGATTTCTATGTGATGTGATTTCATGTCCTTTTCTTATGTTCGAATTTAGGTTTCTGTGTACCAATACAATTAGTAATAGTGATGCTGCAATATCACTGTGAAAAACAGATCAAATTTATTTTCAAAATACCAAAGCTTTTCATAAGAAAATATAATAGTTAAAGAGTTCAGAAAGTGAAACCATGGTTTCACTAATTTGTCTGAAATACAATCCAAATTATACATGATTTGAAGAATTTAAATTTATAGTTATCCTATCATTTCAATGCCTGGAATATACCCTGGCTCCTATTACTCAATGAGTTCCTCAAATCTATCATAGGCAATGCAACTAAAACTTCTGTTTATATTGTAGAGAACCCCAAGTGATCAGAATATTTCTGTTTTGTGATACATATACCTACCTGTGTATGTACGTGTATCTGTATCCACTCTCAGCAGCATGAAATTTTAAACATCATATTATGTTGTCTAATTTGGACAGCAACAATCATTCTTTTCTTGATCAATATAAATGAATTTTGGATTGCTCCTAGGTGTATCCAAATGACCATATATGAATTCCAAGGGAAACAGTACTAGAATTCAAATAAAGGAAATAATATTAATTGTGCTGGTAACATAAAGATAACATGTCCTATCAATAAATTCAAATTAAACTAAAATTTTGAGTTTAATGCCACTACACGTGGCATTCAACCTATCTCTCCCCCACCCTTCTTTATATATACATAACAAAGTTCCCTGTTACTCAGGCTTTTTTGTTCTATTCAGGCCTTCAACTGATTGGAAGAAGGCCACCCACTTTAAGGAAGGCAATTTATTTTATATTGGCTACCAATGAAAATGGTAATCTCTTTCAAAAAACACTCGTATGGTAACATTCACAATAAAATTTGACCAAATATCTGGGTGCCCTGTGATCTAGCAAAGTTGACACATGAAAGTGACCAGTCACAATCAGAATCTTCCTGGTTTCTAAATGTTTGACCATAATTTAACTATCATCTTTGGAAACCATTGGCTTTGACCATTTTTTGAGCATTATTCATGAAATTATTGACTCTAAACAAAAGTTCACAATTATAACTGGACGCAGAATTTTACTTCCCAGGCTTGTAATTATAGGGCTACCAAGTTTACACTCTGCTTCTAATTGTACTCTGACTCTTCCTGCTCCTTGCTACTGAGAGTAATCACTTCAGTATATACTACGGGACAGTGATTCCAAAAAGGCTAATACAAAGGTTTCCGTGTACCAATACAATTAGCAACAATATACCAGCTTAAACGTTGAATGCTACAGTGTTAACCCAGGATTTACCATTTTCACTTCCTTTTATAAGTTATAATTGGCCAAGATAAAGCCAGCTGAAAACCAACCCAAGAGTGGAGTCTGATGCCTGAAAAAATAAGGCCATATCCAATTTTTAGAGAGGATACCAGGAATTCACATTGTGATGAACAGAAAACTCTACAAATGTCAAGTATGGAAGGGAAATCACTATTATGAACTCAGATTATGGAATCAACATTATCATAGTTCAATCACCCTAAGATTACAAACAAGATCTCAGCAACTCTACTAGCTCTGGACTAGAGTTCCAATTAGTAAATAATTTTAGGGATGAATAATTTTAGCTTAAAATTAGCATTTAAAAACCAAGGCAAATTATACAATGTATGTTATTCATGAAAATATTAATGATTTATATTTTGAGTTATAGAAAATATGGAAAGATAAGGATTACTATTCATCAAGAAGAGGTAACAATCATTGGCTCTTAATATTGTTTTTTTTGGTGAAATCAGTTGTTGTTTTGTAAAAATAATGGTGTTAGTTAAGTTGACCTTGAAATGGGGACTATTTACTTTTATATTAATTCCTGCCTAAATCTAAGCATGAAACAGGGCTTGCTTTAATTGACATAGTGTCTTCCATGTTTGGGTTTTGTCAGTTCATAGAAACATTTTTTTCTTTAATTCTGAAATATGAGTTAACACTTCTAAAATAATTTTGAAAAGTAAAAGTGTATCTTGTAAAATAATTTTTACATTTGGTGGTTGGAGAAACAAACAGTGCCTCATTATAATAAAATAAAGAATTTCTAACTAAAAATATAAATTAACTATGAATCTTAGTCAACTGACAACAAACCACCCAATTTTCTGGATTAACTGAATTGTTTTACTGCTTTATCCTTTTACGGCCTTATCTGTAGGGTTGCATGTCTGTTCCCAGAGTGGTAAACTCATGTTTCAGAAGAGAATAAAGCCATCAAGTAGAACTACAGGGGGAAAAGATTTATTATTAGAACCTGAAAGAGTATGGACTTAAAATGTTCAAAATTACTTCCCTTTTCTGATCCTCACAATGGTATTCCCAGGTAAAACAGATAAGTACTTACATGATTTCTTAGTAAATAAATGAGATAGCAGAGTACTCTGGATAGATCTCTCAGTTACAGTTAGAAGATATAGATTTTTGTCTTGATTCTGCCGCAAGTTATCTGAGTTTTTGATACCACACTATTTTTTTCCCTTTTTCTAGAAGCTTATTCTTTCTCATTTTTATAATGTAGAAAAGTAGTCTTTGAAGAACAGGAATGCCCAAACCCCTTTAATGAGTATATGAGGCCAAAAGCATTTTTGTAAGAGTACTAAAATAGTATTTGTTTTTGCACTATGTTGACATTTGCACTGATAATATAAAAACAATGGCAAATAAAATGGTTGGTGCCTTAGCACAAATCAAGGCAATGGCACCCAACCTTCTATTATTATATTTATCACTGTGTTTTTGTGAAGCAATAAAGATTAATAAAGTTTTAAATTTCTATATTTTGTTTTCAAATTTTAAATTAACAGCAGACATTTTATTTTATTTAAGATTTTATTTATTTATTCATGAGAGACAGAGAGAGAGAGAGCCTCTCTTTCCATGCAGGGAGCCCGACATGGGACTCCATCCTGGCCAGGATCAGGCCCTTGGCTGAAGGCGGCGCTAAACTGCTGAGCCAACCGGGCTGTCCGACAGCAGACATTTTAATCACAATGCGAATAAGAGTATAAAACCACTTTTTTCTCAAAAAAAAAAAAATCTATTACCAAGAGTAAACTAGAGCAAAATATGTGGGAAAACAAAACAAAAAAAAGTTTTGTTTGATTTTTTAACATAATTTTCAGGACAATAAATTCTTTTTTATCATTTGGGTTCCCACAACTTGTGCCCAATTGGCTTCAGATTATATAATTAAAATATCTGTTTAAGCCATTCTTGAAATGAGCCTTCACATTTCCGTTTTCTTTTTTATTTTTATGTTCATTTGCCATGCTTCCCTTATGCCTTGTCTCATCTTATACTCTACCCCTATCTACTCCATTTCTCAGCCTGTACTATCTCTTAACCAATGCTTGTATCCCATCCTCATTTCCCTAAATATTCCTTCCTCCTCCTAATTTTAATGTGTTTCCACACTTCTTATGTGCCAGATGCTGTTCTAAGTGTTTTACATACATTAATTCATTTAATCCTCAAAGCAAGTCTTTAAGTTAAATGTTATTGTTAAACCTATTTTAAAGATGAGTAAACTGAGGCTCAGATAAGTGGATTTCCAAAGGCCACAGGGCTGGCAAGAGGCAGAGCCACATTTAGAAGTTAGGCTCTCAGGTTCAGATTCTAACTTTGCTCCTGATGAGATGTCCCTCAAAGCTCTGCCTGGGATTTACAAAGCAAATGGCTTAGGTTCTACCTGGCTTCCCATGTGCGGGTCATTGTTCTGTACAATTACACAATGAAACATAAACCTAACAATGGGTGTGCTGCTTGTTTAATGACAGGCTTGGGCTAGTGATTTCTCTCTAGTATCATATGGTTCTTAAATCTGCTATGTGGATTAGGTATTATTTTTTTCATCAGCAAATGAGAAAACAGAAGTACATATAAATTATTAATTAGCTTAACATCATATAAATTTATAAATATTGCATCTTGGATTTGTACATATATGTGGCTGACTCCAAAGTGTCTACTTTTTTAAAAGTTTTTATTTAAATTCAGTTAACACAGTTAATATCAGTTTCAGGTGTAAAATATCATGATTCAACGCTTTTATAAAGCACCTGGTGCTCATCAGGACAAGTGCCCTCCTTAACCTCCATCACCTACTTTACCCATCCCCCACCCACCTCCACTCTGGTAACCATCAGTTTGTTTTCTATGGTTAAGAGTCTTTATCTTGGGGGGCACATGGGTGGCTAAGTCAATTAAGTCTCTGCCTTTGACTCAGGTCATGATCCCAAAGTCCTGGGGTCAAGCCCCATGTCAGGCTCTCTGCTCAGGGGAGTGTCTATTTCTTCCTCTCCTTCTGCCCCTTCCCCTAGGTTGTGCTCACTCACTCTTTCTCTCTCTCTCAAATAAATAACATCTTTCTTTTTTTTAAAGAAAGAGTATCTTGGTTTGCTTCTTTCTCTTTTTTTTCCTTGTGCTCATCTTGTTTCCTAAATCCCACATGAGTGAAATCATAGAGTATATGTCTTTCTCTGATGTATTTCACTTAGCATAATAGTCTCTTGCTCTCTCCATGACATTGCAGATGACAAGATTTCATTTTTATGGCTGAGTAATATTCCATTACATATATATACCACATCATCTTCATTTATCAGTCAATGGACACTTGAGCTGTTTTCATGATTTGGCTATAATAGATAATGCTGCAATAAACATAGGATGGTATGTATCCCTTTGAAGCAATATTTTTGTATCCTTTTGGCAGATACCTAGTAGTGCAACTGCTGGATCATAGAGTAGTTCTATTTTTAACTTTTTGAGGAAACTCCATATTGTTTTCTGGAGTGGCTGTACCAGTTTGGATTCCCACCAGCATTGTAAGAGGGTTCCTCTTCCCCCACATCCTCATCAACACTTGTTTCTTCTGTTGTTTTAGCCATTCTGACAGGTGTGAGGTGACCTCTCTTTGTAGTTTGGATTTTATCTCCCTGATGATCAGTGAGGTTGAGCATTTTTTCACATGTCTGTTGCCCATCTGTATGTCTCCTTTAGAAAAGTGTCTATTCATGTCTCCCGCCCATTTTTTCTGCCCATTTTTAAATCGGATTATTCATTTTTGGGTGTTGATCTTTATAAGTTCTTATTTTTTGGATACTAACTCTTTATTGGATATATCATTTGCAAATATCTTCCCCCATTCCATAGGTTGCTTTTTAGTTTGGTTGATTCCTTTGCTGTGCAGAAGCTTTTTATTTTGATATAGTTCAAATAGTTGATCTCAGCTTTTGTTTTTCTTGCCTGAAGAGATATATCTAGAAAGAATTTACTATGGCCAATGTCAAACAGGTTTTTCCTTTAGAATTTTTTTTCCTTTTAGAATTTTTATGGTTTCAGGTCTCGTGTTTAGGTTTTTAATCCATTTTGAGTTTATTTTTGTATATGGTGTAGGAAAGTGGTCCAGTTTAATTCTTTTGCATGTTGCTGTCCAGTTTTCTTAATGTGATATAACACATCAATAAAAGAAAGGATAATAACTTTTCATTATGGTATGAGAATTTCATATAGATGCAAAATAAGCATTTTTCAAGGTACAACATCTGTTCATGAGAAAAACCCTCAACAAAGTAGGTATAGAAGAATCATTACTCAACATAATAAAGGCCATATATGAAAAACCCACAGCTAATACCATCCTCAATGGGGAAAAACTGAGAGCTTTCCCCTGCAGGCATGAACAAGACAAGGGTGTCCACTCTCATCACTTTATATACTGGAAGTCCTGGCCACAGCAATAAGACAATAAAAAGAAATGAAAAGCATCCAGATTGACAAGGAAGAAATAAAACTTTCACTCTTTGTGAATTACATGATACTATATAGAGAGAAAATCTTGAAGACTCTATGAAAAAGCTGCTAGAACTTTTGATTTTAGTAAATAACTGATTTTTAGTAAAATCACAGAATATAAAATCAATACACTGAAATCTGTAGCATTTCTATACACTAATAATGAAGCACCAGAAAGAGAAATTAATAAAACAGTCCCATTTCACAATTGCAGTAAAACAATAAGATACTTAAGAATAAACCTAACCAAGGTTAAAAAAAAAAAAAACAACTATACTCTGAAAACTATAAAACATTGATGAAAAAAATGAAGATGGTACAAAGAAATGGTAAGGTATTCCATGCTCATGGATTGGAAGAACAAATATTGCTAAAATGTCTATATTCCCCAAAGCAACCTACACATTTAATGCAATTCCTATCAAACACCAACAACAGCATTTTTCACACAGCTAGAACAAACAGTCCTAAAACTTGTATGGAACCACAAAAGACCCTTAATAGCCAAAGCAACTTTGAAAAAGACAAGCAAAGCTGGAGGCATCACAATTCTGGACTTCAAGTTATATTACAAAACTATAGTGATCAAAACAGTATGGTACTGGCACAAAAAACAGATGTGCAGGTCAATAGAATAGATTAGAAAACCCAGAAATGAACCCACAACTATATGGTAAATTTCTGTCTTTAAATACATATATTTTTAAATTTTCTATGAGATAAAACATAAAACATTTTGGTTGCATATCAAAGTTTGAGGATGGTCTTGAAGAAAAGCAGTTGGGCAAGTGTATGATGGGCAATCTAAACTGAATGTTTAATTCACAGAACAACATTCTTACTCAAGAATGTTGAAGTTGAATAACCAAATTGTAGTTATTCAAACTCAGGTTTTTGATAGAGATGGTCTTGAAAATGAACAAAATTGGCCACTTCAAAGAAAATTATGGGTAGTAGTTTTTGTTAGTGATAAGTTTAGTTTTCAAGCAAAAAGATTGGAAAAGCTGTATCTGCTGTTGTGAGGTTTGGTATCTTCTCAGTAGCTGAAGACTTGTGATGAGAAAAGTGGTGATATCAATAAGCGTGATGATTAAAATATTGTATAATAAAAATAACAATATTTGGAGCTCTGAATCACTACATCAATCATATAATATTTTTTTATATGACCAATGCTGGTCATGGTGCTACAAAATGATTTAATATGAAAGAAGAAGCATTAATATTGTAATAAATTAATGTGGAAACAGACAGGAGAATCAGTTCTTTTACCAAACCAGACATTGGAGATTAACATAAGTGAGAAACAATGCCTCTTTCTCCATATAGAAATATAGAAAATCTTTATCATTAAAAAATGTGCTGTTTATATTAACAGGTTTAACTGGTTAACAGGCTTATGTTAATGGCTTTTTCAGGTGTTATGAACTCAGGCTCACAAAGGAAACCACATCTAGCCTGCCTGCTATTTTGTTGTTAAGATTTTAAGATTTTGTATTAAGATTTTATTTATTTGAGAGTGAGCGGGGCGGGGGCAGGAGTTGGCGCACAGAGAGAAGGAAGAAAATCTCAAGTAGACTCCCTGCTGAGCACAGAGGCAGACATGGGCCCAATCTTAAGACCCTATGATCATGACCTGAGTCAAAACCAGTAGTCGGACATTTAACCAACTGAGCCCCCAGCCACCCCTGCCTCCTCTTTTCCTTAATAAAGTTCTCCCTGGATTAGACTCAAACCTTTTGGTTTACATTTTATTTATGGCTGTTTTTACACTACAACAACAAAATTGAGTAGAACAGAGAACAACAGTGGACAACAATAGAACTGACATGCAAGAGGGACTTCATGGTCCACAAAGTTTAAATATTACTATCTGTCCCATCACAGAAAAAGTGTGCTATTCCCTGAGATTATTATCTTTCAGTAAAATTAACACACATTTTTAAATGTGTGTTTTATTTTCCAAGATTGTAAATGTCATGGGAGATAGTCTCACATAAATAAAAGTTCTTTGCTGTTCCCAGTAATTTTTAAGAGCATGAAAGGATCCTGGGACCACAAAGCTTGGGTGAAAACCAGTGCCCTAAACAAGCAGAGTAAATCTTTTCTTTCTGGAAAACAAATTCTCAATAGCCATCAGTTTCCTCTCTAAAACCAATTCTCAATCCTGAGACTGACAGTTCCTTGACAAAGGCTCCTCTCTGGATAATATACCTCCTTTTATAAGTTCTGAAAATCCCTTTTCTTATCTCTTTGTGTCTTAGGGTGGTGACAGTGTTCCTCTTACTTGCTCCAAGTTCCTACACTATTCCCTGTGGTTCCTCCAAACTCCACCCACACCTTTGTTACTAATTCTTTGGGTAAAAATAACTCCTTCAGTTATCCTAATTTGAGTATTCCACATATATTTCTTTCGGGACCCCAACTAAGTAACCATATTCTTGTTATCTCATGGAATCCACCCAATATTTTTTTTTGCTCCATTTAGTTCTTATTTTACAGAAATGCAAAATAAGATACACGAAGATTAATAATCTCTAGAACACTGAGTTACTACGTGAAGCCTGGGTTATAATGAAGACAGAATCAATGCAGAGGTTAGGCAAACAGCCTCCAAATAACTGTCATTCTATTAAACAGAAATTTTACTTATGTAGATATTATCCATATTATTATCCTGAGAAATAAATAATTAATTGCATTCTTTGTGGCCACAGTATTAACACCAACAACATACGTCAGCAACTTAATACTATATTTTTTGCTATACGGCCTACTTAGTGTTATGGCTTTACATTTCCCATGTATCACTGGTAGTATAACACAGCAAGAAAAAAGAGCCACCGAACATAAGTTACTTCAACATGAAGTATGGCATCTGCAGTAACAAAATATCTATCTTTGTGGTCTGATATGGCACTGAAGGTTTATTGCAAGGCCTAGATGTGAACTTTCCTACTTCCTGTATTATTTCGGCTTCTACTCACAGCATTTGCATGCTGCATCAAAGCATATTTTATTCCATCAGTGTTTTGGTTTTTTATAAGTATATCTAGCCTTACTCTATAGGGTGAAGGGAAAGATGAACAACTTATTGATTTGTAAAACTCAAGGGTTAGTGTCCCTACTGCGCTGGCAAATGAAAACTCTTGAGCTGATTAAATGCTTCACCATAAACCAAAAGACCCATTTATCATTTTAACTGGCAAGTTTTGCACTATATCAGAAGTACGTGTGCTTCTGGCAGCTCAAGAGGAAGCAGTGTAGTTGTGGGGAGATCTCTGTGCTTTCTCCTGTCAGCATCATGACTTCCCTCTTTCCCATTACACTTTTAGTCACAATCATTTTAAAGCATAAATTCCAACACCTGAATTCTTACAAAAAAAATGTTATATTCCCATAATCATTCTTCACATCCTCAATTTAACTCAGAACAATTTTAAACATAGGGCTAGAAGGTTGCCTTTCAGCGGCTGTGATTTCAAGGGTACTAAAATAGCTCCTTATTCATTCCTCCCACATTCCTCACCTGACAGTTTTCTGAGTATTTCATTCTCTAACCATAAGGCAAAGCCTTTCCTCCCACATCCTCAGCTAAGGCTAAAAATGCAAACTCCCAGGAGAGGAAACACTATAAATTAAATTCATACTTAGGTGTCAATGACTAATATAAAACTATTTCCCAGGGAGTAGGTTTTGACATGAGGCAAGTTCAAAGGGAATACACCAAAAAAGGGTAGAAAGTAGGGGGCCAAAAAGCAAATAAAAATCTCATGGGAAGGGATGTGTAGGGCCACCTTCACATCATGATATGGCACAGTATTCTTCCAAAACTTGCCTAGTGGAAAAAAGACTTAGGATAAATTTTGTTAAATTCCCAGACTCCTGGCCTCAATCCAGAAATATCAAACCAGAATTTCTAAAATAGAGGACTGAGAAATTTTTGTTGTATAGAAGAGAGGAGTTTGTTTGTTTGTTTGTTTGTTTGTTTTAATCAAGTCATGTTTTGAAACATTGAGATAGTGAAAGTGATGGGAAATGTGACTGCACCTTGCAAAGTAGTCCTCATGTTGCTTAATCTCTCTTTGCCTAAACTTTTATTTTTTTTAGTAAAAAGTGCTGATAATGATCCTTAATACACATAGTTGTGAGAACTCAGTGGAGTCATTTACATTAAGTAGCCAGGAAATCAGCAAGCATCTCATGGAAGGATCCCCTTATCCCCTTCCTTTACCTCTGTCATAGTTCTGTCCCGGATTAGCACTGCCAGGCCTGTTCTCCCAGTTCTACAGAAGATTAGGCACTCACAGAGAGTCTCTAAAGCTTTAAAATACCTAAAGTGCTCTTTATTTACTTGCTATTTGAGAGGGAGAGAGTATCTAAGTGTCATCATCTATATGGTTATAACACAGTCCCACTGGCTTCAATCGGTCATTTACTTTTTTACATTTTCCATCTTATTTTACAATATGAGGAAGCTTGGATTAACAGCATATGAGGTTCATGTTACTTAAAATTGTTTGGCTCTTTCAAGGTAGATTTAGTCTATCACTTCTCTTTGTATTTTCTTTTGAAATATTAAACGAAAGCCTAAGAAAATAACACAAAAATCTAATATAGATAAATATTAAATATTTGCCTTATATGACTTAAGAAAAGTCTAGTACAGCCAAAAAAGAAACTCCGTAGCTCTAGGCTTGGAAGCAGCCCTTATCCTGGCCCTGATGATAAAAGAAGGCATGGTTTTGAAACTTTGCTTGCTTACACAAAGTAGGCATTTGGTAAATGCTATTGATAGATCAAACAGAAATGGATACAAATCAGTCTATCAGAATTACCCATTTTCGTGAGCAATGCCACTTGACCATGTAATATATTTAGCTACTTGCAGCTTTTTCCTTAGCAGATTTTAAGCTCCTTGAAAGTATAAATGATTCATCTTCGTTATCATGTATGACAGCATTTTATTCATAGCTGATGTTCAGAAAACTTCGTTGAATGGGCTCAAAGTGGCTTACATAAATTTATTTATTGTTTCTCTTACTAGTTTTTATAAACTGTGCATTGTATTATTTTTTAAATTTAATTTAATTTAATTTAATTATTTATTCATGAGCGACACAGAGAGAGAGAGAGAGAGAGAGAGAGAGAAGCAGAGACACAGGCAGAGGGAGAAGCAGGCTCCACACAGGGAGCCCGATGTGGGATGGGACCCCAGGACCATCCCCTGAGCCAAAGGCAGGCACTAAACCATTGAGCCACCCTGGGATCCCCTGTATTATTTTTATTTAACACTTCACTGTAATTCGACAAATATTTTTACTTTGCCATAACTTTTTGTTTGCTTTCCAACTACAAGCTGAAGCTGTTGAGATGCTCTGTGTATTATACAAATTTCCAAATGAAAAGTACAATATGTCAGATCGGCCCCCTATTGGGAAGGAATGAAACTGACGTGACATCATCAGGCTTCTAATATCTATTCAGGTGTGATACTAATTTCATGATGATACAAAACAGTGAGATACAGAACTGGAGAGATTTTAGATACTCCCTTTGTAGTTGGGAAATGGAGGAAATAAGTATGTATGCCTACAACATTTCATACTCTTAAATAGGTGTTTATACATATATTATGATGTTGCACCTTTACCTCGGATTTAAGAGGTAAACATTATTATCCTCAAGAAGCAACAGGTGTCGGTGAGGATGTGGAGAAAAAGGAACCCTCGTGTACTACTGGTGGGAATGCAAATTGATGCAGCCACTATAGAAAATATTGTGGAGGTTCTTCAGAGAGTTAAAAATAGAATTACCATATGATCCGGCAATTTCACTAGTGGATATTTACCCAAAGAATACAAAACATATTCAAAGGGATATATGCACCCCCCCTGTTTATTTTAGAAGTATTTACAATAGCCAAATTATGGAAGCAGCTCAAGTGTCCATCAATAGATGAATGGAAAAGAAGTGGCATATATATACCGTGGAATGTTATTCAACCATAAAAAAGAATGAAATCTTGCTATTTGCAACAACATGGATGGAGCTAAAGAGTATAATGCTAAGCAAAATAAGTCAATCAGAGAAAGACAAATACTTATATGATTTCACTCATCTGTGAAATTTAAGAAATAAGACAAATGAGCAAAGGAAAAAAAGACACATACACACACACAAACCAAGAAACAGACTCTTAACTATAGAGAACAAACTAATGGTTACCAGAGGGGATTTGAGTGAAGTGATGGGTGAAATAAATGATGGGGATTAAGGAGCACACTTGTCATGATGAGCACAACGTGATGTACAGAATTGTTGAATCTACTATATTGTGTACCTGAAGCTAATATAAAACTGTATGTTAACTGTTCACGAATTAATATAAAAACTTTAATAAATAAGTGGGAAAATTAATTATCCTCATTTTGCTTAAAGGAAAATAGGGGATCAGGGAAGTAACTCATATCAAATTACCTAGTTAATTTTTTTTAATTTTTATTTATTTATGATAGTCACACACACAGAGAGAGAGAGAGAGAGAGAGAGGCAGAGACACAGGCAGAGGGAGAAGCAGGCCCCATGCACCGGGAGCCCGATGTGGGATTCGATCCCGGGTCTCCAGGATCGCGCCCTGGGCCTAAGGCAGGTGCTAAACCACTGCGCCACCCAGGGATCCCTCAAATTATCTAGTTAACACTACAGTTGGGATTGGGCACTAGATCTGCCCTCTTCCAAAAACAACTCTTTCACCGCAGGACACAAACTTTCAGTACCAATTAAAATCACAGTGGAGGCAATGCTTGTTCTTCAGTTATTCCTCTAAGGTTGTCTATTCCTAATTCTTGTTATTTTCATAAGCAGTCCAGTCCACATACCTAAGAGTTTAGCGCCTTTTTTATGATTTTATTTATTTATTTATTTATTTATTTGAGAGAGAGAGAACAAGCAGTGGAGAGATGCAGAGGAAGAGGAGGAAGCAGACTCCCGGCTTAGCAGAAAGTCCTAAGGCTCCATCCCAGGACCCTGAGATCATGACCTGAGCTGAAGGCAGACAGACACTTAACTGACTGAGCCACCCAGGAACCCCACTCTTTTCTCTTTATAACCTTCCTCTTATCTGTTCTTTGCCTTTTGAAAAGCATCATTACCAAGTCTTTAAAATACATGTTTTCCTTTCTTTTCTCTTTGCCCTTATTTTCCTATCCTTGTTTTGCCTAGTTAGAATTCACTGAGTGGGTACCTGGGTATTAACTATTTTTCAATATTTTAAATCCAATGTGCTTAATTTGCTTTAGGCAACATTGCATTGTTGAGAAACATGTCCACGACAGTAAATGAAAAGATGTTATATAGAATTGCTTTTGGTTCATTTTTTTTTCCTATTTCAATTTAGTCTATTTATCTTTGAGGACAGCATTGCTTCTTTGTGATTTCATCAGTTCTTTGAAATTGAATCAACTTGTGATCCAAATGTGAATTGCTGGACTAATAGCCCATTTAGTCAGTAATATAGTTAATTTTGGCATTGAAATAGATTTCAAATATCAGAAATAGGCATTTCTGCTGTTGGAGAAATAAGTAGCATGGGACACTTTCCTGCTAGTAATAAAGCTCAAGATATACTGCCAGTAGGATCTGGTCGTAGAGTGGGGACAGAATACTGACCTTTGGAGTTAACACAAGGTAAATTAGAAATGTTGTCATGAAAAAAAAAAAAAAAGAAATGTCATGTAAAAAAATAAAGTAGAATCGTAATGTATAATACAGTCAGAACTCTGCTAGTGGTATGTTTGTAGTGATAGTGGGTAAGTGTACTATTGGGATGAGGGTGATTGTTTTAAAAGATTTTGCTTTTTTTAAGAATTTTGTTTCTAATGTTTCTTTCAATTTGGCTTTTTTTGCAAATAGTTTCTATAACAGTAGCTGGATAACTTTTTTTTTATCGCAACAGTTTATAAAGATAACAAAGCTGAGTTGAGAATGATAAGAAAATAATTCCGTATGCCATAGTATTTTATATGCTATCGACCATAGTCATCTTATGCAATAAAATAAAGTATATTCACTCAGCTTCAAAATTTTCAGTTCTTCTTTGGTAATGACACTTAAACCATTGTGCTGAAGAAATAAGCTCCATGAGGGCTACGAAGGGGTTCTTTCTTGCGAGGTCCAGTGTGGTTTCTATGCCATAGGATCCTCCCTGCTTCTAAGTCATTTTGGTGAGCGGTGATAGGTCTTCATGTTTGTTTATATGCTGAAGTTTTCTGCCTTTTTAATCAAAGGGTTTCATTACTACAATGTATCAATCAGCTACATTCTTTTTTTGGAGCCTAATTTTTTGTTCCCAACACCTGTTAGACTCAGTTTCTTTGTTAGAATTATCATTTTTAGGGATATTGAAGGAGTTTTTAAACTTTTTTTTTTTTTTTTGGCGAGAGGAAACAAGCTCCTGATTTAAACCAGATTTGAAAATATATCTTCCATAGTATTAATACTGTAATACTTCCCTATAGTATCATTAAGCATCACTTGGAAATATAATATGTTGGAATTTCTTATTTATCACTTACTATGTAAGTTAACTCAGGTTTATCTGTGAATATGACACTGTGAGGAGAGAGTAACTTGACCCAACTAGATCTTCTGATTTCAGGAATATGATTTTTAATGGCATTGTATTTCACAGGGCAAAAATATTTTTCATGGATTTATTTTTGAACTCTGTGCTCATAAGACCATGAAGAATATGCCATTAAACATCTTTGTCTAAACCTATCTAGAAATTTCTTCCAAAATATGCCTCAATATTCCATGCTATTAAACTTAGATAAAATATTGGTGACAAATGGAACAGGAGAAAATAAATGGTAAGATCTTTAATTTTCATTTAAGCTTATGAACAGCTATAGCAGGGAGGAATCTAGACTGGAATAAGTTCCAGATGTGGTGCCTATGTCAATAAAATCCTTTGAAGAGTTAGTGGTAAGTGAAATCCCAGCACTCAGAGACTGAACACTTTTAATTACTAATAAAACACATTTGACAGATTCTAAGATTTTGACCAACTGAGGTTGCTCTTATTTTTTGCAATTTAGTTTGAGCAATGAATACAATTAAGAAATTCAAAATTGGCCAGAAAACAGAGAATGCAAAATTGTTAGAGTTTAAGGAATTTAAAAAATTATCTAATGAAGTAAATAATTTTAAAAATGATCATAGAAATGTAGAAAATATGTTATTTCACTATATGAAACTATAACTCAGTGTTGAGGGAGGCCTAGAATCCTGCCATTTCAGTGGTGAGGTTAGGTGCTCTAGATTCATTGTACATTGATAACAGATATAATATAATTAATTATAATCCTAAAATAATATTTTACTTTTTGATTTACTTATCTATACTGTAAATATTTCAGAATGAAGTAATGTAGCAAGATATACTAATTTATCCTCATCGATCTTGTCTTTGTTTTTTTGTTTTGTTTTGTTTTGTTTTTGATCTTGTCTTTGTATATAGTTTTTATTTTGAGCATCTCAGTTGTTTCATGTATCATGGACCTTGATATGACTAATTTGCCCCAAAACCCTAAAAGTTTAATATTTATTAACTATTTTTGCTTTGTATAGAATATTACATAGAATAGGCATTTTCGATTTTATAACATTGATAACCTTAGTTTTTACTTTCCTATTCATTCTGTAATATAAAAAAATCACATAGTTTAACAATAAGCTAAGGGGAGAGGATAATCATGCAACAACATAGATGCGTCACTGGAAACTGTGCCTTTATTCTTTTTTTGTTCCTTGTGTTGCAGTTAACACTGTAAATATATATACATATATATGTGTGTATATATATTTTTTTTCATTAAATGGTTACAGGCTTATATGGCCTAGTTTTGTGTAAAAGTATCACACAAGATGGACAGATGGCTTAAAGTTTCTCTACACAGAATCAGTATTGTGCTAATGAAGTAAGCAAAAGCAACTGTAAGGAAAAGAAAAAGCATATGGGCATTTTTCTTACTCCTTGAGAGTGGCATCAAACAATGATATTTTAATCATCTCTAAAAGAAGTGGGTCCCAAAAACCAACATTAAAAAAAGACTTTACATATGAATTAACTTCCCTGTTCATTAGCAAAGAACCTTACCACAAGTGTAACTTGCCTTAAAATACTAGATACTAAAAGGAAGAAGCCAAAAAGGTTTAACAAAACAGCAAAACATTATTATTTAGTTGGACTTTTTTTCATTCTTTATTAATACACACTTTGAAAGGTTTACATTGTATATAATTGTATAAAAATATGTGTGTATATACGGGTACCCACACTGAGGGAATGGTCAAAATGACTTACTAATAGAAGCACTTGATCAAAAATATTTGAATACCACAGCCAAAGCCAGAGTGATGTTTCTAAAACACCATTTTGATTATATCATTCTTTTGCTTAAAATCTTTACAGGTTTATCCTTTTTTTTTTTTTTCAGGATGAAATCCAAACTCCTTGCCATAGCATTTGAATCACATTTTGTGGCATGCCATGCTTTCTTCTCTATATCTTTCACTTCACACACTACATATTGCATATTTTCTCATCTTTGTACATCATCTCCCCATGCCAGCCATATATATTTTCTACCCTTTATAAGTACCAAGTTTCTCTAGAAGCTTCCATACTTGACTCTTGTGATCTATGTGTTTGCTTAGTTAGTTAAGTCAGTGGAAGCAGATGGGCTTGGTACAGTAAAGAAATTTGCTTGCTGTGCCATGTCAGCATAAAATTGGCAATAAAACTAAGTGATGGGAGGCTAAAAGAATTTCTACTGAACTTCCAGTTCCCTTTGCTTTGCATGTCATGTTCTCTTCATCCAGTGATACTATATTCTTCTCTTCTTTTCAACAAGTTAGTTCCTATCTCATTTTCAAATTTCAACCTGCATGTCACTTTTTCAGGAAGCTCCTGGATGTCCCCATGACTTCTCATATGTGTTCTTCTGGTGCCACCTTCTTTATCGTTATCATGACGCTTGTCTTCCACTGAGGCTGTGATCTTCTTTCAGTCTTTACATGTCTTATTCACAATGCTATCTCTAGAGCTAACACAGTGCCTTAAATGGAGTTAGATGATTAATTAATATTTATTAGATGAATGAACATAAAGCTAGCCTTAAGATTAAAAGATGGCAAAAATGAGAATTCAGGGATACTTTTCTCTGCAACCCCCTTCTTTTTTTTATTTTATTTTATTTCTTAATTTTTACTTATTTATGATAGGCACACAGTGAGAGAGAGAGAGGCAGAGACACAGGCAGAGGGAGAAGCAGGCTCCATGCACTGGGAGCCCGACGTGGGATTCGATTCCGGGTCTCCAGGATCGCGCCCTGGGCCAAAGGCAGGCGCTAAACCGCTGCGCCACCCAGGGATCCCTGCAACCCCCTTCTTTTTCAAAAGTCCTTCCCCCCAAAAAAAGTCCTTCCTCTTTCCAAGCACCCCCTTTTTCTCCCTTGTAACTTCTCTTGTCCACCAGATATATATTCAAGTCTCACTCCAATTCAGAGGCCAACCAGTCCCCTGAGATTACTTACTGTTAATAAAAGGAGGACATCTTTGAGTTGTTATTTGATAAAAAGTAATTTACACAGCATTTTGTTTGCATAGCACTTCATGTGCATTAAATGTCAGGAGGAATGCATATACCTAATAGTATGGTGACAGATTCTAAGGCTGATGTTTCTGGACATGTGGCCTTTTCTGAGGCTCCTGCTGGAAGATCTTCAGTGATTACTCAAGCCAATGCCTTGTGAGTAACCTGTGCATTTTGAGAATGAGTTTGTCTATATTAGGGCAATGATACTAAAATAACCTTTCACATTTGTAAGGCACTTCACGTTAGGTTTTCTTAGCAAATGTCTCAGAAATACCAATGATACCTCTTTCAAATAGGCTGTAAAGATTCTCATTTGACTCCCTTCCTGCACACACACACACACACACACACACACTTTAAAGTTGAAAGAAATGAGGATTAAAATTTAAGTCCTTTGACTATGTCCACAAAAACACGAAGAGCTAATCCCATGCTCTTCTTGCTTCCTAGTCCAGGGTTTATTTCCATGCATCAAACAAGTCATGGTTCTTTTCTCTTCTGAAACAGCAGGTTATATAACTAATACGTTTTGTGTGTGGGGTTTTTTTTTTTTTTGCATCCCATCCACCACGCACACACACACACACACTCTATTAGGAAACTAGGGCCATACCCAGAACAGCTGATGTGAATCACTGCTCTATAATTGCAGAGAAAATGTTTTGTTGATTAGGGGGAGGCAGCATTTTCTTCACACTGCTCTGTCCACACTTAGATGTTATACCACATTGAGAGTGAAAGCCTTGATCTGTAGAAGAATAAGTGCCCGATTTCTAATTTGTGACAGTCCAAACAAGAACAGACTGTGACATAAACATCCATTAGAAACTCCTTTTACATCGTAATCAGGCCAGAAAACTGCACAGAAGTTGTGAAGACATTAGTAGAGTTCTCCATTTGCAATTTCAGAGGGAATGCAAACAGAGTGGCAAAACCCACAATTTAGCATCTTCCACAGAAGGGAAATATCTACAGTTCTTTTTCATCAACTGAATCGTACTAGCTCTTTGACTAAAACTCACCATTATATTAATCATGTTTTAAAATAAAAGTTGTCATATATGTAAATACATCAACCCAGGCACTGCCCTCTTCATTTTGCATATAAATGATGATTTATCTAACTCTGTGCATTGGCATTTCACTACTAAGAAATCAAGACATAGACAGGTTGGCCATTCATATGTAGCTATGAAGTAGTAAAAATTCAGACCCAAATCTTTTCTTTTTTTTAATATTTTAAGTAATCTCTATACCCAACATGGGGCTCAAACTCACAACCGTGAGACCTTGAGTCACATGCTCCACCAACTGGGCCAGAAGCCCCCAAGCCCAAATCTTCTGACATCCAAGTCCATTCCCTCAAGCACATTTATATTATGTTTTATGTACAATAAGATGATAAATCTGATTGCAACAGTGAGAATTGGCCCTGCTGAAAACTGTAGGGGCACTTGGGTGGCTCAGTCTGTTAATCATCTACCTTCAGCTCTGGTCATGGTCTCAGGGTCCTGGGATCAAGCCCTGTGTCAGGCTCCCTGATTGGCAGGAAGCCTGCTTCTCCCCCTCGCTCTGCCATTCTGCCTGCTTGTGCTCTCTGGTTCTCTCTGTCAAATACATATATTTTTTTTTAATCTTAAAAAAAAAAACGCTTTGGTTAATGGATTTGTTTACTATCACCTAAAAATAATTTTAGGAGGCATCTCTTTTTTCAAAGTATTCCAACCTGTGAATAGACTTCATGATGTAAAGCATGTACCATAAAGGGTAAACAATTTTCTTTTGGTCTGACAGTAGATTTTCTACAATGAGCCTGGCCCTGCCTATCCACAGCTATTTTCCCTGCCAATTGCCCTTGGGTATCCAAGCCCTTTGTCCTGAAAAATTCATCTTTCAGATTTTATTCAACCCTAGGCTATGTGAGTAGAAGTAGCATATACCTTCAAAGGACCCACTCCAACTTTCCAGTGCAAAATATATTTTCTTTTCCTAATTTATTCTTCCTCCATCATCCTGAACAGCTTAGCACTTTCTGATCACTAGTCTATTCTGTAATGGTACTTTCATCACTCTGGTTCCAGACTTCTGTGTTAAGATTTCTGTCCAGCCCTGATCTTTTGCAATTCTGATCACTAATTAATATATATTCTGCAATTCCTAGGTTTTATTTTCTCCTTGCTTCTATTTATCTATGCTTTTATACTGATGAAACAAACCCAATGTAAAATCAGAGAAAAGAGAAAGATATTTGAAGGCAAAATAGTATGAAGAAAATAATGTAGTGAAAGATGTTCAGGTTAGCAAAAGAAAGATTTTGTTTGTTCTGTTTGCTTGTTCTTGTCTGGTAGATATTTTATATTAAAAGTGCTAATGTAACTAAAATGCTTTCTAAGAAAGATCTATATCTGTTTGGAGAATAGATCAAGGAGGAGACACAGAATCATGAAGTCTTGTGTTGCTCCTATAGGCTGGAGGCAGGATCAAGGAAAGGTTGGAGGTAATGAAAGAAAGAAAGAATTATGGGATTATAGGGGACAAAAGAGAGACAAGAGATAATAACTCATGGATTTCCTTCTGAGATAATTCAGTGGGAACAGCAAAAAAGGTGTTGTGTACATTCTCCTAGACTCTATCTGCATCTGTAATTGCAAAATAGTACAAATGATTTTTTTTCAGATAGAAGTTTAGTCACAGTAAATATATTCTAGGTATGTCTAAGTTATGCATATGTTATATCATTTCTTACCGCATTTTGGAATTAAGAAAGCTAAGTCTTAGAGAATTAAGAGCAAAACAAAACTCACAGCCAGTAAGTGATAGACCGAAACTTAGTCATAACAATGCATATGTCTGAATCACTATTCTATGCAGCCGCTGCAATTAATCTCCATCATCCATTTTCTTAATGTAACACAGGTATCCTATATGTTAAATACCATACTTGTCTATCATTTTCTCCCAATCACTTCAACTTATAAATGATAGGTAAATAACATCGTGCCAGATGATTTGTATGGGGAGAAAGACTGCACACATGTCCATGCTAATGGAAACTTTAGAGTTGTTGATCAAGTGAAAGTCCTATCCAGGAGTCGTGAAAGTCCTATCCAGGAGTCTGGACCAGTGTTGAGGGAAATGAAAGCCATGGCAAATTAGGCATGTTCCTTGGACAGGCTAACTCCATAGTAGGAAGTGGTAGGTGCTTGGTCGTTGTTGAGAATGTTTACAAAAGCTCTCAGTGTCACATCTTCGTTACTAGCTGCCTATATAAAAGGAAAAGCCCAGAATTGAAGTGCTATCTCTATCAGACAAATAAGCTGCTTATGTTTTCTTTAGAGCACCTGCCTTCCAGAGGAAAATATAAAGCACCAGCCAAACAACTTAATCTGCTGTCCTATGTGGTACTGTTCTCCTACTAAAAACTGGAAGGAACAATCTCTCTGTTCTTTTTTTTTTTAAGATTTTATTTATTTATTCATGAGAGACACAGAGAGAGAAAGAAAGAGAGGGTGAGAGAGAGAGAGAGAGAGGCATAGACACAGGCAAAGGGAGAAGCAGGCTCCATGCAGGGAGGCCGATGTGGGACTCAATCCTGGGTCTCCAGGATCACACCCTGGACTGAGGGCAGTGCTAAACCGCTGAGCCACCTGGGCTGTCCCTCTCTGTTCTAACCTATATATTATTGCTGACTTTGTCTCTTTTCTAAAAGGCCTGAAGCCAATAACCAGTCCTCATAAAATTAAAGTCATATTATATTTTATATTTCTTTTTACTTTAATAATCATGTTGTTGTTTTTGTTATTTCTGAGAGAGTGAAACAATTGTCTCTTTCTCTAAAGCTCCAGCATTTTAATTTCTTCTTTTAGGTTAGTAATTCCAAAGTGTTTCTGCACTGATTATGGTTTTACTAACTGTGCCATAAGACAGGAAATATCATAAACATAAGAGCAATGGAGGTCATTTATTTGGTCTATTTCCAAGAAGAGCAAGGCATAACTGTAACTATTGAGTATAATCATAATTGAGAATATTAATCTCTGGGTTCAGGTTGAAGTTTTACTGACTCCCCTTGGCAGTGTATTCCATTTTTTTACTAAAATGTCAGATATCATTTCTGATATTTCACTTAAATGTTTTAACTTTATGTGATATGTTTTGTTTCTGGCTTTTAAAATGCCACATCCTCTCCAATCAAGTTCCTCTGTTTTACCACTTTTTTGGAAACTAGACACTTGGTCCTATATACCAAAATAAGAGAGATAGTCAATGTTCAAAAAACACAAATTTTTATTAGAAATATACCTCTTCCAGCTTAATCAATGCATTATTACTAATATATGATGTATTTTACCTAATTATTTTGCATATTGTCTGACAATAAACTCAGTAATGTTAAGGAATTTGCATAGGAGTTAACCACTCTTATATCTCAATAGCAAAGAACTGCCCTGGACCTGGACACACATCATAAAGTAGCCTCAATTAATATTATTTTGATAGAAGAATTGATAATATTCACAAAGTCCTAACCTCTTGTGCTAATTGATAAGGCATTAGTAATGTCATAGATACTTTATCCTCATGGAGTAAAAGCACATAATAAAAATTGCTTACAGTCAATATTTATGAGCTCTTTGGCACATTCCTTGTATTTGATAAATTGAAAATTCTGGAAACAATAAAATGTTATTTTTATTTAATAATGCCATGTAGCCTTTATAGTTATTTCTGAGTCTGGCCTGCTGTGCCGTATACTCAGTTACTCTAGAAACTGGGAAATATAATTGTTGTTACTGTGGCTATGGTTGAAACCAAACTCATTGTTGCCCTCCACAAAACTCCACAAAAGTAGAATTCTGCTAGTAAGGAAGAAGGGGAGAATGGATACCCAGCTGCTCATGCTTTACTTCTCTAGAAGTATTCCGTCATTATTCCTGTGGTCAACATTTCAACCCTGCTTCTGTGTAGACCATAGAATTATTTTTTCTATTAGTTTCAAAGGTAGAGCTTAGTGATTCATCAGTTGCATATAACACCCAGTGCTCTGTTGGTAAATTGAACACCAATAAAAAATGAATTTATTAAAAAAAAACAACAACACCCAGTGCTCTTTACATCAAATGCCCTCCTTAAAGCCCATTACCCAGTTACCCCATCCACCTACCCACCACCCCTCCAGCAACCCTGTTTGTTTCCTGTAGTTAAGAATCTCTTATGGTCTGTCTTCCTCTCTGATTTTGTCTTATTTTATTTTCCCCTTTCTTCCACTATGATCCTGTTTTGTTTCTTTATTTCCACATATGAGTGATATGATAATTGCCTTTCTTTGATTAGCTTATTTTGTTTAGAATAAAGTCCTCTAGTTCTATCCAAGTCACTGTAAATGTAAGATTTATCTTTTTTGATGGCTGACTAATATTCCATTATATACATATATACATACATACATACCACATCTTCTTCATTCATCTGTCAGTGGACATCTGGGCTCTTTCCATCATTTGGCTATTGTGGATGTTGCTGCTATAAACATTGGGGTGCAGGTACCCCTTTGGATCACGACATTTGTATCCTTTGGGTAAATAGCTTAGTAATGCAATTGCTGGGTCTTACGGTATCTCTATTTTTAAATGTTTTGAGGAACCTCCATCCTGTTTTCCAGAATGGCTATACCAGCTTGCATTCCCACCAACAGTGTAAGAGGGTTCCCCTTTCTCTGCATCCTCACCAACATCTGTTGTTTCCTGAGTTGTTCATTTTAACCATTCTGTCTGGTGTGAGTAGTATCTCATTGTGGTTTTGATGTGTAATTTCCCTGATGGCAAGGTGAGCATTTTTTCATGTGTGTGTTGGTGTAGATTACACAGATTATTAACTGGGTTTCCCACTGTCTTGTAAACACTATTAGTGTTTATTTCAAGAAATAGACACTACTGAAGCTCTTGCAAAAGGAATGATACTTGAGTCCAGCCTTAATTGCAAGGAAAGATTCTCATAAAACAAATAGTGAAATGGCATACTAATCTTGTGTCAGAATTTCTAGCAGAGGTCTAATGAAAACAACATTAGTTTATAAGTATCTACAAAACCACTGAAAGCCATATGCCCAGAAGACTCAAGAGATGTAGCTGACTGCTCCTTTGATACCCATGTGCTTTCATATCAAACAATCTAGAAATAAGCCATTATCCTAGGTGAAAGTGCTTAGTACAGTTTCTTTTCCTATCCCACAGCAGGGAAAGACAGACCCTGAGAGCAAGTGAGCAGTATTCTAAAAGAACCCATCAGAGGTTCTTCCTGAATGTATCTCAGGGTAAAGCCAATACTTACACTATGATCAAGTCCAGTCATTAGTAGCTAAGAAAGAACTTCAACTGCACCAATGGTTTATGACTTCTTGCTTTTCTCCATGTAATTTACCCTCCCCATACTGCAACCCTGCAACAGTCCGAAAATGAAGAACAGGACAAGGTGGAAAAGAATACACTGCTTCCAGTTTGCCAGATTTGCCAACAGTGGGTCAGATTTGATCTTAAGGGAGAGTATAAGGTTTGTGCTGGATATAAAATTGAAGCTTTATTTTGAGTTTGAATTTCATAATGCCTAGCAATGAGTCTTAATAAGGGAAGCAGGACTGTTGCTATAATCAAAAATTATCAGAAAGCAATTGGAACCATCTCAGATATGGTCAGTGGGTGTGGAAAGATCATCAAACAGAATGTATATTATTAATGGTAGGGGGGAAATGAAAATGTTTACTACTTCTACCTCATTGAGTTTCACCTTTTTCAAAAGATTGCTACATGCACATATGAGAAAGTCAGTATTATTTGTTCATCAAAAAGGTGGATTTGTCATATATCTCTAAGAACATGCTTTTTCCTCTCATGCATTCTGCTCCAACTGGGGACTATCTCCAATATCAGCACCCTCCTGCTTATTTATCTTATAAGGTTCATCTCAAACACCACTTTATCCTTGAAGAAGTCCTTGATTTCTAATAATCCCCACCTCCTGTTTTTAATTATAGTATCCATCACCTCCTTCCCAGGAGTTTAATTTTTTATCTCCATGACATGAAACATAGAAATAAAGAAAGAAGTAAGGAGCTTACAGTCTAATGGGGGAAAAAAGTCACATAAACAGTTTCAGTGCAGTGTGAAGTGATTGCATACAAAATAAAACAACCTGAAGAAATTATTGTTATTTTTTTATTATTTATTCATGAGAGACACAGGGAAAGAGAGGCAGAGGGAGAATCAGTCTCCATGCAAAGAGCCTGACATGAAACTCAATCCCAGGACTCCAGGATCACACCCTGAGCTAAAGGCAGGCACTAAACTGCTGAGCCACCCAGGCTTCCCAAATTATTGTTCTTTACTGGAATGGAGCCATATGATGTTATGGAAAAGCGAGGAGTCAGCACTGATGAAAGATTCACAGAAGGGGATGCAGGATGTGGGATCTGACAGATGTCATGGGCTAATGAGAAACTCTTTATTCTCTAACTTAGATACTGTCTCTTAACAAAAAGGGAATTTTCTCTCCATTTAAAGCTGTTGAAACAATATGGAAATAGAATATAGTCATATGGAAAGCCCTTAATAATGCAAAAACATGCAATGCAAATTTTCAAAAGTGTAAAATGCATGGAGGAAGAGAAAGTTAGTAGCATGACAGAAGAAAATTAGACATGAGAGATAAAGTCAAACTACATTAATAACAGAATGCTGGAGTTAAATTCTAGAACCTACTTTTTCTAAAGGCCCAAGAATGCAGATTTTCCCTACAGCTTTTGTCTCTGTATAGCCTGGTATTTTTTTCTCACCTACTGGTGGGGTACAAGGTACATTTGAGATGTCTCTGAAGGCCTCAGAATTAGCCTCCTCTTCTTTAGCTGCATTGGATGGGGATCTGTTTCTTGTGATTAAAATATGACAGACAGAAATGTAAATAGCTATTTTTTAAAAAAGAAAAACAGCTAAACTAAAAAAAATTGCAGATGAAAAATGCTATTAATAGAGATCCAAATTATGTTAGTAGAGGAGAAAGTAAAAATTTTAAGTATTGTGAAGATCAGTAGTGCCTTTTTCACCTTTATTTTTACACTCTCTATGAATAGAAAAATATATTACAGATTATAGTTTCTCTATCTGTTTATATGAGTTTAAGTATAATAAATCATTAGTGAACTCCTTTGTGACCAAATACTGTAGAAGAGGTAAAAATATAATAAGTAATAAGAGAGAACTATTAAAGGACTTACTATCTGGGATGCTGGGGTGGTTCAGTGGTTGAGTGTCTGCCTTTGGTCATGATCCCGGGGTCCTGGGATCGAGTTCCACATTGGCCTCCCCACAGGGAGCCTGCTTTCTCTGCCTATGTCTCTGCCTCTTTCTCTGTGTCTCTCATTAATAAATAAACAAAATCTTAAGAAAAAAAAAAGTAGAGTTTAAAATGTCCAGCCTGTAAACCCAAGATCATCTTTAAATAAATAAATAAATAAATAAATAAATAAATAAATAAATAAATAAATAAAAATTTAAAAATTTAAAAAAAGAACTTACCATCTGTCCAGAAAGGAAAACACCAAAATTTTTTTTAAGGCAACAAGACAGATTTTATTCATGCTAGTGCTATAGTGGATACAGACTCCTGTACAAAGTGAGCTCAATTCCAGGTAAGACAAAGGTAATAAATGAACTTGTAAAGGAACAACAGACATGGAACAGAAAAAGGGCTTTGGGAATGTGAAAAGGAGAGACAAAAGAGGGATCAGTGGGCTACGGAGAAAATGAAATACCAGAAGAGGACTGAGTGAAGAATTACTGGAGATGGTTTGGCAAAGTGGGTTGGGACAAAAAACATTTTGTGATGTGATTGTATTGTACTTTGTTGAGCAAAAACTGACCACAGGGCCTGGGATCACTTTTAGGGACACGAGTGTGGAGATAGGAGTAAAAATCTAAGTAATTCACTTCTGGGAAAATAAATATTTGCTATAGAAAGGGCAAAATTAGGGATGCCTGGGTGGCTCAGCGGTTGAGTATCTGCCTTTGGCTCAGAGTGCGATCCTGAGGTCCCCGGAACTGAGTCCCACATCAGGCTTCCTGCAGGGAGCCTGCTTCTCTCTCTGCCTGTGTCTCTGCCTTTCTCTCTGTCTCCCTCTCTCTCTCTCTCTCTGTCATGAATAAATAAATAAAATCTTTAGAAAGGTCAAAATTAGTTATAAAAGAAGTAGGCTTTCTTATTTGTTTAATGCTTATTTCTGTTACTTGGAAATCTTTCCCAAAGATCCTTCTTACTCACACTTTCAAGAAGTGTTTACTTCTACTAAGAGTAAGTCATGAAGCCTCAGCTAAATGGCTACACGATCTTGTGAACAACACATTTCATGAGAAAATTTGAATTTCCTTAAGAGACATTATTAATAACAAATTGGGTAAATCACTTTTGTCAACGATCAGTGTGTCTTTGCCCATATAGAGGAAATACATCAGACTTTAGTTCTTCTCCCTTTGGACTTACTCTCATAGTCCTATAGTACCAAAGTCAACCCAAATATGTTCATCAATTTCATAATGACTGTAAAATCATCACTTGTAAAAGTAGGACATAGAGTAAAAACTGATCTGAATCAGGGTCTTAGTATGAGATTATAATACAAGTACTAAATATTGCCTCTGTTTTACTGTCAAGAATTCAAAATAGCATAACCACTTTATTTATAAAAATAGTTCTATATGGTCTAAGTTAGTATATCTTGTAATTTGGTGGCTTGGCTAAATTATTTTTAAGTATCATTCTAGCATTAAGCAAACCTAGAAATCTTAGTTATTGTTTCCTCAAATTAGGTTTTTGGGAAGCCCCAGAGGCTGTTGACTATTTTTATAGAATATGCCAAGGAATGCCCTTTCTTTCTTAAAAGCCCAAAAGATGTTAATAACTTTTCTTGATTGCCTGTTTTTTATAATAGTAGACATTTCTGCATAAATTTATGGATTTAAAGTTACCAGATTTATCGAAAGATTTTATTTAATTTATTTTTTTTTTAATTTTACTTATTTATTTCAGATAGAGCAAGAGCATGAGCAGGGGGCAAAGGAGGAAGGAGAGGCAGACTCCCCACTAAGCAAGGAGTCCAACTTGAGACTTCATCCCAGGATGCTGGAATCATGACCTGAGCCAAAGGCAGACACTTAAGTGACTAAACCACTCAGGTGCCTATAATCCAAAGATTTTATTTAAATCAACACACAAAGGATCATTCAAAGGTAAAATCCTCTTTGCAATTAGTTGAAAAGTAAGGTTACTTTTGTTTTTTGTAAACTGAATTATGAAGAACTTCACATATTTAATGTTTACAGTTTGAGGAGTTTGGACATATGCAAAAAACTGTGATACCATCACTGTAGTCAAGGTAATAGGCATATCCAACACCTCCCAAAATCTCCATGTGTCTTTTTCATTTTTGTTTTGTTTCGCTTGTGGTAAGATCACTTAACATAAGCATTATCCACTTAACTTTCGAAGTGCATACTACCAAATTGTTAACTATAGGCACTGTACTGTGCAGCAGATCTCTAGAGCTTACTCATGTAGCACAACTGAAACTTTATTCTTATTTAACAACTAAGAATACACAGTGGGAAATGGATTGTTCAAAAATTGGTGCTGGGAAAACGATATTCAGATGCAAAAAATAAATAAAATTGTACTCCTACTTTATACCATACAAAAAATCAACTCAAAATCGATTAAAGACTTTCACAAAAGACCTAAAACTGTAAAGTTTATAAGGGTTACCTTTAACTTTATTCCAAAAAAATCTTTAATTTATTTTATCAAGAGAAGTTTAACAGAGAAAAATAGCTACAGCAAGTTGAAGTTACTGTTCCTTTAATATAATTTCCCGGGATCCCTGGGTGGCGCAGCGGTTTGACACCTGCCTTTGGCCCAGGGCGCGATCCTGGACACCCGGGATCGAATCCCACGTCGGGCTCCCGATGCATGGAGACTGCTTCTCCCTCTGCCTGTGTCTCTGCCTCTCTCTCTCTCTCTCTCTCTCTCTCTCTCTCTCTCTCTCTCTCTGTGACTATCATAAATAAATGAAAAATAAATAAAAATAAATCCTGTCTTTAAAAATATATATATGTATATATAATTTCCCTTTGCACAATAATGAGAAGCCATTTTTTATTTGTTTTGTTCTTTTGTAAAATGTAATTAAAATATATTTACCACAACCTAGCTGGCTACATGGGTAGGTCCTCAAGTTCCCAAATTTGAATCAACTCAAGGAGATAAAAGGAAAATGAGGTATATAAAACATTAATTAAAATGTGGCTATCAAATAAAAAAATAAAATAAAATGTGGATATCTTGAAAGTTTCTTTGAATCCTCATTTTTTATTAAGCTTTCATTTCTCCATGCTTTTATATATTTTGGAGCAAAATGGTTATTTTTTATACAAGTCAGTGAAACTCACATTAATGTTAATTACAATCAAAAGCAAATGACAAAAGACCATTGGGACATTAACAATTGTGATAGTATATTAAGTCATTACCAGCAAGGTCAATTGTTAGAGTTCCTCTTTGACTACAAAATATTTAGACCAAAAATAATTATCTTTCTCTTTTTCACCTTCTCATATCCATGTTGTACATCTGATTGAAGTAAAGTATTCTAAGTCAGAAAAGGTAAAGAATTACTTTGATAAGTTCTTTGAATTTCTCAATAAAGTACAAAAGTTAAACTCTTTAAAACCTACTAAGTGACCTACATAAACTAAAACATTTTGGAACAGATAAATCAAAGAAAGAATTCTTTGGGACAGAAAATAGATCTCCTTTGGTGAGCCACAGAAACTATGCTTTTTCATCAGAGAAAAGCTATACTTTTATCAGAAGATATTTATAGAGCTTCCTTTTCTGAATATCTTTTAATAAAAGATATCTAGTCTTCTCCTCAGGGTCAAAAAGCCAACCTTTTCTAAAACCCACAACATAATTATTTCCACTGGATTACAATTGGACTAGAAACATCAGAATTTTTTTCTGATTGTTATAATGCCATTCTCTTTCTCTTCTCTAAGTGTAACTCAGTATATAACTTCAAAATATATATACCATAGATATTCAATAAGATATTAGATGAGTAATAAAATAAGAGTTTCTAGTAAAATACTGTTAAGGCAAAAATGATGGTTCATCATTACATTTCTCAGAGCTTCTGCTATCATTACTTAATATAGGAGGTATGGGTCCTAGACCAGGAGTGAGATGGAGAATAATATTTAGATTTTCCATTTTAAACTTCATTAACCTGAAATAAGTATTCACATTTGTCTAAAAATACTCCTCTAGATTTAAAAGTTAAAAGCAAATCTCTAATTACCATAAATGCTGCCATTTCTTTTACTCTACAACATTGCCACTGAAATACCAAAAAAGGACATATGTGTATATGTGTGTTTGTATGTATGTGTATGTGTATGTAATTTTTCAATACATTGCTCATTGAAAAAATGTATGGCATCCACAGAAGGAAATGCAGAAATATTGAGGTATAAACCAACACTCAGGGTAGGTTTCAATGTGGAAAACTTGAGAACCCCAGGTACCTAGAGTTTCAGCTTTAATGCTAATACACTTCATTGAAAAAAAAAAAAAAAGGAGAATAAGCCTTAATGGGGAATTTAATAGGCAATTTCCAGATAAAGCTAGTGGAGGGAGCAGTAGGATACTGGATTGTATCACCTTTGACGCTGGGTACAAAGGGAAGGAATAAACTCTTTTAGAAGGTAGTAATAATATCAAACTAGTCCTTACTTGGTAAATGTGTGAGTAGATAAAGACAAATACTGCCCATATTAAAGCACCATATTTTTTGAGATTGAAATTAATAATAAAGCTAAAATACTGGGTACTTGGTAATGTAGACATTAAAATAATAGTGTCCTTAATTCCTTGTAATACTTTATAGAAGAAAAAGAAATTTAAATAACTTTAGAATTTTTAAGTATACAAAATGAAACCTCTACAATAACTATCATATAAATAGAGAAAGAATACAATGTCAGACTATCTAAGGGAAAAGAATCAGACTGCCTGTCACCCACAAAAAAAAGGAGAGGGGAGGATAAAGAAGATGTGGCATATGTATACAATAGAATATTACTCAGCCATTAGAAATGACAAATACCCATCATTTGCTTCAACGTTGATGGAACTGGAGAGTATTATGCTAATAAGTCAATCAGAGAAGGACAAACATTATATGGTCTCATTCATTTGAGGAATATAAAAAATAGTGAAAGGGAATGGAGGGGAAAGTAGAGAAAATGAGTGAAAATATCAGTGAGGGGATGAAACATGAGACACACCTAACTCTGGGAAAGAACAAGGGGTAGTGGAAAGGGAAGTGGGTGGGGGGTAGGGGTGACTGGGTGACGGGCACTGAGGGGGGGCACTTGGCGGGATGAGAACTGGGTGTTATGCTATATGTTGGCAAATTGAACTCCAATAATATATATATGTGTGTGTGTGTGTGTGTGTGTGTATAATTTAAAAAAGGAGAGGGGGTACCTTCATCATCCTAAAAAGGGGGAAACAAGGCAAAAGTAAGAAAATCGATCCCATGAAAGCACAAACTAAGATGGTAGAAATAAATCAAAGTATATCAGTACTACAATGTAAAAATTGGACTCACTACTTTGGTTAGAAGAGAAAAATTATCAAACTGTGTGAAAGGTTGGGTTTACCAAGAAGAGATTTTGATGTGGAGTTTATCATAAAGGTTGTTTATTATGGAAAGTCCTTGGGGATAAGAGCCCTATAAGGGAAAGAAAGAAGCAGCTTTGGGAATATCAAAAAGTCAAGTTCAATAGAGACCCTATGACTAACCCCACAGGGAAAACTGGAGGTAAAATGACCCTTCTGTGTTTTCCTGTATTGGATGGTGATATCGAGGTCTACATGGTCATTCACCAGAAGCAGGCCATCTCAGGATGGGGTCACTTTAGATTCTCTCCAACCTAAAGGGGCTGGCAAAATGAGTGTTTAATTTTGGAATATTATGATTGGTCTAGTTATGATTTTTACCTAGAACCAAGTAGGAAAAAACAGTCCCCAAACCAAAGCCAAAGCAGCAGAAAGTAAATAATAATGGTAAAGGCAGAAGGCAGACTTTAATGAAATTTAAAACAAGAGAGCAAATAATAATAGAAAATCAAGGAAGCATCCAGCTCTTTGAAAACATCGATAAAACTGACAAACTACCAAGACTGGCAAGGAAAAGGCAAAAACACCAACTTCAGAAATGAAACATGAGATACACTACAGACCCTTCAGATGTCAAAAGAGTAAGTAACTACTCTAGTCAACTCTATATACTTACATTCAGCCAATTAAGACTGTATGATTGGTGAAGAGACAGACCACTAAGCCAATGGGACAAAATAGAACCCAGATAGAGAGCTACACAAGTATGCCAAATGATTTCTGATAAAGGTGCAAAAGCAACACAAAGAGAGAGAGGCTTTTCAACCAAAAGGACTAATACGATTGAATATCCACAGGAAAAAATGAAATAAAAAGAACATTGATCTAAACCTGGCAATTTATACAGAAATTAACTAAATGAATCAACATTTTAAATGTGTAAAGCTATAAAACATTAAAAAAAAACATAGGAGAAAAATCTTTAGGATCTAGGTCTAAGCAAAGAGTTCTAGATGACACCAAAAGCGTGATCCATAAGAGAAGAAAACTGGTAAACTGGAATTCGTTAAAATAAAAAAAGAGAACTTGTCTCTGCAAAAATCCCTGTGAAGATGATGAAAAGACAAATTACAGACTACATATCTAATGGAGGACTAGTATCTGAATCTCAACAGAAAAAAAAAAAAGTCTGATTAGAAAATGGGCAAAGATTCTCTCTGTGTCTCTCATGAATGAATAAATAAAATCTTTAAAAAAAATGGGCAAAGATATGTAGAGACATCTCACCAAAGATGATATACCTACCACAAATAAGTAAATAAAAAATTCTCAACATTGTAAGTCATTAGAGGAGTACAAATTAAAACCACAATGAGATATACCTGCCCACAAAAAAGGCTAAAATAAAAATAGTGACAACACCAAATGTTGGCAAAGATGCAGAGAAACTATATCACTCGTATGTTCGCATTGAAATTGTAAGTCTGAAAAGCATTTTAACTGTAACCATCAGTTTGTTCTATGTGATTAAGAGGCTATTTCTTCATTTGTGTCTCTCTTTTTTCTTTTGCTTCTTAAATTCCACATATGAGTAAAATCCTGTTATTTGCCTTCCTCTGACTGACTTTGTTTAGCATTACGCTCTAGAGATCCATCTATGTTTTTCCAAATGGCAGGATTTCATTCTTTTTTATGGCTGAATAATATTCCATTGTATATATATACCACTTCTTTATCCATGTATCTATCTATGGACATGGGCTGCTTCTGTAACTTGGCTATTGTAAATACTGCTGCAGTAAACACAAGGCGCATATATCCTTCCAATTAATATTTCCATATCCTTTGAGTAAATACCAAGTAGCACAATTATTGAATTATATGGTAGTTCTATTTTTAATTTTGGGGGAGAACCTCCATACAGTTTTTGGTAGGGTCTGCACCGTTTGCATTCGCACCAACCGTGTGGGGAAGGTTCCCCTTTCTCCACATCCTCCCCAACATTTGTTGTTTCCTGTGTTGCTGCTTTTAGCCATTCTGACAAATGTGTGATGATATCTCATTGTGGTTTTGATTTGCATTTCCCTGATGTTGAGCATCTTTTCATGTGTCTGTTGGCCATTTGGATGTCTTCTTTGGAGAAGTGTCTGTTCATTCTTCTGCCCTTTTTTTAATTGGATTATTTGTTTTGGGGGTTTTGAGTTGTATGAGTTCTTTATATATTTTTGATACTAACCTTTTATTGGCTGTGTCATTTTCAGATACCTTCTCCCATTCAGCAGATTGTCTTTCAGTTTTATTGATTGTTCCTTTGCTGGGCAGAAGATTTTTATTTTAATGTCATCCCAATAGTTTATTTTTGCTTTTGTTTCCCTTGCCACAGGACACATATCTAGAAAAAGGTTGCTATGGGAAATGTCAAAGAAATTACTGCCTATACTGTCATCCAGGACTTTTATGGTTTTAGGTGTCACACTTTAGGTCCTTATTCCATTTTGAGTATTTTATTGCATATTTTTGTCTCCCTTGTTGAAAATTAGTTGACTACAGAATTGTGGGTTTATTTCTGGAATCTCTATTCTGTTCCATGGATCTATATGTTTCTCTTTTTTGTGCCAGTGCCATGCCATTTTGATTACTACTAAAACTTGAAATCTGGGAATGACACCTCCAGTTTGTTCTTTTTTCAAGATTACTTTGGCTATCTTTTGTGATCCTATACAAATTTTAGTACTGTTTGTTCTAGTTCTATAAAAATGCTGTTGGTATTTGATAGGGATTGTATGGTAGTATGGCCATCTTAACAATATGTGTTCTTCCGATCTTTGAGCATGGAATTTCTTCCCATTTGTTTGTGTCATCTTCAGTTTCTTTCATCGGTGTTTTATGGTTTTCAGAGTAAAGGTCTTCCCTCCTTGGTAAGTTTATTCTTAGGTATTTTATTACTTTTGATGCAGTTTAAGTGGGATTGTTTTCTTAATTTCTCTTTCTGCTAATCCATTATTAGTGAATAGAAATGCAATGGATTTTCTGTACATTAACCTTGTATCCTGCTACATTACTGAATTCATTTATCAGTTCTAGTAGTTTTCTGGTGGTATCTTTAGGATTTCCTATATCATATCATGTGCAAATAGTGAACATTTTACTTCTGCCTTGCCGATTTGGATGCCTTTTATTTTTTGTTGTTCTTGTCTGATTGCTGTGGTTTAGGACTTTCAGTATTATGTTGAATAAAAGTGTTGAGAGTAGACATTCTTATTCTATTCCTGACTTTGGGGAAAAGCTCTCGGTTTTTCACAATTGAGTATGCTACCTGTGCGTTTTTCATAATGGCTTTTATTATGTCAAGGTATGTTTCTAAACCTACTTAGTTGAGGGCTTTTATCATAAATGGTTATACTTTGAAAAAGGGTTTTTTTTTTGCATCTATTGAAATGATTATATGGTTTTTATCCTTTCTCTTATTGATGTGGTGTGTCATACTGATTGATTTACAAATACTGAACCATGCTTGCATCCCAGGAATTAATCCTGCTTTACTAGGTGGATGATTTTTTTAAAGTATTGTTTGATTTGGTTTGCTAATGTTTTGTTGAGGAATTTTGCATCAATGTTCATGAGATATATTGGCCTGTAGTTCTCTTTCTTAGCGTTGACTCTATTTGGTTTTGTTATCAGTGTAGTGCTGGCCTCACTGAATGAATTTGGAAGGTTTTCTTCCTCTTTTATTTTTTTGAATAGTTTGAGAAGAATAGGTGTTAACTCTTCCTTAAATGTTCAGTAGAGTTCAACTGTAAAGCCACCTGGTCCTAGACTCCTGTTTGTTGAGAGTTTTATTTTTTAATAATAAATGTATTTTTTATTGGTGTTCAATTTGCCAACATACAGAATAACACCCAGTGCTCATCCTGTCAAGTGCCCCCCTCAGTGCCCGCCACCCAGTCACCCCCACCCCCCACCCTCCTCTTCTTCCACCACCCCTAGTTTATTTCCCAGAGTTAGGAGTCTTCATGTTCTCCCTTTTGTTTGTTGAGAGTTTTTTATACTGACTCAATTTCATTGCTGATGATTGGTCTGTTCAAATTTTCTATTTTTCTGGTTTTAATTTTGGGAGGTTATTGGGAAACATATCCATTTCTTCTAGGTTGTCCTGTTTGTTGGCATATAATTTTTCATACTATTCTCTTACGATTCTTTGTATTTCTGTGGTATTGGTTGTTATTTTTTACTATCTCATTTGTGATTTTATATGAGTCCTTTCTCTTTTTTTCTTGATAAGTTCAGCTAGAAGTTTATCATTTTGTTGATTTTTTTCAAAGAAGCAGCTTCTGATTTCATTGATCTATTCTATTGTTTTTTAATTGCTATTTCATTTATTTCTGCTCTAGTCTTCATTATTTCCTCTCTTCTGCTGGTTTCAGGTTTTGTTTTGTTTTGTTTTGTTTTTGTTTTTCTAACTCCTTTGGGTTGAGGTTAAGTTGTTTATTTGAGATATTTCTTACTTCTTAAGGTAGGCCTATATTAAAAAAAAACAAAAAACAACAAAACAAAAAAAAAACAACTCCCCTCTTACAACTGCTTTTGCTGAATCCCAAAGGTTTTGAACTGTTTTCATTTCATTTGCTTCCGTGTAATTTTTTTTTTTCTTTTATTCCCTGGTTGGTCCATTCACTGTTCAACAGCATGTTATTTAACCTCCATGCTTTGTGGGGTTTTTTTTTCCAGATTTTTTTTTTTTTTTATTGTGGCTGACTTCTAGTTACATAGTGTTATTTAGAAATGGTGCATGGTATGACTTCAGTTTTTTGTTTGTTTGTTTTATTTTGTTTTTTAATTTGTTGAGGCTTGTCTTGTGGCCTAATATGTCATCTATTCTGGAGAATGTTCCACATGCATTTGAAAAGAATGAGCATTCTTCAGTTTACGAATGAAATATTCTGAATTTATCTGTTAAATCCATCTAGTCCAGTGTGTCATTCACAGACATTGTATCCTTGTTGATTTTCTGTTTAGATGATCTGTCCATTCATGCAACAGGGGCTGTTAAAGTCCCCCACTATTACTGTATTACTATCAATTTTTGCCTTTATGTTTGTTCTTAATTGTTGTGTGTATTTGAGTGTTCCATGTTGGTTGGATAAATATTTATAATAATTATACCTTTTTGTTGGATTGTTCCCTTTGTGAATCTATAGTGTCATTATTTTTCTCTTGTTATGGTCCTTTTTTTAACGTCAATTTTGGGATGTCTGGGTGGCTCAGCAGTTGGGCATCTGCCTTTGACTAGGGGCGTGGTCCCGGAGTTCCAGAATCAAGTCCTAGGATCAAGTCCTGCATCAGGTTTCCTTTTTTTTTTTTTTTATTTTTTTTATTTTTTTATTTTATAAATTAATTTTTATTGGTGTTCAATTTACCAACATACAGAATAACACCCAGTGCTCATCCCGTCAAGGGTACCCCTCAGTGCCCGTCACCCATTCACCCCCACCCCCCGCCCTCCTCCCCCTCCACCACCCCTAGTTCATTTCCCAGAGTTAGAAGTCTTTATGTTCTGTCTCCCTTTCTGATATTTCTCACACATTTCTTCTCCCTTCCCTTATATTCCCTTTCACTATTATTCATATTCCCCAAATGAATGAGAACATACACTGTTTGTCCTTCTCCGGTTACTATGGCCAAGTTCAAAAAGGGTGTTGCCTGAGTTCTCCTCTGGGATTTTGATGGAATCTTGTCTCACATTTAGATCTTTCATCTATTTTGAGTTTATCTTTCTGTATGGTGCAAGAGAGTGGTCCAGTTTCATTATTCTGCATGTGGATGTCCAATTTTCCCAGCACCATTTATTGAAGAGACTGTCTTTCTTCCAGTGGATCGTCTTTCCTCCTTTATCGTATATTAGTTGACCATAAAGTTCAGGGTCCACTTCTGGGTTCTCTGTTCTGTTCCATTGATCTATATGTCTGTTTTTGTGCCAGTACCACACTGTCTTGATGAACACAGCTTTGTAGTACAACCTGAAATCTGGCATTGTGATGCCCCCAGATATGGTTTTCTTTTTTTAAAATTCCCCTGGCTGTTTGGGGTCTTTTCTGATTCCACACAAATCTTAAAATAATTTGTTCTAAGTCTCTGAAGAAAGTCCATGGTATTTTGATAGGGATTGCATTATACGTGTAAATTGCCCTGGGTAACATTGACATTTTCACAATATTAATTCTGCCAATCCATGAGCATGGAATATTTTTCCATCTCTTTGTGTCTTCCTCAATTTCTTTCAGAAGTGTTCTATAGTTTTTAGGGTATATTTTGAGAACCATTTGAATGGTAAATGGTTCTCCAACCTTTTATTTTCAGGTTGTAGGTGTCCTTCTGTCTAAAATGAGTCTCTTGTAGACAGCAAATAGATGGGTCCTGCTTTTTTATCCAGTCTGAAACCCTGCGCCTTTTGATGGGGTCATTAAGCCCATTCACGTTCAGAGTTACTATTGACAGATATGAGTTTAGTGTCATCATGATATCTATTTAGTCCTTGTTTTTGTGGATTGTTCCACTGAACTTCTTCTTAAAGGGGAGTTTTAAGAGTCCCCCTTAAAATTTCTTGCAGAGCTGGTTTGGAGGTCACATATTCTTTCAGTTCCTGCCTGTCTTGGAAGCTCTTTATCTCTCCTTCCATTTTGAATGAGAGCCTTGCTGGATAAAGTATTCTTGGTTGCATGTTCTTCTCATTTAGGACCCTGAATATATCCTGCCAGCCCTTTCTGGCCTGCCAGGTCTCTGTGGAGAGGTCTGCTGTTACCCTAATATTCCTCCCCATGAAAGTCAGGGACTTCTTGTCTCTTGCTGCTTTAAGGATCTTCTCTTTATCTTTGGAATTTGCAAGCTTCACTATTAAATGTCGAGGTGTTGAACGGTTTTTATTGATTTTAGGGGGGGATCTCTCTATTTCCTGGATCTGAATGCCTGTTTCCCTTCCCAGATTGGGAAAGTTTTCAGCTAGGATTTGTTCAAATACATATTCTGGCCCTCTGTCCCTTTCGGCGCCCTCGGGAACCCCAATTAAACGTAGGTTTTTCTTCCTTAGACTGTCATTTATTTGCCTTAATCTGTCTTCATGGTCCCTTAATTGATTGTCTCTTTTTTCCTCAGTTTCCCTCTTTGCCATTAACTTGTCTTCTATGTCACTCACTCGTTCTTCCACCTCGTTAACCCTCGTCGTTAGGACTTCTAGTTTGGATTGCATCTCATTCAATTGATTTTTAATTTCTGCCTGATTGGATCTAAATTCTGCAGTCATGAAGTCTCGTGAGTCCTTAATGCTTTTTTCTAGAGCCACCAGTAGCTGTAGAATAGTGCTTCTGAATTGGCTTTCTGACATTGAAGTGTAATCCAGATTTTGTAACTCTGTGGGAGAGAGGGCTGTTTCTGATTCTTTCTTTTGAGGTGAGGTTTTCCTTCTAGTCATTTTGCTCAGTGCAGAGTGGCCAAAAACAAGTTGTATTGGAACACGGGGGAGTATCACTGGTCCGTCCAGCTGGTCTTCTGGGGGAGGGGCCTGCTGTGCTGATTTTCAGGTGTCAGCACTTGGGGGAGCTGCTCTGCCCCTGCCTGCTGCAGGGCTCAGCGGGGGTTGTTTACCCCCGTGGGGCCCCAGGAGGAACAGCAGCAGTTGCTATGGCAACTCTGGAAGCCTGGATTTAGCCTCCGCAGGAATGCCTGTCCCGGGGGAGGTCGGATCCTGGGCTGTGTCCCGGCGCCCTGTGCTCCGGGGCCTGCGCTGTGGGATTCGCGCTCCCGCCCCGCAGCCCCCTCCGCGGAGCCGCCGCCCGAGCCCCTCCGAGCTGCTCCGGTCGGTCCCGCCGTGCGCGCTGCAGCCCTTAGGGAGCTCGGAGCACTCTCCTGCGCTCGCAGGTGTCAGTTAGTGTCCCCGGGAGCCCGAGGGCATCCCCGCCCTCCTGGGTCCTGCTCCAACTCCCTGCGGGCCCCTTTCCGCCCGCCCGGGAAGGTTGGTGCAGCTCCTGCTCCTCCGGGACGGGGCTCTCCTGTCCTGGGGACACTCGCCCCGGCCTCAGCCCGGCTCCTCGCGGGGCCCCTCCCCCTCGGAGGCCTTTTGTTCCTTTATTTCTTTTTCCCCGTCTTCCTACCTTGATAGAAGCGCGGACTCTTCTCACTGTAGCGTTCCAGCTGGTCTCTCTTTACATCTCAGGCCGAATTCGTAAATTTTCAGGATGGTTTGAAGGTTATCTAGGTAATTTGGTGGGGACAGGCGATTTGGGGACCCTGCTCTTCCGCCATCTTGCCCCTTGCATCAGGTTTCCTACGTGGAAACTGCTTCTCCTTCTGCCTGTGTCTCTGCCTCTCTGTGTGTGTGTGTCTCTCACGAATAAATAAATAAAATCTTTAAAAAAAAATTAAATTAGCCAACATATAATACAACCTTAGTTTTAGTGGTAGTGTTCAATAATCAGTTGCATACAATATCCAGTGCTCATTATATTAGTTGCCCTCCTTAATGCTCATCACCCAATTACCCCATCCACCCACCTGCCTTCCCTCCAGCAACCCTCAGTTTGTCTCCTATGGTTAAGAGTCTCTCATGGTTTTTCTCCCTCTCTGATGACTTCCCATTCAGTTTCTAATATTCCTGTTTCTTGTAATCCACCAATGAATGAAACCATATGATAATTGTCATTCTCTTTTTTTTTATTTATTTATGATAGTCACACACACAGAGAGAGAGAGAGAGGCAGAGACACAGGCAGAGGGAGAAGCAGGCTCCATGCACCGGGAGCCCGACATGGGATTCGATCCCGGGTCTCCAGGACCACGCCCTGGGCCAAAGGCAGGCACCAAACTGCTGCACCACCCAGGGATCCCTAATTGTCATTCTCTAATTGACTTATTTCACTCAGCATATTTCACTCCAATTCCATTATATGTCAATGTGAATGGTAAGTATTCATTCTTTCTGATGGCTGAATAATATTCCATTATATATATATATATATATATATATATATATATATATATATATAATGTTTCTGATTGAAGGATAAGTTTCATTTTTCTAATAGTGAGTGGCTCCTTCAGAGGTCAAATTAAAACTATTTTCTACTAGAAAGAAGGCAAATTTGCAAATTATCTCCTGGAAGCTAAAGGCATCTGAGACTTACATACCTGTTTGAATATTAAATATCATTTTAGGAAATAAAAGCTATCTGTATGATTTTAATTCTAATTTGCACACCTATACACTAAGTTTTAAGCTTCTTCAAAGACATAAGTGGAAATCTTTAAAATTTCCACTGAGAAATAAAAAAGAAAAAAAAACACAGTGATCAGTGATTTGATTTCTAGCCTCTCTTCATGAATTCATTGAGTGTTAAGTACTATTGTATTTTTATGGATGGAATAGTTCCATAGGCTATCATCTCCATGTATTCAAAACAGTACTGAAACTGAAAACTAGTTCCTTGCCTTTTGAGATAAGGGTGCAGAGAGTAGTATGAGATAGAATCCAACTGAAATTTAATTATCTTAGCATTCTTTTCACCATGATTATGCTAAAAGAAAACAAAGGCCAGCGAGATGAAGAAAATCAGGTAAAATGAGAAAGTTTCTCACCTGGTAGAATTATCTACTTGAATCTATGACATTATGGATATGCCGACTCACAAACACTGAAGTATTGACTTTAAGTCTCTGGCCCTCCTGGGACCTAAACATCTCTATATTTGTGGTAGACTCCACCTATATTCATATTAATACTTTGCCCAAGTTGGCAAGAGATTATTATTATTGTTTAAACCATCAGCTAATGTGAATAAGAAAGGAGGTCAGCATAACATAATAGAGCATAATTACAGATGTCTTTAAGGCAAAGAGAGAGGTGGCAATGACAATAGAAAGCTGATTTAACTTTATGTAACCAGTTATTCAGAAAACCTATATAACTTTATACTGTACTGATAATATGCATCAATGAACTAAGATAACCCTTTGTGTTGAAATAGAGAAATAAAGAGGCCACTATGGTCAGACCCCAGAAATGATGGGATAGGGGTGGGACATTCAGGGATATCAGGGAAGAGTAAATGGCACACCAGATGTGTAGAGCTGTTTAATCATTTGTGTTGTCTCTTGGCCCTTGCTGGTGGAGGCGTACCTTCTCTTCCTTTAGTCTCTAAAGGATATAGAAAAGACTGCGATAAATGGATTGGACACTAGTAAGTTTATTTTTAAAATGGGAATTTTGCATTCACAGGCTGGCATATTGCCCAGGGAATAATTTAAGTAGAAAGTTAAGGTTATCATAGTAAAATCATCCCTATTTTAACATTTTCGGGGTAACCTTGGCTTCTGAAGAAGATTAATTTATATAATATGTCTACTATAAAATGTACGATAAAATACACAAAGTGTTCCATATCAGAATCTTCTGTATGGTGACTATAAAAGTCTGAGGGGTTAGAAAGATTTGCTGCACTCATGATTTTTGTGTATTTTCTTCTAGTGTACTTTGGAGATAGTTTCCTGGTAGAGAATAAATGCCATATGAATATAACATATTATTTGCCTTGGTCCTTGTTGTATTCAAGCAGAAAGCTTATTCTTACCAAGAATAATACTAGTTCTGGGACTAGCCTGCAAGTAAAGCTGAAATGTATCCCAGTACAGTCACCTTCACTCATGTATTCATCCAACAAAATTGAGTACTCCATGTGCTCCAGATACTGTTAGGGGCACTGACAGTTATTCAGTGAACTAAACACATTACTCTTATGGGCTTACATTCTAATGAGGGAATATATTAACCAAGAAATACATGCTAAAAAGAAAAAGAAATACATGCTTCGCTAGTTGATAGTAAGTGCTAAAATAATAATAATGATAATAATGGTAAGAAAAATAATAGTAGTGAACAGTCATGTAAAGGAGTAAGAACAATGGCAAGGGTTGAAGTCAAAGAAGTGGTGGGTGGAGGCTGCAAGAGTCAGAGCAAGTAAGACTTGATGCCCTAGCAAATTATCTTGAATAATAGGGGAGTCATTAGAGTTTTGAAGAGAAAAGTGCCATTATCCAGAACAGCCTTGAAAAGGACTACCTCAGGTGATTTTGTGGATAGTAGACAAATATAAAAATAGTGAGACCAGTAAGAAGACTATAACATTAATTCATGTGGCTTAAACTGGGGTGACAGCAATAAAGGTGGTAAGGCTAGAAGTGATCAGGTTCTGGATAAATTTTAAAGCCCTTACAAATAGGATGTGTTGAAGGAATGATAAGTGAGAGAAAGAAAGCAGCCCAGAAACTCTAAAAGTTTTAGTTTGAGCACTTGGAATAGAATGGAGGTGTCATTATTGAGACATAGGTGAGGAAAGAATCTCAGAAGTCTGTCTGGAAACATTGACATTGATGGCATTATCAGATATGCAAGAGATGCTCAGTGGGCTTGCTGAATTTTCATGTCTGAAGTTCAGAAGAGAGAATGAGGCTGCAGTTATAAATTGGGAAAGCCTTAAGCATATAGATTCTATTTAAATCCGTGGGATGGGATGATATCACTTAGGAAATAAATGTAGATAGAGAAAACTTAAAGTTTCATTATAGTTTATGTGTTTACATAGCAAGATACTAGTTCATAATTTAGGGCTCAGGCCAACTGGCAAATGGTTGCCCATGTCTGAGCATTAAAAGGGGAGGAGGAACCAAAACCTTCTTCCTTTTGTTTCAAACCTACTGAGCTACCATAACATCTTTAATGAGGGTGGGTGGGTAGGGGTGTTATCCACAAAAGAGTCTTCTACCCTACTGAAAAGCTGATAGCCGTGGTGGTGATTGTGGCACAAAATAGAGCTTTGCTGGAGAGCCAGATCTGAGTATTCAAGTTTGTGCTCCTATTCCAATAGGGCAATGCTGATTGATTCAAAGATATGGGCAAGAAAATCTGTGATTCTTAAAAAGACTTGGGGAGACTAAATCCCGAGAAAGGACGCTACTTCCTAAGATATTGGCCAATGAATGACAAGAGCCATTGTCATTTAGAATATAATGGTGTAAATTCAGGGTCACAGCTCTCAGGACCTATAACGTTGTTTGCAATTAGCACCAGCTTTGTGGAATATGATTTCTACAATTTAGAATGCTCATTTATAATAATTCACATTCCTTGCCAACCTTTTTTATATAGCTTTTCTAACTTGCAGACCGATAATGAAGAAAGATATAAAGATACCATTTTTTTCAAGATTTGCTAGATTGGTATTTGTAATGCATCGATATTGTTGTCCTCTTTAAAGATTCTCTTTGCTCTTCCATTCATTTGGATCATTTTTCAGAGACCCAATATGTAGAATAATTTTACCTGTCTTCTGGGTTTGTTCTGTGTTTTAGATCATAGCAGATGACAGTAGAATGTTTTATTGCTGATAGTCATTGAGTGAAAGAGAGCAGGGGGAAAGGGCTAGTTCAGACTTCCAACTTCCCTCTGCTCATTGTTGTGTTGTGTGTTTGTCAAGAAGCTTTGGCTTCACATTTTTAAATTTTTCACACTTGGCAGAGAAAGTGAAAGCAATGCAGTCCTGGGCATGTATAGTTAGCTATGATGACTCTCTATGAAGTAGTCCATTTATCTGTGGCCGCCCAAGGAAAACCATGATGCATAAAATCCCTCATTCTAATAGATAGGCAAGGAACTGGATGTCTTTCAGCAGTGTTCCCTTCTTTAGAACCCCCACAATACCGCCTATGAAAGAATGATCCAGTAATCACAAAATGGGGGTAATAGAGTAAAATAAATGATTAGAAAAAAGAGGAAGAATTTAAAAGAAAAGGAAAGGAAGAAACTAATAAAGAGGCAGAGAGTACTAGAACTCAAACTGATTTTCTAGTACTTACCCTACTCCTAATTGTGTGACCATGGGCAGGTCAGGAAGCTTTATTAATTTAACATAATAATCTGCCTAATGAGGTGTTATGAGATAATATATGAAATTGTTTAAACATAATATAAAAATGCCGAATAAGCTTGTGCAGAGCATAGCAAAATAACATATGTAAATTACTGTCTTTTTTTTGTAAATTACTTTCTTAATAATAAAAGCTACATATTTTATCCAACATATTATGTACCTTTTTTAAAATCATTAAATGGTTTAAATATTTAGAAGTGTTGCTCAGTTGATTAGCTCATTAACTCATCAATTAGTTGGGAAAACTAATTTGTATTTTAATTTAATGTATGTTGTTACATCTTGTTCAATGAAGGGCTCCCACAGAACTTTTACCAAACATAAATATCTCTCAGAACCATAGCCCCATCATCAGGCTGGTGCATCGACCAGGACCATGTGATCTCTGTAGGTGGACAATGAGGACTTCTTTAATGAATGACTGTATCAGTAAGCTATAAAGCTTTAACAAAAGAAGAGTCTCTTTACTGACACTAACCTAAAACCATTGCAGAGCTACTTCAAATTGTTCAGAATCCCCACTTTCACCTTTCTATCTTTCTACATTTCTTCTTTTTTTAACCACATAATCTAATCAAAAGCAAAGATACAGTAAAAAAAAAAGCAGAGTCCAAATACTATTGACCAAAAATCACATTTTACCACACTTTTATTTGCAAGAGGTAAAACTATAAATGTCTATAAAAAAATAGAAAGTCTTCCTTAGGTAAATGTGTATTTATTTTAAAAGCCTGTAATTTTAACTTATCTTGAGTATATATTATCACCTAACAAATACAAATTTTATTTAGAAGAGTCTTTTACTTAGAAAAGTCATCAAAGTTTTTAATTTAATTTCAAACTTCCTCAGGATTTTTGTCTTCGGAGTAAGCTAAATAAAGCTGGTGGTGGCAAAAATATATATATTTTAGTCTGCCCATGTTATTAGTAAAAGCAGAAGTACATATCAAAACTATTTTATATACAAATACACATCACCTAGGCAACTTTTTAAAATTGGGACATGCACAGAATATTCGAAATGAGGGTCAATATAGAATTCCATTAAGTCCCCTGGTGGACAGAGGAACATGATAAAATTCTTAATCATTGCACACACAGAAACTTCATTTTTTATTTTGAATATTTATTAAAATTGGTTCATTGTTTTCTCAATGACAATATACTTTTACCTCCTTTTAGTAAAAATCCCTTATTGCCCGTTTAAACATTGAAACCACGAAGGTGAAGAGCCAGGGAAGTTTTACTGGGGAAAGAGGGCTTCTCTTTCAGAAAGCAGCATGTAAGCTGGAGAGATGACCCATTTGCTCACTTAAGTAATCAAGCATTCGCTTTTGAAATTGAGGGTTTCTCTTAGCAACAACAGAATACTTTGTAGTGATATGCAAAGGTCTTATGGGTTAATTAGGCTTATATAGGCCAGCTTGTCACCTAACCAGAATTTATAAAATTGATTTCATGGGTAAAACATTCTGGGATTTAAGCCTATTATTTCCAAATGAATTCTTGTAAAATGACGTGTTTCCTGGAAGGGGTCTGCAGTTTTGACTTTACACTGCCACTCACTTCTATGATAAACAGCTTGTTCAATTATGAGTATCTTGCCAAGGGTAGAAAACCTGTATGTCGAAGCTAAATTGTTTTCCATAAATATTAATTTGCTTATCAGATTAATTCATTGTTCATCTGATAGGGCACAGAAAAAAGGACAGCTGATATTGAAGAATCTGGAAGACAGGTTTTTAGAAAAGAAAGCAATAAATGTCTAGACTATATGGGATTCTGGTATGGGGTAGTTTTTTTTTTTTAAGATTTTATTTATTTGAGAGAAAGAGAATATACACAGGAGAGAGCATGAACATGAGCAGGGGTGAAGGGCAAAGGGAGAGGGAGAAGCAGACTCCTGGATAAGTCGAGAGCCCAATGCAGGGCTCCATCCTGGGACACTGGGATCATGACCTGAGCCAAAGGCAGACACTTACCTGACTAAGCCACCCAGGCCCAGGCACCCTGGTATAGGGCAGGATTTTTTTTTTAATTTTTATTTATTCATGATAGTCACACACACACAGAGAGAGAGAGAGAGAGAGAGAGAGGCAGAGACACAGGCAGAGGGAGAAGCAGGCTCCATGCACCGGGAGCCTGACGTGGGATTCGATCCCGGGTCTCCAGGATCGCGCCCTGGGCCAAAGGCAGGCGCTAAACCGCTGCGCCACCCAGGGATCCCGTGGGGCAGGATTTAAGAGCATGGAGTGATATGTGGCAGAGTAGTAGCAGCAGTCATTGGGCCAGTGGAGAAGAAAGGATAATGGGAAAAGAATGAATGAAGTCTAGTGGACAAACTTTCACCTGCTTAAAAATCTTGTCTAGAGCCAGCTTTGGTACTTTGTGTCTAGTCTGTGAAGCCTGTTATTAAATAAATATGAAGTCTCATATTAAACAGCCAGAGTATTCTTGCTCTGATTCACTAGGGCCAAAGAAATGGCCCTTATCACTTTCAAAGCATTTTCTGTCTTCAGCTATGTACCTGATTTCTAAAGTCAAATATTCCAGACTGATGACTTTTGCATTGACCCTTAAGCATATCAAAGTCCTATATGCATTTTTAAAAACAAATTTCTAAATTAAATGTCCAAAAGTTACTTTGAGTTCTTTGCACCAGATGATGAAGCTGGTAAAACTATAGGAGCAATTAAGTTCTATTTGACTGTTTCACAGTGTCCCAGGGAAAGTGCTTCTGGCTTCATCATTTTAGTCAGTTTAAAGGAGATTGGACACGTCACTAGAGAATCCACTGTGAAGAGCTGCCTCCTGGCTGTGGACTAAATGGCCAGCTCTAGCAGGACTTTCCTCTCCATGATTTTGTTACAAGTGACAGCTGTGTCCCTAGTGCAAAAATAAAAACTTAAAGCCACCCACAGAGTTCTCTCCCAAAATAACTTATTGCCAGGAGATCTGAATCTGATCTAGAAAGTTCTTTTGTTTGTTTTTATCTTTTTAATATTTTATCTATGTATTCATGAGAGACACAGAGAGAGGGACAGAGACATAGGCAGAGAGAAACAGGCTTCCTGCAGGGAGCTGGATGAGGGACTTGATCCTGGAACTCTGGGGTCACACCCTGAGCCGAAGGCAGACCCTGAACCACTGAGCCACCCAGGAGTCCCTATTTTTTTGTTTTTTAAATGGTAGTTTAAATCAGTGTATTTTGACATACAGGTGTTTGAGGATATTACACACATTTCTGTAAACTGTAGAATGGAGAAATCGAGTCCTTGGGATTTCGAATAGCATGATAGTGGTTGTCTCCTAAATTCCCTGATGATTCTCAACTCAGGTGAATAAGGATATATCAGATTCTGTACATGTGTATGGGGTGGGGAGGAGTAGCAGCCTGGGGGATTCTGTCCTCTGCCAGCCCCTCTACAGTATAAGAATCACTGCTGCGGGTTACATAACTGCCAATCAGGACTTGTTATGGTGGCCTTCTCTTACTACTATCTGTTTCCAATTCCTTCATCTGAACAATAGAATATATGATTGCTTCTGATGGACACAGTTATTAAAAATAGAAGCAGAATGAATCTAACTGGCATTAAATCTTGAAACACAGTAGTTTTAAAAAGCTAAATATTAAAGCACCTCCATGCTATTAACAAATGAATGAAGTCATGCCAGTTCTGCTACTATTATTCTGAACAAACTAAGCAACTGATATAATCAGACAGTAACACTTTATATATAGCCTTGGGAGGTTCAATCCGCCTTCTTCTGAAAGAAGTTTTGAGGTTGGTATAAATCCACAGAGTACCTCCTAATGGACTGGCTGGTTACAGAGGAACTATCTCTTTAATCGGATGTCTTTTTAAGGTGGAGCTGCTAGTATATTCTGCTAATCATGACTAACTCCAGTATTTCATTGTTCCACTTCAATATTTCCATATTCCACTGCCCCACATGTCTAGTTTCAAATCTTTCTGTATTCACCTGCTGTATCCATCTGTATCCATCTTTCTTACATGAACTTTAGTTTCCTTAACCACACTCCACTCTTGTCTGGTCTGTTTCCTGACTACTGTGGCATGGAGTAAGATACTCAAAATCTGTAAAATGAGGATGTTATTAGCACTTGCTTCATTGAGTTGTCAGATGAGAGAGAATGATGCATGTTAGGCATAGTTAAAATTAAATAAAATAATGAAATTCCAAGACTGGGCTTGGAAATTCCCCAAGCAGGCAAAACGATTTGAGCCACACAAGTAAAACTTAATTTAGCTTATTCTGCAAAACAAGCAAATTTTAACTTGGGTCACTTCTTGTGCATGTTTCTGATAATCATAAAAGAAGCATAAACTATCTCCCTAAAAATGGTTTAAGATAAATCCTTTTAACCAATCCTTTGTTTTCTGGAAACCCCAATCATTGTAAAAGTTAAACAACATCCTCACTTTCCCTTTATAAGCCACCCTGTAACGTCATACCCCTGAGCTTCCTATCATTCTTTGAATTGAAAGCTCCCAGTTCATGAACTGTTTTATGTGTGCACAGTAAACTTTTACTAATTACTATTTCAGTGATCCAGTGGTTTTGCTTATGCTGTTTCTGAAGTGTGGGCAGTACTTAGCATAGGAAACTGCCACTGTAATTCTCATAAACAAATGTTTGCTATTTTTAGTATTATTTTTTATGAGCAATAATATTTTCTGTACATCTCAACCTGGCCTTTGCAGTTTTCACTTTGGCATCATCTCAAGCTATGCTTTCCATGGAGTCTCAGCTGAGCACAAATCTCACCAAGGTTTCCATCAAAGCCCCCTTAAGTTTCTAATCATCTCATTGTCTTCTTCTATCTGATTCTGTCTTGTACTTGATGGAATGCTGTCCATAGTTCCACTGTTAAATCTCACTTGTTTGAGAAGGAAATGGTAGGCAATATCTAGATTTTATCTAAATGACAGGCAGGCAAACTACAGATTTTAGATATTTAATGATTAATGGTCACCATTAACTGGAATACTCTTCTGTTTTTGAGTTCACTTCCTTGTCAGAAGGCCTTTATTCAACCATAATATATATTTTGATGTCTTCTTGGAACTTCATACTTTATCAGTATATACTCTCAATATAAAAAATAGCCTGTTTATTGAAAATCTGCTTAAGAGAAGTTTAATGAGTCTAGATCTGTATTATCCCCTATGACAGCCGCATATGTCCATTTGAATTTAAATTTAAATCAAAAGGATATGAAAACAAAAATCAGTTCCTCAGTCACACTAGCCACATTCAAGTGCAGCAACACTATATGTGGGTAGGATCTACCATTATTAAATAGCACGGTATAAAACACTCTGTCATTAAAAAAGTTCTACTAGATACTGCTGATCTAGAGAAAAGTAGCTTATATTCTTATTTATCTAAAGTAAAACCCTCAATAAATAAATAAATAAATAAATAATAAATAAATAAATAAATAAAGTAAAACCCTCAAAACCCATAGTACAAAACAGACATAAAAAAGAAAAAAGAAACTAGCCTTATAAGTCCCGTGACCTAGCAACCAGAAGAGAGACCAAGTAAGTACCCTATTTCTTTAAGTGTTTGGACACGTTGTTTCCTGGGGTATCAATTTGGTTCAAACTATTAAAGAATCTGCCATCAGACTGATGCTTCTTAATTGTGTCAGCAAGTCTGTTCATGGAACAAATTAGAGACCTTGAAAAAGCATCAGCTGTATCAGGAGACTTGTGGATCTCCTTGGCAATTCATTGCTCCAAATAGTGAGTGAATTGCCAGCTGCAATAAACTGGAAATAAATGATCTCCTCAACTTAATTACTTAATACAAATTTGGGTGGAGTACCTAGTGATCATCTCACTCAACCTAGAGAACTCTGGTGATGCATCCCAGAATGAAGGTGGTTATATAACCCTTAAAGAAAATAACATGCATTTGCTCTAATTGATGGATATTCTTGCCATCATTGAATATCATCATGTGAATATCATCCGTGCTCAGAAATCAGTCGTAGAACCGCAAATTAAGGCCTATTGAGTTAGAAGATACCTGAATGTTACAATGTTGATTTGACTCTTTTGTTTCAGAATTCTGGAAATCAAAATTAATACTTAGAAAAGTTGAAGATATTCAAAAAGATCATAAAACTTGACTTTTCCGAAATAAGATAAAGAATGGTTGCAATGTTTTTAGTAATATATAGGAAATTATATCATTAAGATAATGGAACTGGAAAACAGCACCCTGCATGGTTTAAAAAGTCTAAAGACCATGTAGTTGATTAACCCTCCCCTTGAAAAACTCCTTTTTATTACCTCCTTTACTTAAATACTTCTAGTTACAGTCACTCAAAAGGAAGTGCACTTACAAACAATAATACTTTCCTAATTAAGAAAATAATAAACCTTTATTGTACAAATTCCAGAAAACACAGAAACATATGTGGCAGGGTCATATATATTAAGATGTTAATTTGTATTTTATTCCTAAAATATTTTCCACCCTGTGTTCCAATAGAACAGTTAGAACTCTTTGTTCTTCATTATTCAGGAAATATTTCTGTTGCTAAGCTGAAAGCAGAAGTTGTTTGCAGATAATTTCCTTTCCTGGATCTAGTTTTATGAAAGTCTGAGCCTCTGGGGCAAGAAGTTTCTCTAGATAAAGGACCAATGGTAGAAAGAAGTGGCTGCAGTGGGCCTATGACTAGGAAGAATGATAAAACAGATGCAAGATCTTGGTATCCAAGATTGGGATACATGACAGGATTATTTGCTGTACCTTAAGAAACGGTAGCAGGTATAGGGAGTTGTGGGATATAAATGGAATGTACCATGATTTAAAAATATTCTGGGGGCACATAGGTGCCTCAGTCAGTTAAGCATCTGCCTTTGGCTCAGGTCATGATCCCAGGGTCCTGAGATAGAGCCCCATGTCATTGGGCTCCCTGCTCAGCAGGGAGTCTGCTTCTTCCTTTCCCTCTGCCCCTCCCCCTGCTTGTGCACACTCTCTCTTTCTCTAATAAATAAAATCTTTTTAAAAAAAATTATTCTGAAACAACAGGAAAAAAAGAGTCCTCCGACTGCAAAACACTATGGAGACTGACACAACAGTTATTCTAACAAAACCTGAGACTAGAAGGGCTTGTCCACATTTAATTCCAGATCTTTTACTCATTCCTTTGTATACCAGCTCCACAGATCTTCACACGGCTTGTGGTAGGGGAATCATGGTCATAATAATTGAAATAGAACTTTTCATCAGCCAGAAACAGAGCTTGGAATTAGATTCCATTCAATTAAAATAAATAATATATTTCTTGCATATTTGCATTTGTGAAGTAATATTCATATAATCTATATGCAGAACAAAATCTAAATCTCAAGATTCAGGAGTCTAGTTATGTTCTAAGACTAAAATATATTGAAAAGAATTGAAAATGATAGAGTTTTATTGTAAAGATTAGTACAAACTGAAAAAAAATTAAGTACAGTTTCTTTCATATTTGATGTTTCTCTTATAATTTTGTAATGAGGGCAAAAAAATATATGGCTAGACTAATATATCATTTCACTGAGAATCTCTGTCCTTATTTCACATCCATTATTGGCCATTAGTAAATGAAAGCAAGTGTGGATTTCAAATATGCTCTCAGAACTCACCTTAATTTCCATATTTTTATATATAACAAGGAGCTACTTAAATAAAATTTTACTTAAACAATTAAGTTCATTTTGTGGAGTTATCACATGGATAATTCATAATTTGGTTCAGCTTAATGTATTAAAGAAAAAAGCATATAATACATGCTTTGTTCTTTCTTTTCTAGATGAAATAACAGTTCTAAACTTCTGGCAAACTCCCAATCCTTCCAATTGCTGTTCCAATTCTATAAATATTAAAAAGTTCAGTACTTGGTTCAGGCATCATATAAAAAAATCCATCATGGAATTAATGCATTTATTAGGAGGCTGAGGATGGTTCAAGCAGAGGAGACAGGAGAGGTCTCTCTTGTATATCCATCTGTATCAGTAATTTAAAGCTAAAAGTCTGTACTCTGACCCATTCTGCAGTGATGAAAGAGACACCTCTCCTCATCCTCTCAACAAAAAAAAAAATAAATAAATGTTTTTCCTTAGGCATTAGTAACCTGCATTAAACATTTTTGTGTCCTTTAAGTAAGTTGACTTTTGCTCTTTTAGTACTAACTTAAAAATGAAAACAAGACTCTGAACAAAATCAGAACTCCCTCTAGTGTTGAGAGTTACTCTGCTTCATTATGAAAAAAAAGAAACAGCTTAAAAATGTTCCCTTTTCCTTCTGACCAGGGAACTAGCTTAGTTTCCCTACTTGGCTCTCTTATCAGCGAGCATGTGGAGAGGCCCTGGCAACTACTGACTGACCGGCAGGCTCCCAGGCAAGCTCTACTGTGACCCAGAGCCAAGAGCACCGAAATACCAGTGTTGGCACTTAGAAACAACTGCCCTGGCAAATTGAACACCAATAAAAAATAAATTTAGTATTAAAAAAAAAAAAAGAAACAACTGCCCTTCCTCTTGTGCCTCTTGATGCAAATGGAAAAGGGCATATTGGTTCCATTCCAAAGAGCAAGCATTAATGCTATGCAGCTGGCAGGAATTACCTTCTTTCTTGAGATTTGAGTTCCCTAGTAGCATATGTTATTCATCTAAACACAGCTGATTTCACATGTTACAATTACATAATGAGCATATAAGCTTATAATGCCCTCCATAACTCCTGAGTTGGATGAACAAACCCCCCTCCTCCTTTTGTCTCTTTCTTGCTTTGTTCTGAGCCTATTCACAAGATAGTACCACCTTTTTTTTTTTTTTTTTAAAGAAAACTCCGATTTAGACTTATCTGCTTGTAAAAGCCACAGTGGTATTATGATTCATCAGTGCTCACTATGAGGGAAGACAAGGCAGATAAATTAATGCAGTCACCCACAAGAAAAAATGTATGCAGATGTGCTCACTTTGAGCCAAATTCTGCTGCTGCATTCCCTAGCAGTTGAGTGTGAATTCCTTGAGGAGTGGGCAAAGTGGGAGCTTTCTGAAGGTAAAATGATATTGATGGGCTAGACCCCCTCAGGTTTTTGGCTATGGTTTTCCTTGGTTCATTATCAAGAGCAACTCTGAGATTTTTCCACCACAGTGGTTCTTTTGTTTGTTTGTTTTCCCTGAAAAGAGGTATTAATTTTCACTTCTAGTATTTTAACATCAGGCTGACATAATGGTAGCAGATATTGACACTTTAGTTGGATTTGCAATAATGGTTTCTTTCTTAAGAGTTTGGGTATTTACATATTGGTAGAAATGTTGTTATGCCTGCTTTTATTGAAAAACATTTAAAAAAAATCTTTAGTCAGACAATCCTAGAGTTTCTCCAGTGTACGAGAATATAGATCAGTGTTATTACTTACTTAGAAATAGTGCTATAGAAAACACTATGCAGAATATCAAATCATACAAAAACTACTGAGCTCACAGAAAGTGGGGCAAGAGAGGTTTTTGGAATATGTGTGACTTGACGAAGAACCCTCTTGAATAATTAAAACTGGCAAATGATTTCAATATCCAGTGAACAATGACTCTCTTCCTAGGAAAGTTAGCAAAATGATAAGCATTAATTAGTATTCTTGGTGACCGTCCAAGTATTTCTAGAAAGTCTGAACTTTGCTCTGAGATGTCCTGAATAAACCATTCCATATGTGGGATGTGGAATTCAGATTGGTGTGATAAGTTTCGGCAACTGAAATAGGGCTCATTAAGTAACCTTGATAGACAAAAAGAGCCAAAGGAACAGAAGTTGAAGGCTGAGAGGATTGTTCTAGAAAGAAGAAATTCTCCTCACCTTGTCTCCAGTGTAACAGAGTCATTTGTGAAGACTGAGTGAGTAAAGAGTTTAGCAAAATGACTGACACATAACAAAGATACAATAATAAGAGCTGGAATAGTAGGATTTTTTTTTTTATGCAAACACACGATAGTAGGATGTTAGTTCACATCCATATTCCCTTTTGCACCTTCTTAATTTGGAACAGTGTATACAAAATAACTAGGGGGAGAGGGGAATGCCAGCCTTATTTCTGATAAGCCAAAAGGTGAATGTAGCTTTGACCTGCAGGCAAAAGGGCTTGCTAACATTATTTGAAGGCCCTCTACCAATGTATAACATGGAAGCACAAAGATGGTTTGAGTATACAGAGCAGATCTCCTTACCTAGGAATGCTGTCTCATGCTGGTCTGGGACAGCTAGAAAAGGAATAAGGAGAATGAATCCCCACTGATTGCATTGTTGAACAAAATAACTCAAGAACAAGGACCAATGAATTTCACTCACCAGTTTGCTGGAATATAATTCTGGTCAAAATTCCTCCATATGAGCAGCCTGGGTGGCTCAGCGGTTTAGCGCCACCTTCAGCCAAGGGCGTGATCCTGGAGACCCAGGATGGAGTCCCACATCGGGCTACCTGCATGGAGCCTGTTTCTCCCTCTACCTGTGTCTCTGCCCCTCTGTGTGTGTGTGTCTCTCATGAATAAATAAATAAAATCTTAAAAAAAAATTCCTCCATATGGAAATATCAGACTGAGGAAATAAGATCCACTCTCCAATATTAACTATTGTTATTTGTTGTTATTAGTGCTACTGCCAATTTATGGTAGCTATTATTTACTTGTGCAGGGGTAGATTTAGAAGTAAAGAAGACAAAATATGTGAACTCAAGGAGTCTAGTAGTAACTGTCCTTGGAAGCAAAGGAGATCTAACACTCACGTTGCATATGCGATTTCATTAAGGTTATTTTTCACGCCATTTGCAAACAAACTCTTTCCTGCTACCTCCCTTCCTTCCGTATTCCCCTGCTGCCTGTTGCCAGGGTTTCGTGGTCCAGCAAGGATGGGTCCCCACCAATGTGAATGATTGCCCAGAGCAAAATATGCAAAACAGAGCAGACTTTGCTTCACTGTGAGGAGAACTTAAAGTTGATGTGTAGAAAAATGGCCCATGTGCTTTCCTTTCTGAGATAAGAAGATCTTACCACTTCTCACTCTTTTATGGGCAGATATTAAATGGTTCAGCAGGAGAAGGATGGGGGAGAGCTGCCTGTAGGAGTAGGTGATCCCACACTGCTCTTTGGTTATGAATACACCAGGAGAGTTCATTTCTAATGAAACCTGAGAGTGGGAACATCAATAAACAAAGTAGTTACAATAATTTGGGTTCAAGGAGGGAATAAAACTTGTGGAGTGCAGAACACACCAAGAAAGTGAGAGAACTTCAGCAAGGAGACAGCTGACTCCAGGTTCATGGCAGGAGTTGGTAGGACAGGGAATGCTGACAAAGGTCGAGCACTCAAAATGGAAAATGAGTATATTTACAGTGTGATGAAGGGAAATAAGAATAACCTGCCCTGACTTTCTTCTTTTCCTTCCTTCCTTCCTTTCTTTCTCTCTTTCTTCTTCATTCATTTATTCATTCATTCTTGTGGTAAAATACACAGCCTAAAGTTTACCATTTGCACCATTTTATGGTGTACAGTTCAGTGATATTTAGTACATCTACAGTGCTGTGCAGTCATTGAGATCCTCCAAAAACATTCGCATCACTCCAGAAGAAAACTCCATATCCATAGTCACTTTCAATTCCCTTTTCTTCTGAGCCCCATAACAGCCATTATTTTCTGCTTCTATGAATTTATTTGTTCAGAATATTTCATATAAATGGGTGCTATGTGTGGAATTGTGTCCTCCCAAAATACATGTTCTAGTCCTAACCTGCAGTGCCTCAGAATGTATGCTACTTTGAAAAGAGGGTTGCTGTATATGTAATTAATATGAGGTCATATGGTAGACTCAATATCATTGTCATCCTCACACAAAGAAAAGAGACACAGATATGCAAGGAAAGAAAGCCACATGATACCAAAGAGGCAGAGGTTGAAGGGCTGGAGCAGCAAGGCAAGAACTGCCAGCAAATCACCAGAATTTAGAAAGCTTCACTGAAGGATTCTCCCTTATAGGTTTCAGCAAGAGGATGGACCTATACACAGACTGATTTCAGACTTCTAGACTCCAGAGCTATGAAGCAATGCATTTTTGTGCTTTAAGTCATCCAGTTTGTGATGCTTTTTTTACAGTAGCCCTAGGAAGCTCATATAGTGTGATTGTACAGTATGTGGTCTTTTTCATCTGGCTTCTTTTAGTTAGTATGTTTTCAAGCTTCATCCATGATATTATAGGTTATTGATATTTCTTTTATATGGCTTATTAGTTTTCCGTTGTATGGCTATACCCCATTTTGTTTATCCATTCACCAGTTGATGGACAAATGTGGCCTTTTTAGACACCATTTTACATTGCAAACTTGTAATAACTTTAATTCATAACAGATAATAAGGTGTAAAACATCTGAGGTTCAAAAATCACATAGTGTGCTAGGGTGCACATAAACACCCTAGCCTCACTAACTAGAATCCATTTGAGATAAGGCATTCCAATTTAATACTGTATATTTTTATATCATAATAAAAACTACTTGCCATGCTTCTAGAATTTTTTTACATGTATTATTTTTGTAATTCTCAAATCCTGTGCTTCTTTTTTTAAAAAATATTTTGCTTATTTGGGAGAGAGAGAGAGTGATTGAGCACATAACTGGGGTAAGGGACAGAGGGAGAGGATAAAACAGACTCCCTGCTAATCAGGAAGCCCGACACAGGGTCTCAATCCCAGGACCCTGGGATCATGACCAAGCTGAAGGCAGACGCTTAATCAACTGAGCCACTCAGGCACCCCAAGTCTAGTACTTCTTAAGTACAAATTTATCCTACATGTGTGGGTTAAAACTTGCCTAGTTGTTCACTCTCCATGGAGCTCTATCTTAGCACTCATCACAGTATAGATTGTAGTTGCTTGCTTGTTCCGGTCTCTTCCCTTTTGACTTTGAGAGTAAGTACTATGTCTCATTCATATCCCCTTGCATGCTTGGCACATGGTGAGTTCTCAACAATTATTCCCTGGTTGAGTGAATAAATAGATGAATTAGCCTAATCAGCTTTCTCCCACTGGGAGGAATATCACTCTACCATTTTCCTGAGCATAGCATCATTTGGCAGCAGTACCACATCTTAGACCCACACTAGACTAGGAAGGATTGATGGTCAGCTTCAAGATTTAAGGGCCTGAGCCACACTCCCTAACTAGCATTTGTGGCTAAAAGAGAGAAGTTTAATTAGCTTCCACTCTGAGTTTTTCAGTTTGCTTGTTTTTGTATTTAGATCAAATATGTTTAGCCTTAATACATGCTCACTTTGGACATTTTTATTTTTTTCCCCAAGTTGCCACATTTTACAGAAATAGTGAATTAATCATCAAGCAAACACAGAACCTGTTCTGGAAAACCAATTATGGTTTTAGCCGTCCAGTATTAAATTTGAGAGCAAAAAAAAAAATAGTCTTAAAGCCTGATAAATCCGTGGGGTTATGATGAGTTTTTTTTTTTTTTTTGGTTATGATGAGTTTAATGCAATGCACTCAACATTCATCGAATACCTACTGTGTGCACAGCATAGAGATAAACCTTGTGTGAGGTAACTATCTTACGTCACTTGAAATTGACCTAAAGCTTACTCATGCTCATGATTATCTCTGTCTTTGCCTCCCTATATTTCATTTGACTAGTCTCTATAACTGTGTACTCAGATTTGTCTAACTTTTCTCTGTCGATATCTAATCTCCATTACCATTAATCCACTCTGATACACTTTCATACATTGTTTATTTCACTACTAATAATTCACTTTGAGTCTTTGTTATATCTTATGTGTCTCTCTCTAACACGCCCAGGCTTTCTTCTACATTTCTATATATATGGAATATAGTTATAGTAGTTGTTTTAATATATGTCTACTAATTGTATTAGGGCACCATAGTGTCTTTTTTTGCAATGTTACACTGAACTTCATGGGAGCTGACTATGTCACTTAAAACTATACATTCATGTTAGCAATTTAGGGAAGAAACAATACTCATTCACATTTCTACTGCCCTTTCCAAAGTCTGAAGTCAAAGAAAGTCAGAGCTGTCATTTAAAAAAAAAAAAAAAAAATTAAGAGGAAAAAAATAAGAAAGTAAAATGAAGGAAATGCCTTATTTATAATAATACTGAAAGAAAAATTTCCACTATAATTTCAGCTCTGGCTAAAATTAACAACACAGGAAACAAGAGGTATTGACAAGGATGTGGAGAAAGGGGAACCCTCTCGCACTGTTGGTGGGAATGCAAACTGGTGCAACCACTCTGAAAACAGTATGGAGGTTTCTCAAAAAGTTAAAAATAGCACCCCTGGGGCACCTGGGTGGCTCAGTCAGTTAAGTGTCTGACTCTGGCTCAGGTCATGATCTTGGGGTCCTGGGATCAAGCTCCACATGGGGCTCCACACTCAGCAGGGAGTCTGCCTTTCCTCTTTCTCCCTCTGCCCTCTCCCTGCTCATGTGAGCATGTGCTCTCTGTGTCTCTCTCTCTCTCTCTCTCTCATATAAATAAATAAAATCTTTAAAAGAAGGAAATTACCCTAAGATCTAGCAATTGCACTATTAGGTATTTACCCAAAGGGTACAAAAATACTGATTCAAAGGGGCACATGCACCCAATGTTTTTAGCGGCATTATCAACAATAGCCAAACTATGGAGAGAGCCCAAGTATTCATCAACTGATGAATGGATAAAGAATATGTGGCATATATAAATATTCCCCCCACACACACACTGAAATATTACTCAGCATCGAAAAGAATGAAATCTTGCCATTTTCAGCAAATTGAATGAAGCTAGAGTATTTTATGCTAAATGAAATAAGCCAGTCAGAGAAAGACAAATACCATATGATTTCACTCATTTGAAATGTAGGAAACAAAACAGATGAACATGTGGGAAGCGAAAAAAAGAAAGAAGGAAAAAGAAGAAAGGCAAACCATAAGATACTCTTAATGATAGAGAATAAGCTGAGACTGGATGGAGAAAATTATGTGGGCAATGGGTTCATGGGTGAGGGCTATTAAGGAGGCCATTTGCTATAATGAGCATTGGGTGTTATATGTAAGTGGCAAATCACTAAATACTACTTCTGAATCCAATATTACACTATATGTAACTAACTAGAGTTTTTGTTTTTTTTTTACTAACTAGAATTTAAATAAAAATTTGAGGAAAAATAAGCTCTGGCTGAAAAATAACTAAGATATTTGAAAAAAAGTGCTAAATATCTATGGTTGTGAATGGTTCTAGAAATGAAGAAAATTATTCTAAACTGTGTTTTACTAAATACAACAATCTCTCATATTCCTTTTACTCAATGGAGATAGATTATGTGGAAACTTTAAATAATAAAAAATACATACATTCTCCACACCAATGACACTTGTGTTTTTCTGATAATTGATCAAATGTACTTTGATATTATAAATGCAAAAAAAGCCTATGCTCCAGTGGCACCCAGGAAAATACATTTTAAAAAGCAAACTGAATTTGCCACATTCATGTAAACAACTGAAACACAAGAGTGTATGGTGAAGGTAAATCAAAGTCTCTAACCTTTTTCTCTTCCCATTGAATGATCCGTTAAGAAAAAAAAATGATAGGTAAGAAATAAAAATAAACAGAGAAAGAGCAGCCCTTTGAAAAGGAACATGAACGTATTTTAAATCAGTAGAGAATCGAATCTTAGTTATAAAGCATTTTGTGATGATCCATTTTGTGGCTCTGTCAGTTAAGTGTCTGCCTTCCGCTCAGGTCATGATTTCGGGGTCCTGGGATGGAACCCCACATTGGGCTCCCTGCTGAGTGGGAGTCTGCTTCTCCCTCTTCCTCTGTTCCTCTCCCCTGTTCATTCTCTCTCTCTTTCTCTCTCCTGTCTCTCAAATAAATAAATGAAATCTTTTTCTTTTTTAAAGCATTCTTGTAATGACCAACCATACTTTACCATCTTTTGGAAAGTGTATTTTAGGAACTGCTACTATGTAGGACACATTTCAAATAAATTAGGTCCCTTATTAGTTGACAAGTTTGCATGCTATGTTGGCCTCCAGAGAAAGAGGAGGAATTGTAGAAGGTCAGAAGACTCAGGGAGATATTTTTGCATAATTTCTCAAGTCATGGGCTCCAACACCCAATTTTATAGAAATGTCACTAAATTGGGAGGCAGGGCAAGATAGTGGAGGAATAGGGTCCCCAAGTCACGTGGCCCCACCAACTTACCTAGATAACTTTCAAACCATCCTGAAAACCTACGAATTCGACCTGAGATTTAAAGAGTGAACAGCTGGAACGCTACAGAGAGAAGGGTTTTTCGCTTCTAACAAGGTGTGTGTGTGGGGGGGGAAGAATCGAGTGGGGGAGGGGCCGTGAGGAGCTGGGCTAAGGGGGGCGGGGAGAGCCTAGGGGAGAGCCTAGCGGAGAGGAAAGCCCAGCCCCGGAGAAGCGGGGAATTTAAAAAATCCCCAGGGTATTCTTCCCAGATGGAAAGGTGCTCAGCAGGGAACTCGGGCGGGATTCCAGGAGGGAGAGTGGAGCCTCCAATCTCCCCGAGTCACTAACAGAGGAAGGGCGCCCTGGGGAAGAGCGCCCCACACTCCGTGGGCCGAGCTAGGTAAAGGGCCGGAGCACTGGCGGGGCCTCGGGAGAAGCGGGTGGGTCCGGTGAGGGCTCCGCGGGGAGGGGGCTGCGCCCTGTTGCCTTCAGAGCCAGGGCCCCAGGAGCGCGACTCCAGCGGCTCAGGCCCAGGAGCCCAGGGTGCCGGGGGACACAGCCCAGGATCCTGCGCTCCCCCGAGACAGGTGGAGGCGGGAGGGCACAGGACAGGACGCTCCTGCCACCGGGCGGCCCCCGAGCTGTGCAGGTCAGCGCCCTCCGCCCCCGGAGCATCAAGGCCAGTGCGGACTGGGAGACTGTGGGAGTTACTGCAGAAGCTGACTCCAGGGCTGGAGAGCTGGCTGCTGCCACTGTTTGTTGTTCCTCCTGGTGTCCCTCTGTGCCTGGAACACAGGGGGCCGCCAGGGAACCGAGGCCTCCAGGGTAAACAGCTCCCACTGAGCTGTGCACCTGGCAGGGGGCAGGGCAGTTCCCCCAGGTGCACACACCTGAGAATCAGCACAGCAGGCCCTCCCCCAGAAGACTAGCTGGGAGGACGGGGGAAGAGCAAGTTCTTGACCGAGCAGCACTGGAAAGCTCCAGGGGAAGTCAAGGGATTCACAGTGTACAGAACCAGAGGATAGCCCTCCTTTTTTTTTTTCTTCCTTTTCCCAGGACAACTCGTTTTTATATCAGACTGTAAATTGCCAATTTTTTCTCTTTCCCACCTTAAGTACAATGTTTTACCACCTCTTCATTTTTATGATTGTTCCTTTTTGACTTTCATATTTCTACAATTATAGGTCCTAGATATATTTTCCACTTCTAGATACTCAACTTAATTTGGGGAGATATACAAGATATGTTTTGTTTTGTTTCGTGTTTTTTGTTTTCTCTGCCTCATTTTGTTCTAAAATGGCGGAAGTTAATACCTTCTAAAACATGACCAGTATGCACCCAGAACCAAGTGGTATACCATGCTGGTTCATTCTGTGAGATTCCTCATTCCATTCTGCCCCCCTCTTTTATCTCATTTATGTTTTGGTGGCCAAAGTTGGGGTCCTTTACAAGTATTTCTGGTTTATATAATTTTGGGATTAAACATCTTCTAATATACAGAACATAATATACTCAGAAACAAGAGGATCACCCTCTAGGACTCCTCGGGTAGACTACATTCTCCCCCCACTACAACTTCTTCACCATCATCTCCCAGTCTCCGCCCCCTATTTCTTCTCTTTTTTTTCCTTTTTCTTTTACTTTTTTTTTTTCTTTCTCATCTTCAGGTTTCCTCGCCTTTTATTTTTTACTACGTTGTTTTAAATTTTGTTTTTCACTTTAGTGGTCCTTTTGTTTTATTTCCTTCTATCTTTGTTTTCAATTTCTGGTCTCTGATCTCGGCAGAATCATCTAGGGTGAAATTTACTTAGGATGTGGTTGATATTCTTGACTCAGCCACTCATACAGGCACTCTGCACTGAGGAAAATAACTAGAAAGAAGAACTCACCCCGCAAAAGAAAGAATCAGAAACAGTACTCTCTGCCACAGATTTACAGAGTTTGGATTACAATTTGATGTCAGAAAGCCAATTCAGAAGCACAATATAAAGCTACTGGTGGCTCTGGAAAAAAAAAAAAAAAAGCATAAAGGATTCAAGAGATTTCATGACTGCAGAAGTTAGATCTAATCAGGCCAAAATTAAAAAACAATTAAATGAGATGCAATCCAAACTGGAGGTCCTAATGATGAGGATTAATGAGGTAGAAGAAAGAATGAGTGACAAAGAAGACAAGTTGATGGCAACAAAGGAAGCTGAGGAAAAAAGAGAAAAAAATAAGAGACCATGAGGAAATGTTAAGGGAAATAAATGACAGCCTCAGAAGGAAAAATCTATGTATAATTGAGGTTCCAGAGAGTGCCGAGAGGGCCAGATGGCCAGAAAGCATATTTGAACAAATCATAGCTGAGAACTTCCCTAATTTAGGGAGGGAAACAGGCATTCAGATCCAGGAGATAAGAGGTCCCCACCCCTCAAAATCAATAAAAATCATTCAACACCTCGACATTTAATAGTGAAACTTTCAAACTCCAAAGATAAAGAGAAAATCCTTAAAGCAGCAAAAGACAAGAGATCCCTAACATATATGGAGAGAAATATGAGATTAACAGCAGACCTCTCCACAGAGACCTGGCAGGCCAGAAAGGGCTGGCAGGATATATTCAGGGTCCTAAATGAGAAGAACATGCAGCCAAGAATACTTTATCCAGCAAGGCTCTCGTTCAGAATAGAAGGAGAGATAAAGAGCTTTAAGATGGGCAGAAACTGAAAGAATATGTGGTCACCAAACCAGCTCTGCAAGAAATATTAATGGGAACCCTGTAAAAGAAATAGGAAGCCCTAAGAAATAATCCATAAAAACAGGGACTGAATAGGTATTATAATAACACTAAATTCATATCATTCAATAGTAACTCTGAACATGAATGGGCTAAATGATCCCGTCAAAAGACGCAGGGTTTCAGACTGGATGAAAAAGCAAGACCCATCTATTTGCTGTCTTCAAAACACTCATTTTAGACCTACAGGACACCTACAGCCTGAAAATGAAAAGCTGGAGAACCATTTATCATTCAAATGGTCCTCGAAAGAAAGCTGGGGTAGCAATCCTCATATCAGATAAATTAAATTTTATCCCAAAGACTGTAGTAAGAGATGAAGTGGGACACTGTATCATACTTAAAGGGTCTATCCAACAAGAAGATCTAACAGTCATGAATATTTATGCCCCTAAGGTGGGAGCTGCCAAGTATATCAATCAACAACCAAAGTAAAGACATAATTAATAATACACTAAAGTAGGAGACTTCAACAGGGCACACTCTGCAAATGACAGATATTCTAAGCACAACATCTCCAAAGAAACAAGAGCTTTAAATGATACATTGGACCAGATGGATTTCACAGATATATACAGAACTTTGCATCCAAACGCAACTGAACACACATTCTTCTCAAGTGCACATGGAACTTTCTCCGGAATAGACTACATACTGGGTCACAAATCAGGTCTCAACCGACATCAAAAGACTGGGTTTGTGCATATTTTCAGACCATAATGCTTTGAAACTTGAGCTCAATCACAAGAAGAAATATGGAAGAAACTCAAACACGTTGAGGTTAAAGACCATCCTGCTAAAAGATGAATGGGTCAACCAAGAAATTAGAGAAGAATTAAAAAGATTCATGGAAACTAATGAAAATGAAGATAAACCGTTCAATATCTTTGGGATACAGCAAAAGCAGTCCTGAGAGGGAAATGCATCGCAACACAAGCATCGCTCAAAAAATTGAAAAACTCCAATACAGAAGCTAACCTCTCACTTAAAGGAACTGGAGAAAGAAAAGCAAATAAAACCTATACCCAGCAGAAGAAGAGAGTTAATAAAGATTCTAGCAGAACTCAATGAAATAGAGACCAGAAGAACTGTAGAAGAGATCAACAAAACCAGGAGTGGGTTCTTTGAAAGAATTAATAAGATAGATAAACCATTAGACAGCCTTATTAAATTAGACAGCCTTATTATTCTTGTCTTATTAAAAAGAAAACAAAAAGATTTACCCCAAAGATATAGATGCAGTGAAACAGCAGGACACCTGCACCCCAATGTTCATAGCAGCAATATCCACATTAGCCAAACTGTGGAAGGAGCCTCGGTGTCCATCAAAAGATGAGTGGATATAGAATATGTAGTCTATGTATACAATGGAATATTATTCAGTCATTAGAAACGACAAATACCTACCATTTGCTTCAGTGTGGGTAGAACTGGAAGGTATTATACTAAGTGAAGTAACTCAATCAGAGAAAAACAACATTATATGGTCTCATTCATTTGGGGAATATAAAAAATAGTGAAAGGGATTAAAGGGGAAAGGAGAGAAAATGAGTGGGAAATATCAGTGAAGGTGACAGAACATGAGAGACTCCTAACTCTGGGAAACGAACAAGGGGTAGTGGAAAGGGAGGTGAGCGGGGGGGATGGGGTGACTGGGTGACAGGAACTGAGGGGGACACTTGATGGGAATAGCACTGGGTGTTATGCTATATGTTGGCAAATCAAACTCCAATTTAAAAATATACAAAAAATGTCACTAAACTATAATTTTCTGTTATTTAATATGTTTCTTTAATTGACATCTGAGAAGTATATATTTTAAAGCCCAGGTCTGCTTCACCTGTAGGGCCTCCATTACCTGGCTGCTTGTTATGTCTGCCAGCGTTCTGACTCTCCAAAATCCCATTCTATCTTTCTTAATACAGCTACTTAATGTTGTTCCCAAGATGTTTACAGTTTAATAAGTGAAGCAAGGTACACTTGAGCAAGTAGAAAATGTCTATTTATTTTACCCAGCTATATGAAATTTCTCTAAAGGATAGTCTCTTCCTTTAAAAAGGGTCTGCAAGCTTTTAAGAATTTGAGAAACATAACTCAATCTCACATTCAATAATAGCCTGCTTCTGAGTTTGTACATAAGGAATAGGAAGCTCTGGCAGCTGCCTCAGTGCTGTGATCACTAGGAACTGTGTCACACTACATGCAGCTGTCTGAAGTGCTCTCCCCAATTATGGGTATTGATTGTACTCACCCATCTCTATCGAGAATTCCATTTCCATATAGAGTGCTAATTGCCCTTCTTTCTTTGCTGATTTAAAAACCAGAGGGATGTCTGCTCTTGGGCTTGATATTACTGCCCGATGAATATTTCCCAAGGCTTTGACCTACAGTCCCCAAATACCATTTGACAGGGTTTGCATACAGAGTATTACTACAGGCAGTGCCACATAGACATGATGTTTGCTCACCAGCTTTTTCTTCCATTCACATTTCCAAGAAGAAATCTGAGATTGCTTCAGAGTTGTTTTTACTCTTAACTTCTTTCATTTCACTAACAGCTCAACACTCAACAAAAAAATTAATGCTGTCAGAATTTTTCTTCTCAATAACTTTTTAGGAAAAATAACGTTTAATAATCTGTGAGATCTATTTTTTTTCTTGAATAGTAAGCTTGATCAATACATGTAGATAGAATATTGTGCATGTGTTAGAGGTATGAGGCACAGAATTCCCATGTCTAGAAGATACTCTAAGGCCTAGGCAGGACAACCTTGAAGGTGGATACTACATATCCAGGTGTGATTTAAGAAATTGAAAAGTGTGCTCCTTCAAATAATCTAATATTGCCATAGCCATATAGAGATACCCTTTGTTAAAGTAAAGGGTATTAGATTCTGTAAAGAGGATACTTGCCTGTTTTTTCTAGTCTAAGCAACAGAATCTTAACTCTTACTTTCAAGTAGTCTCCGCCAAAGGCATAACTATGGTAAAAACAGTCCTTTGAGGAATTTTTGTTATGCCAAGGAAAATGAAAGTATTAGCCAAGACATACGAAGGCTTCACAGTGGAATGAGAGATATATTCAGTGTAATATATATTAGTATAAAAGAATAAATGTTAATATATGTTAGTGGATACTTATGATACTGTCCTTCATCTATGGGAAACTGATCCCTCAATACACACACTCAGTACACTCCCACGGATTTCTGAAACTGAAATTGAGAATTAAAATTCTCTCCCTATCTGGTGGTACAAGCTCTATGAGGTGAGATTTGGCAACTCTTAGGAGCCGTGATTCCTGCCCCGTGGAGCAGCTGCTCTATAGTGAAAGACTATAAAGCCAATATATAAAGAGAAACAGAAATGAGAATGAGATAGAGATAGAGGAAAGATTGGGAGAGAGGGAGAGAGTGCATTTGCTTCTGCAGACACTTACTTGCTGATTGCTCTCATAGTGAGATTCATCCACACTCCAGTTTTCCCCATAGTTAGGTGGTTAATCTTTCAATTATCATCTTTCCATAACCTTCTCTTCCATTATCCATCTTTATTTTCTGCATAGCATCTCTTACTGTCTAACATTCTATGAAATATTTTGTTCAACAATCTATACCCAGTGCCTAAAATGTGTCTGACATTATGGACACTCAGTTTTTATTAAATAAATGAAAAAAGGGTTGGCTGATATGAGATAGTCCGGTGGTCTTAAAAAATAAAATGAGTTAGTTCAAATTGGTTCAAAGTAGTTCTATTTGCATGCAAGAGTTTTGCTTAGTACATTAAAAATTAAGAATATATATCCATTTCTTCTAAAACAACTCCATTTATTGAGGTAAAATTAGGGATTCTCAACCTGTGGGTCAATAGAACTAGAGATATCATTCAGGATGGATTAAGCTATGCTACAAAAAGAAAGCAACCCTATAATTCTAGTCATTAAAAAAAAAAAAAAAACTAATTGGGAGCCTGGATGGCTCAGTTGGTTAAGCATCTGTCTTTGATTCAGGTCGTGATCCTGGGGTCCTGGGATTGAGCCCCACAGAAAGCCTGCCTCTCCCTCTCCCTCTGCCACTCCCCCTGTTCTCCTGCATAGGCTCTCTCTCTCTCTCTCTCTCTCTCTCTCTCTCTCTCTCTCTCTCTCTTCTTCTGTCAAATAAATGAAGTCTTTAAAAAATAAAAAAATTAAATTGTATTCCTCATACACCTTATATGTCCAAAGAAAGGCACCAGGAAGATTCTGCTCATCCTAACATTTAGAAAAAGAATCTCAGTACATATTTTTAAAGTCATTAGGGCAGTGGGAATAGAACATGGCAAGCTATGCATTGGCTTCTTATGTTTCTTCCCAGAAGGAACACATGGCCATTTTACTTGCCACTTTTTTTTTTTTCTCCAAAAACAAGACACATTGGCCATGCTTAATTTCAAGAGGAGTTGAGAAATACAACCTACCTACCATGGTCCTAAAAGAAAGAGAATAATTTTTGAACAGCAAAAATGAACACCATACTGTGATTCCATGGAGGTACTTCCAACAATTTGGAACCGTATGTGTGTGAGAAGCATTACTATCGGTAGCAGGGGTCAGCATGCTATGGCCCATGGGCAAAATCTAGCCTGCAGCCTCAATTTATAATAATGTTTCTTTGGAACATAACCATATCCATTAATTTCTGTATTTTCTATGCCTGCTTCACACTGCAATGACAGTTAAATAGTTTAAACAGAGACCATAGGGATCCCTGGGTGGCGCAGCGGTTTGGCGCCTGCCTTTGGCCCAGGGCGCGATCCTGGAGACCCGGGATCGAATCCCACGTCGGGCTCCCGGTGCATGGAGCCTGCTTCTCCCTCTGCCTATGTCTCTGCCTCTCTCTCTCTCTGTGTGACTATCATAAATAAATTTAAAAAAAATTAAAAAAAAAAAAAAATAAACAGAGACCATATGGCCTGTCAACCTTAAAATATTTACTGCTAAGTAAATTGTCTGCCTCATGTTGTATATTTTATGCTATTTTAAAATTATATTTTGACTAAGAAATTGTAAATACTAATTTTTAGTATTTTTTCATTTAATACATTTCCAGTAAATCAACATGGTGAAATATTTTTACATAAAAGAGTTCTTCATTGCTTAAAAAGAAGTAGAAGTAAGTAATCACTAGGTATTCTGGAATAACTTCATCTCGGGATCATGAGTTCAAGCCCCATATTTGGTGTAGAGATTACTTAATAAAAAATAAAATGGAATAATTTCTGTTCTGTTCTGATATGGATTCTGCTTCTTCTAGAATCTAATGATTATCTTTAAGTGACATAAAAAGTGATAAACAGGACCTTTGCCTCAAATGCCTCTCCTAATACAAGTTAGCTCTGCAGAGAGGGTCTTATCTAAAATGTAACAATTAATACTGAGAATTAACATTTCCTGAACACATCGCTTGTAAGATGGTCTTTTGAGCATGTTATTTCACTATTTATCTTAACCTCTTTAGGCACCTCTGCCTCTACCACCACAGAAATAGGCAGGCTCATGACCCCATGAAGGCAAGTGGGAGTCTCTTTGCATGAATTTACATGATCACTGGGAGAGAGTCTCTCTCCCTCTGAGACTGAAGTTTAGGGACCAGATAAGCCAGGACCTATGGTGGGGAATTGTCTTTGTCACTTTGAGCTATTATGACAGGATACCATAGACTGAGTGGGTTAAACAGCAGACATTTATTTCCCCTAGTTCTGGAGGATAGAAAGACCAAGGTCAAGCTGATAGTTGATTCAGTTCCTAGTGTCCACTGTCACAGATGGCTGCCTTCTTCCTGCATTCTCTAGATGGAGAGAGAGAGAGAGAGAGAGAGAGAGAGACAGAGAGAGAGAGCAAGGTCTCTCATCATGAGGATCTCACCTTCATAACCTTCTCTAAACCTAATTACCTCCCAAGTGCCCTACTTCCTAGCATTATCATATGGGGATTAGGGTTTTGGTATATGAATTTGGGGAGAAACACAAAGATTCTATCTCTAGCAGAAAGGGCCTGAGAGAGAAAGAATTGAACTCAAAGGAAACAGACTACAACTGAAAAGAAAGAAACAGAGGCAGTCCTGCATACCTGATTTTGGCACCAGATCCTGCATATCTGAATCAGGATGCCTTATATTCTATAATAAGAAACTTATTTACTTTGCTTCCAGCCTTTTCATGTCTTTTGAAAATAAAATATTTCTGAGAAAAGTAAAATGTTAAGACTTTAAAAGAAAGGACTTTCTTAAAACTTTTTCCTGATTGAAGATTTAAACATGGAGAAGGAAAAGAGCACCTACCTCATGGCAATCCGTGAGGCTTAAATATTACTTTTAATCACTAAATGCATTAGTAGTTTGACATATTTTAAGAAGATTAAATTTTGAAAAGAAAAAAAGAAAAACTTTTCATTGCTTAACTTGAAAGGTAATTAGTTGACATCATTCCAATTTGGTATAATGCTGAACAAAAGAGATATTTGGACATAAACTGATTTTGCAATGTTTATTGATAAGATTGCAGTGTTTAAAACCAGACATCCTACTGCACTTATCTCTGGTCAAACTGGGATAAGTTTAATTTCTCACCTCAATTTCTTACAAACTCATGGGAATTCTATATGTAGATGTATGTGTATCAATTTATATAATCTAAGCCTCAGTTTTCTGTTTGATTCACATAGGTGATAGACTGTAAGTACAAGGTTATTATGAAACTTAAATAAAATCTTATATGAGGCACCAACACTACGGTTTGCATATGGTAGGTACTCAATGAATTTTTACCTTCTTCACCATTTTCCTTCTCAAATCACAAAATAATTATCTACCCCATTTCATTCAAATGTTTCTAACTCTGAAAAGTGCATAGTATTAATCAGAGTTTGTTCATAGTGGCCCTACCACCTTTCTTGGAGACTCTTCATGGTTAACCCACTCTTTATGATGTTTCACAGTATGTAGAGTGGGGTTTTGCAAATAGTACCTTAGGGAGGAGATTCTAATATTGTTCACATTTTACAGACTAAGGAAATGAGATCAGAGAACTGTTCTCTGATTATGTGAGCTGATGTTCATGTTAACTTTAAGGAAAGTTGTAGCAATTGTCTTCCTTGTCAATGTGTGTCTTTTAAGGTCCTTGGTAAATAATTTCTTCAGGTATGGCATTGCTGATGATTTTTAAAGAAAGACAACTTGCCTAATTGATTTGTAAATAAATTTCTAAAATTTTTTTCACATTCATCAATGTTTCTAGAATAATTCCTCTCCCCAGGCCTGGAAATTTCTTCTGCTTTTACTTGGTTTTGCATTTTTAAAGCAATGCATGTGTTTGCAATACACTGAGACCTCTGGCTCAGATAACAACTTTTCTCTTATGCATGTGGAAGCAATTAAATTAAAAAAAAAAAAACATCAAAAAACTCTCTTTACGTGAGAAACTTGAGATTCACACATTTTTCATAAATTCTGAACCATGCTTTTGGTCATTTGTTTTTCACTATTTCTCCATAAACCATTTCATCCAGTCCATTAATCATGTTTTTTAAAAATCTTCTCTGAATTTCCAATGAGTTTGACTTTATCTTTTGATCACAAAGTGTCCAGAACCCAGCTTATATTCAAGAATAATGTCAGTTAGCCAATAAAAATGAAATACTTATCACTTAATCCACTGTTTTAATCCATGCCATCCTATAGGCATAAAATAATTTTAACTACACGTGTCAAAAGAGTTAAGTATTTTCAGGGCACTGGGTGGCTTAGTTGGTTACGTGTCTGCCTTTGACCAGGCCATGATTTCAAGGTCCTGGGATCCAGCCCCATGTCTGGCTTTGGGCTCAGTGGGGAGCTTGTTTCTCACTCTCCCTTTGCCTGCCACTCCCCCTAGTCATGCTCACTCTCTCCCTGCCAAATAAATAAATAAAATCACTTTAAAAAAAGAGTTACATGTTTTCTTAGTTCTGGAAGAAACTGAATCATAGAGGTTAGTTAGAAGGTCTTTGCTAGAGGTTTGAGAGCTCCTTACATTCTAAAACAAAATTTTAAAAATATTTAGATTAACCTCATGATAATCACCCAGCATTCTTGATAACGAATTTCCTTTTGTAATAACACACCCTAAATTTGTACTTAGTCAACACCTTATTTTTGAAATATCTGTTTCTTTTCTTGTTGATTCATTCATCCTCCTTAGAGCCCCAAGAAACCCAAGGCCTTCCAGAATCACTAAATCTACTATCCTACTAGCTTATACTAATCTACTAGCCAACTCTGATCTCTCTTTCACTTAGGGCACTGGTCATTCACTTAACCAAACAGTATTCACTGAAATTTAGATTTTGCTCTAGATTAGATAGATAGATATCCTATATAGTTAATTTTATTCTAAATACAGAAATACATATTTATAACATAAGTGAATATACATACTTAAACTATAAATACATAAGATGTGTATAAGATATAAATACAAATGCATATATATTTAGAATAAAATTTCAATTGCCGTGGATACTATTTGACTAGGGATGTTGGCTGCCCTGAGTGCAAGGAAGATTATACAGTAGGCTGCAATGCAGTGAATATTGGTGAGAAGAAGATGAGAAGAGCAGGATGAAAGATTCTAATTATATATATATATATATACACACACACATATGCACACCTTATATATATATTATATATTTTTAATTATATTTAAAAACATATTCCCCCAAATATTGGGAGTGATTTACAATATTTTAATTATCTTATGCTTTCATTATTTTCAAATAATAATGTTGAAAATATTTTATCCTCATAATAAAAAATATGAATTCTATTTCTAAAATAATGCAAGTTAAAATGGACAGTCCCAATATTGTGTTTTACATGAAAAGACTATCATCACCAAGAACAGCAATAATTTGATTCTATATTGAATAACTGTAGCCTAAAAAGTATCAAAGTATGGACCAAATTTATTATTATACATGTGCAGTCATCCATTCAAAAACAAATTTATATTTATCATCTATTGTATGCAGTCATGGAGTATGTGTTTAGGATCCTCTGAATGCTACAGATACCCATAGGGGCTCAGTGTATGGCAGAAATCGGACAAATAATTAAAATACATTATGGGCACATTATTATGAGTACATGAGGATATACATCATGAGTGGTCATAGATATTAATAAAGGGATTTATAAGCTAGAGCATGGATCCTGACTTTTAATCTCTCATAAATGTATACCAACTTCCTGACTATATTACTTAACAAAAGAGGTGAAACAATTTTTAAAAAGCTAATATAACATTATTCAATGGACTTAATGAAAATTCATTCTTACCTCTCTCACACAGTATTTTTCTTGCCTTCTTATACTATCAAGCACCCCCCAAAATCTATTTCATAACATTTCATCTAGGATATGTCCTAGGAAAATTCTATTTTTAGTTAGAAGACTGTGTTATTGACTAAAGAACACATAAATATATAAGAAAGAAGTTGCAATCTCAGAATTTGCAGCTGAGGATAAAAGGAAAATATGTCTGCCTGGTTGAGGGAAAGAAAAAAAAGAAAAAAATTAGAGAATCTAAGCTAATGTAAAATTATGCAGAGCAAACTGCAATTCTGCAACAACATTATAAAATTTGATTTAATCCTGCTGCTGAGCTTAAATTCATGTTTTCATTTCCCTATGGAAATACAGTAATTTTAATTTTTGATGTTCATTTTGAGTACTGAGTAGAAAATACACACATGATGTCAGTCTTCAAAAACAATTTGATCAGTGTTTCCAATTGGTATTTTATCATTTAAAGAGTTTTAGAAATCTTCTCTTACAGTTTAAGACCTTTCAAAAAATATATTGATTTGCTAATTAATATTCTTTTTATGCTGACTTCTGTAGTATCCTAAAGCTCTGATACAAATTCCTTAATATTTTGAGGTGCTATTGCCTGGCTTTAAAAAAAAAAACAGCATTGAATGTTTATCAGTGATCTATCACGTTTTTTAAACACACATTAATGTCATAATTCTTCCTTACTGAGATTTAAATAGTTGAGTAAATAGGTGCTGTATTTTTTATTCTCCTTATCAGTCTTTTACTAATCCTTTTGGAGAGACATAAAATATAACACTGGAACACACTTTACATCCTAACACAGAGAGAGAAAGCCAGTCTTTAAACTGCAATATAGGGAACCCCGGTGGCTCAGGGGTTTAGCGCCGCCTTCAGCCCAGGGCCTGATCCTGGAGACCCGGGATCGAGTGCCACGTCCGGCTCCCTGCATGGAGCCTGCTTCTCCCTCTGCCTGTGTCTCTGCCTCTCTCTCCTTCTCTGTGTCTCTCAAGAATAAATAAATAAAATCTTTTAAAAAAATAAAATAAACTGCAATATACTAGTATGTAGTTTTCAGCAGGCTAGTTATTTTATCCAGTTCTCAGTTTCTTCATCCACAAAATGGCAAGAGTAATGCATATTTTATAGGTTACTGCATTTACATGAGTGATACATACAAAGTGCTTTACACACTACCTGTCAAATGGTAATAATGACCCATTAAGTATCAGCTTCTTAATTTATTATTTCTATTATGACTCATTTTTGGTTGATTTCTCTGAGTACTTTGTTGGTACTTTAGAATACAACATATCATGCCAGGCTCAAATACCTAAGTTTAAAATAAAGCAGAAAGAATAAATGATTTATAAAATATAGTAATGAAGAAGTAGCATGAACATGGAATTATACATCACATTCCCTTTGTTTCTGCTGGATAAGTAGCAATCATGTGCCCTCTGCTAGGGTAGAATTACTGCCAACTAAATTATAGTTGGCAGAGAGCTGCAGCTGCATTCATCCACATCAGAGGGAAGATGCCAAGTGTCAATGAGAGATATAGACCTCCAGTGACTAACAATCCCAGGACTTTTCTTTCTACTTTTCTTTAAATCTCATGATCTCATTTCTGCCTCTTGCTCCTTTTAACTTGGCAATGTTATGTGATACATATATCATACCTGCATATATGTAAATATATCTACATATTTTCATATATCTTTCATTATATATAAATTATATAATACATAAGAAATTGTTTTATATTAGTCTTCCAAATTAAAGTTTTCCTACTTTAGAAATGGCACCAATGTGAGGGGAGAAAAGCATTTGTTTGAAATAGCGTTGAAATAGAGAAGTAGTTGATTAATACGGCAGCCTCCCTAAGTAATTTTAGCTCTGAAGTCACTACAATACTCATTTTATAAATCTACTTTAAAGAAGAGGACACCAATAGAAGTATAAAAATAAGTGTTGTATTGTTCTTACAAAAATGGTAATTTGGGATCCCTGGGTGGCGGCAGTGGTTTGGCACCTGCCTTTGGCCCAGGGCGCGATCCTGGAGACCCGGGATTGAATCCCACATCGGGCTCCTGGTGCATGGAGCCTGCTTCTCCCTCTGCCTATGTCTCTGCCTCTCTCTCTCTCTCTCTCTCTCTCTCTCTCTCTGGGACTATCATAAATAAATAAAAATTAAAAATTAAAAAAATATATTTAAAAACAAAACAAAACAAAAATGATAATTTATCTTAAAGAGTCTTTAAAGGTTTTTAATTGTAAGAAATTTTTCATTTTGTTTTATTTTCTTAAATGAGCACCTTGCATATTACCTGCCATGTAAAAGGGCCTTGATAAAAACATGTTAATTAAGTGACTTTACTAATTTTTAAGTAGGCCATTTCTTCCATTTATCTGTAGAATTTCAAATATTTTACCTTTTATATATCTTAGACTCATCAATGTAAGGGAAAGGTGTATTCCTTAATAAAGGTAAAACACAGATAACTAAATTAGTCCTGGAGCCAGGTGATCAAATGACTCCAGCTCTGCCCCTTTGTTTCATCATCTTTCTTTTGGGTTTTAGTATCATTACCATCACCTATATGACCTCAAAGGCATTGCCAACACTTTCTTTTCTATTTTCAACCTAATCTGTGAAAAAATAAATACCTTTTAGTTTATTTCACTTAGCACAACTGAGACAGATTGTAAATTATTATTTTTTAAATTTTTTTAAAAAAAATTTTATTTATTTGAGAGAGTGAGCAAGAATGAGAGAAAGAGAACGGGCAAGGGTAGGGGCAAGGGAGAGGGAGAAGCAAACTCCCCACTGAGCATGGAGGCTGTTGGAGGCTTGATCACAGGACCCTGAGATGATGACCTGAGCTGAAGGCAGACACTTAACTGACTAAGAAACCCAGGCACCTCTATATTATTTTTTTTTATTTCAGTTGAATACTAAGGAATAACCAAAGAAAAATAAATCTAAAACATGTTAGTAACAGACACAATTGCAGTTAGAGACTGTGGAATTTGTTTAAAATGTAACATTATTTCTTTTATTTGAGATACCATTTCACTTTCTAGTATATTTCTTTCAAGAACAGGAACATTTTAACACACTCTAGAATCCATCTAGAAACCACATCTTTTTATAACGCAGACCAAGAAATTCATACACTCTTATCTAAATAAAAAATATCCATCACTTCCAGAATGCAATCCTAGAGAGGCACTCCTTTCCTTATGTGATTATCTCCTGCAGTGGAATTTTGCTTTCAGTATTTCTATGTGCCTTCACTCTAAGAGTATATTTGTATCTTTAGAGGGCAATCATTTGTTCGCACAGTAAGTATAGAATTTATAAAGATAAATAAATATACATTACTAGAAGAATCTTTTCTTCACCAGGAACCTGATAATACACCATTGTGAGATGAATGGCCATCCCTCAGTGATGCGTTTATCCTGCTGGCTTCAGTGATCTTCCATGTTCCTGTCATTCATCCTTTCCCTCCCCCTTAATTAATCATTCCATGGTCTTTAAAAAAAATCTATGAGCCCACCACTCTCTAAATACCTTATCTTGCTCACTAGCCTCCATAGTCACACCCTAGACCATTGTTTTAAAATGTATGTATGACCTTTGGTGAGTCACAAGATCAATTAGGCATATCATAATCAATATCTTGAAAACTGGAATTGAATACAATCCACTAACTACACTACTGGATATTTACCCCAAGAATATGAAAACACTAATTCAAAGAGATACATGCACCCCTATGTTTATAGCAATATTATTTACAATAGCCAGATTATGGAAATAGCCAAAATGTCCATTGATAGATTAATGAATAAAGAAGATGTGATATATATGATAAAAATATAAGATGTGATACACACATCCACACACACGCACACACACTGGAATATTATTTATCCATGAAAAAGAATGAGACCTTGCCATTTGCCATGACCTGGGTAGAGCTAGAGAGTATAATGCTAAGCCAAATTAGAGAAATACAGATACTATATGATTTCACTCGCATGTGGAATTTAAGAAACAAAGCAAACAAGCAAAGGCTAAAGAGAGACAAAACAAGAAGACTCTTAATCATAGATAACAATGATCTGAATATATTAAAGGAAATACCACCTTCTCTCTGCAGCCCACCCTGCCCTATCAGAACACTAGGGCTGAAGACTTTCTTTTTTTTTAAGATTTTATTTATTTATTCATGAGAGACACACAGAGAGAGGGAGAGACAGAGGCAAAGGGAGAAGCAGGCTCCTTGAGGGAAGGCTGATGTGGGCCTCAATCCCGGGTCTCCAGGATCACGCCCTGGGCTGAAGGCATATGCTCAAAGACTGAGCCACCCAGGCATCCCAGAGTATTTGGATTTTGGGTGTTGAGTTGTATAATTTTTTTAATGGATTTTAGATATTAATCCTTTATCAGACACATCATTTGCAAATATCTTCTCCCATACAATAGGTTACCTTTTTGTTTTATTGATACTTCCCTTCATTGTACAAAACCTTTTATTTTGATGTAGTTCCAGCAGTTTTTTTTTGCTTTTGTTCCCTTGCCTTAGGAGACATATCCAGGAAAATGTTGCTATGGCTGAATGTCAGAGAAATTACTGCCTATGTTTTCTTCTAGGATTTTTAGTTTCAGGTCTCATTTTTAGTATGCATTACATTTTCGGTTTATTTTTGTGTGTGGTATTAGAAAGTGGTCCCATTTCATTCTTTTGTGTGTTGCTATTTAGTTTTCCCTGTACCATACATGAAGAGATTATATTCTCCTCAGTGTATATTCTTGCCTCCTTTCTCATAGATTAATTGACAGCCCAGTATTTCTGGGCTGTCTGTTCTGTTGATCTGTGTGTCTGTTTTTGTGCCACTACCATACTTGTCTTGATTGCTACAGCTTTGTAGCATATCTTAAAATCTAGGATTGTGATACCTTCACCTTTTTTTTTTTAAAGATTACTTTAGCTATTAGGGATCTTTTGTGGCTCCATACAAATTTTAAGATTATTTGCTCTTGTTCTGTGAAGATTTCTATTGCTATTTTAGTAGGGGGTGCATTAGATCTGTATCTTGCTTTGGGTAGTATGGACATTTTTAACATGATTAATTCTTCCTGGGGTGCCTGGGTGGCACAGCAGTTGATTGTCTGCATTGGCTCAGAGCAGGATCCTGGGGTCCAGGATTGAGTCCCGCATTGGGCTCCCCACAGGGAGACTGCTTCTTCCTCTGCCTATGTCTCTGCCTCTCCCCCTGTGTCTCTCATGAATAAATAAATAAAATAATTTTTAAAAAGATTAATGTTTCCACTCAATGAGCATGGAAAATCTTTCCTTTTGTGTGTGTGTTATCTTTAATTTCTCTCATGAATGTTCTATAGTTTTCAGAGTACAGATCTTTCACTTCCTTGGTTGATTCCTAGGCATTTTATTATTTTTGGTGTAATAGTAAATGAAATTGTTTTCTCAATTTCTCTTTCCACCACTTAATTATTAGTGTCTAGGAATATTATCAATTTCTGGGTATTAATTTTGTATTCTGCAACCCTACTAGTTAATTTATTAGTTGTAGTAGTTTTTTGATGGAATCTTTAGGATTTCCTGTATATAATATCATGTCATCTGCAATAGGGGCAGTTTCACTTCTTTCTTACCAATATGGTTGCCTCTTATTTCTTATTCTTTTTTGATTGCCATGGCTAGGACTTCTGGGAATATGTTGAACAAAAGTGGTGAGAGTAGACATCTTTGTTTTATTTCTGATCCTACAGAAAAAGCTCTCAGCTTTTCATCAATGAGTATGATGTTAGCTGTGGGTTCGGTTTCTCATGTAAGGCTTTTATTGTGTTGAAGTATATTCCCTCTAAACTCAGTTTGTTGAGGTTATTTTTTAATCATGAATGGATGTTGAATTTTGTCAACTGCTTTTTTTTGCCATCTATGGAGATAATTATACAATTTTTATCCCTTGTTTTGTTGATGTGGTGTATCACATTGATTAATTTGCAAATATTGAACCATGCTTGCATCTTCAGAATAAATCCCATTTGATCAAAGGGAATGATCTTTTTTTCATGTACTGTTGAATATAGTTTGCTAATATTTTGTTGAGGATTTTTGGATCAATGTTTATAAGAGATAATGACCTCTAGTTTTCTTTTTTTAAGATTTTATTTATTTATTCATGAGAGAGAGAGAGAGAGAGAGAGAGAGGCAGAGACACAGGCAGAGAGAGAAGCAGGCTTGATGCAGGGAACCTGATGCGGGACTCGATCCCGGGACCCCAGAATCATGCCCTGGGCCAAAGGCAGGTGCTGAACTGCTGAGCCACCCAGGAATCCCCTAGTTTTCTTTTTTTTTATGGTGTCTTTGGTCTTGATATCAGGGTAATCTGTCTTAGTAGAATGTATTTGGAAGTTTTACTTCCTCACTATTTCTTGGAATAGTTTGAGGAGACTAAGTATAAATTCTTCTTCAGTAGAATTCACCTATGAATCCATAAGTTTCTGGCTTTCATTTTTTGGTAGTTTTTTGATTATCACTTCTACTTCATTTTTAGTGATTGATCTGTTCAAATTTGTTAATTGTTCCTGACTCAATTTTAGAAAATTATATATGTCTAGGAATTTATTGATTTTTTTCTAGGTTGTCCAATTTGTTGACATATAATTTTTCATAATATGCTCTTATAATATTTGTATTTCTGTGGTGTTAGTTGTTAACTTCTCTTTCATTTCTGATTTTATTGATTTGAGTCCTTTATTTTTCCTGATGAGTCTGGCTAAGGGCTTATCCATTTCGCTTATTATTTGAAAGAACTAGTTTTTGTTTTCCTTGATATTTTCTATTGATTTTTAGTCTCTTTTAGCTCTGTTCTGATATTATTATTTCCATCCTCCTGCTCACCTTGGGCTTTGTTCTTTTTCTACTTCCTGAAGTGAATGCAAACCAAGGGGTTCTGGGGCTCACCACACAATGGGCACTGTGGCAAGACAGTTAAAACTTATGTGTGTACAGGCTAGATATTCTGAAGCTCCATGCAGAGACGGCAACAAGGCAGGATACTGAAGCTGAAATGTGAATATAAGCTGAGGTATTATAGGGCTCTCACTCTCTTGGGTATGTATTTTCTCTTGCTTTTTTTTTCCAGCCTCTCCTAATGCTTTCTTACATGCAAGTTTTCTTATTTCATGGAGACAAGAGAATTTCATATTTCATTAGGAAGTAGATGCAACAAAAACATGATTTCAAATTTCAGAACCATTTGTTTCCATATATCTTTCTTCTTTCCATGGATGAAAGTTTATTCTCCTTTCTAAGATCTGCCCTCTGCTAATGAACTGAATTCCAGCATCTCTAGTCTACATAAGGAACTGGCTTTCATGATCTATTCCCCATCCTTTATAAAGACATTTATTTAGTCAATGCTAGTTCACTGCCATCATTTTATTAAAAAAAAAAAATACTTCAATGAAAGGGATTACTCTTATACCCTCACACTTCAGAATCTTTTCTCAAGGATCTCAATAATCTCTGTGGTGCCAAATCTAATAGAAACTAACAGGTTTTACCTAATTCAAGTTTTCTTTTAAAAAAAGAGATTTTATTAATTTGTTTGACAGAGAGCACAAGCAGAGAAGCAGGCAGAGAGGGAGTGGGAGAAGCAGGCTCCCTGCTGAGCAAGGAGCCTGACACAGGCTCAATCCCAGGAACTCGGGATCATGACTTGAGCCGAAGGCAGATGCTTTACCGACTGAGCCATCCAGGTGACCTTAATCCAAGTTTTCTACAACGTTTGGCACTGTTGTGTATTTTGACATTTTCTTCATTTGGCACCTGAGACATCACACTCTGTTGGTTTCTCTTATCTAATGGGTCACACCTTTCAAAATATTTACTCTCAGTTTTCTTCTTTTCTCAGCTCCTTACTGATAAAATGTCTCAGATTTAAGTTCTCAGACCTCTTAATCATTCTACCAGTAGTTTAATCCAGTCTTACACCTTTAAATAACATCATCTATCTGACGACGCCTGGTATTTTACCTCCAACAGAAATTCTGCCATTGATTCAGTATTCTACTTCACAATTCCAACTAGAAATGAATTAAGCTTGTGAAGCTTAACTTGGAGGGAACTGAAGTTTTGTCGTCTCATTCAAAATCTTTGTCTCTCCCCAGTGTTCCTTTTCTCAGTAAATCTCACAGGCTTTAATAGTGTACCAAGGGAAAAATTTCTCAGAGCAGCAAAAACGTGGACTTGCCATCAACATCCCAGCTGATGTAGAACAAAGCTGCATTCTGCCTTCATATTTCATTTCTCATACTGGAAACAAGTGTCCTTTTTGTGATCTATTTAGTGCCGTATTTTCTGTTTCTTGTGTTTTATGTTGGTGACTTCATGGTTTAAAATGTCCCAAGCCTAGTGCAGCATGCTGTCCCATGTCCATAAGTGCAAGGAGGCTGTGATGTGCCTTATGAAGATGATACGTGTTAGATAAACTGTTCAGGCATGAGTTACACTGGTGTTGGCTATGAGTTCAATGTTAATGAACCAACAATATATATTAAATAAGGTGTCTTTAAACAGAAGTGCACATAAAACAAGATTATGTATTGATCAGTTTACAAAAAGTAAACCAGAGGTTCACAGGAACCTCCCCTTGTACTTCCCTTAGGAGAAATGATTTGCATTCTCTAATTCAGTGTTCCTGAAGACTTTATGGAATATAACTACGATGAGTAATGAGAACCTTGACAGTTATAAAAATTAAATAATCTTTTTAAAAAGCCATAACTAAAACTCAAAATAGAAATTAAACCAATAAACCTAACTTGTGTCTATTTGGTAGCATACTATTCCTAGAGAAATATTCCATGTGACTTTTAAGCTCAGTTATTTGATTGTATATTCCTTAAGGATAAGGAAGCAAAAATATCTTAAACTGCTTTTGGTAATTTTATCTTTGAGATTGTATTCATACTTTTATTTTAAGACTATTGTTTGTATGCACACATGTACATACACACACACTGCAAGAGATATCAGGTAATTGCTTTGTTATCATTAAAAATCAAATTTTTGAAGTGGTTAGAAAGAGATAAGGTAAAAAACCAATGACATCAAGCAAAAACTCTATAAGCTTGACTTTGAAAAGAAAACATCAGTAGCACCTTATGTTGTATTTTTATCTTTTAAAAAATTACATGTTTTCTCTGCCTACTAAAAAGTCATAGAAATAATGAGCAGTCCAGGGGAAATGATATCTTCAGATTCTGGATTATGTCTTTCTAATCTTCTTTCCAACTGAAAGGAATTAGAACTCTCTGGAGAAATGGCAAACTCCCAATCTGTAGCAGGAAGTGCACCTGATAAACCTGGATTCATTTTGTCATGCCAGGAAGATTGGAAGCAGTCCAAATTTTGTGTGAAAATGACTCCAGAGCCAAACTGAAGAGAGTCTCAATGGTAAAAGATAATTTGGTCATCAAATGTATTTAAATCCATAAGTTCATAATTATTTAAACAATAAACATAAACCTCATTGGTCACCTTTAGAGGACACTTAGAAGTCAGTAAAATGAAAGATTTAAATATTTATCTATACCTCGCTGTAACCAAAAGTTGCTGAGGGGCAGGATGTTTTTATAGAAGTGTTCTAGCCAAAAATGAAGAAGAAATTTGAATTTTCAGATTAATGGATCTGACAGATATAATTAATGACTATTACTATTACAAAAAGGGAGAACAAGACATTGGTTATCACCTAATGGTGATAAATCAAACCATCTGTGAAATAGCCTAGCCAAAAAAAAAAAAAAAAAAAAAAAGGAAAAATTTCAATCTGTACCTATCAATCTACAGAATAATTTGAAAATGAGCTGTAATCAGAAAAAGAAAAGGGAAAGAGAGGACAGAGACAAAGAAAGAGAAAATTGTAAGCTTAGATTAAAAGAGATTTAACAGGTACATCAATAAATTGCAATGTATATACTGTAGTAGATCCTCATTTAAATAAACTAGAAAAACAAATCATAAGGTATTCAGACAAATATAAGCACTAACCAGATTTCAATGATTTTATTGTTAATTTGGTGGTGGTGTGCTAATTTAGTAGTATTGTTCATTTTATGGTATTATGGTTAAAGTATTTAAGGGGTCCTTCCTTTTTAGAAATATATTATTTATATTTTATATAAATATAAATATATTTATATTATATATATTTTATATAACTCCAGATAATAAATATATGGAGTTCACACTAAAGTAATTCATAGGGAGTGGGTGTCAAGCTTGGCTGTATGTTTAAGTAGTAGAAGATGGGTGCTGAGTGAATCAGATTCACTATAGTGTTTTTCAACATTTGCATGTATTTCAAAGTTCAGAAAACAAACAAAATTTCAGTTTCATTGAACAAAGTTTCATTTCATTCATTCTTTTTCTTTTTTAAAAAAAGATTTTATTTATTTGAGAGAGAGCATGCGGGAGAGAGAGAGAGAGAGTGAGTGAGTGCTTGAGTTGTGGAGAGGCGCAGAGGGAGAGGGAGAAGCAGGCTCCCCTGAGCAAGGAGCCCACTGTGGGACTCAATCCCAGGATTCTGGGATCATGGCATGAGCCAAAGGCAGATGCTTAACCAACTGAGCCACCCAAGCACCTGTCAGTTTCATTTTAATATGTCTTTTCTCTCAAAACATGAGTATAATCTCTCAGAAAATTCTTATCCACCTTACTTTCAGAATTATCCAGAATATCTATCTCCATTTCTACTAGCCTTTATCAATGCTATGAGAGCAAACATCCATCATGTCTTGCTGAGGCTACTTCCATGACCTTCACCAGCCTCCCTGCCTTTACTCCTGCCACTCGATAATTGTTCTCAAACCAAGAACTTAAAAAAGGAAGTCTTTTTGGCTTGGGTAGCCTTCTGCTCAAAATTCTCCAATGGAGTTTGATCACATTTAGAATGTTAGGTTCTTTAACACGACCTTCAGTGACTCTCTCATGGATCGTCTCCATCTCATTTCCTACCACTCTCTTTACTCTCTTTACTATGAAAACTGTCTGATTCTGAAACATCTGCAGCAAACTGCAGTCTCTAGGCTTTGCATTTGCTCTTGTCTTTGGAACACTCCACTTCTCACTCTATGCATGATTTGCCTCTTCCTTGTGTCATTCAGTTCTCAGTTCAAATGTCACATCCTCAACGACCACTGACACCCAATCTAGAAGACTACCTTGCAACATATAACCACTTGATGTGTTTACCCTTCTGTATCATATATTGTTGTTAAATATTTATCTGTGAGCAAGATCTTTGTTTACCCCTGGACGCTAGTGTCTAGATTATCATCTGACCCAAAGAGCATATTAAGCAAATATTTGTTGAATAAATGAATGAAGGGACTTTTTCAAATGGTCAGTAGCCCATTGATAAGAACTTGCTTAAGTCCTTATTTTATATCTTGCAGAGTACTTGATATTTTATATATATCATCTTATTTAATGTACTTAGAAACTACATATTCCTATGTACATGATTATAATGTCTATTTGACACTATTTCATCTACTTTTTCTAATAAAAATACTGAGACCAGTGGGGTTTAAAAACATGCACAATCACACAGTAAAAAAAAAAAAAAAAAAAAAGCGTAGCCCACATTTAAAACTAGGTCTGAGTAATTCCAGAACATTTGCTCTTTCTACTATATCATTCTATTACATAAAAGTATATAAGCTAGGTGCAGGCTTTCTGAAATAAATATTTCAAAGCTCAAATACTAACACTGAGCTTTCTGATCAAATGGAGCAAGAAGGTCTGGCTTTACCCCATTAGATATTTGTCTGTTTATTCACCACCATTGAAATATTATCTTTAAGGCTGGTCTCTTTGGGAGCTGTAAATCTCTGTTTGATATGTCCTTTCTGTAAACCAAAAAAAAAAAAAAACAGCATTTACCTGATCCAAAATAATGAAAGAGCAGAAAAATCAATAATGAGAAAAGAATAGCTACCCTCAGATTATGTTTTTCAGCAATAACAGCAGCAAAGAGGAAAAAAGGTATGGCTCACTAAGATGCCACTATTTTGTACTAATCTGATATTATTAGAATTCATTCTCTGTGGAAAATTGGCCTACCTCTTCCAGCATTAACTTGCTGTGAGGATAAAGCCAAGGCTCATATGTGTGCATCTTGGATCTTGTAAGATCTGTGGGAGGAAGACAGAAATTCAGAGTCCTGAGTTCTGACGCTACATCGGTCTTTTCACACTGTGAAAGAAGCATGGTGTTCCAGAGTCTACTTAGTACAGAGTATTAGGAAAATACAATTAAATAAAGGTAAAATCCAAAGGACTAAAAAAGCCTGAGAATGGGGCAGAGCATAGAGTTGGAGAAGAGGAGGAATAATTGATATTTAATTAGTAATTATTATATGCTTTGACATGTTTCATGGCATTTAATCCTCACAATAATGCTTGTGAATAGTCTTTCTCAGCCTTACTCTATATGTAAGAAACACTGGGAAATGGATAATTTCATCACACAAGTAGAATTTTCATTCATTCTCCAAAATCTCTACTGTCTTGTTCATCATAGATAATATGTGTTTGCCGATGAACTTTTTTTTTAATTTTTTTTATTTATTTATGATAGTCATACAGAGAGAGAGGCAGAGACACAGGCAGAGGGAGAAGCAGGCTCCATGCACCGGGAGCCTGACGTGGGATTCGATCCCGGGTCTCCAGGATCGCGCCCTGGGCCAAAGGCAGGCGCCAAACCGCTGCGCCACCCAGGGATCCCCCGATGAACTTTTATATTACAAAATCATAAGGTTTGAAGAAACACCATTGCTTTTGTTTTCATTATGAAGATCACATTTTGACACACCTTGATTCCTCCTGAAATTGGGGGCTGAGACAAAATTACTTGAGCTGCAAGTGATTGATGAGGAGACATGCCTGTGAAGGATAAAGCGAGCCTGGAGCAGGATTAGGTGGTAAATTTACGTAAAGCAGTGCAGGTCTGAAATTTATGAAAGGAGTAAGAAAAGGAAGGTGGATTCATTGAGTAAGAAGAGCCTCCATTAGCAGGGCAGCCCTGAGAAAGCTGGGCCCATGGAAAGTTCTTGAGCAAAGAATACCTATCACAGCTGTCTTGCTTCAGGCAGAGATGGACTCGCACTGATACCCTCACCATATGTAGTTGTTCCAGAGCAGTGAGGAAACATGATGGGGCTTGAGGGGGGCAGCCACATGGAGGCCTCAGTGTAACCCTGTCAGGTACAAAGGAGCAGTAGCTAGAGATTGTCAGCCAGTTATGTTCCTTTATAGCAAGCCCTCCTTAAGGGAATCTGAGTGACATACCTCTAGGACCACCATGGGTCCCCATAAATATACTAATACATAAGTTCTAAAAATAATAATGGCACTTAATAAGGAGTTTTGTCTTCAACTTACTGTTCTCCATATTCTACATGATTTTGCCCATAGTTAGGAATTTAAATACAAGAAGGTAGGCCAGACCATAGAACCTCTGGGTTACAGGTTCAGTAAGAATGACCAATCAGACTAGGTTTAAATTTATTTTCACTTCTTTTTACTGTTTGATCAGCAAAAGAAAAGTGTAAAAATCCTGTATACAAGACCAAGGAATCAAGAAAGCGGATCAAGTTACTCACTTCACAATTCCCTAAGATCTCACCAGAGTGTTGATAATTTTCAATGGTCTTAGCCATTTAGTAGATCAGAGCCTACTGTCACTGGTCATTAGGCTACAGTAGCAGTCATGTTAACACATATATAAGAAAACTCTTACCCATCTAGACCCTTACACCTGCCTTCTATTACTGCTTGATTAGGCTTATAGGATACCAACCCATGGCCTAGTAAAGATTGTGGCACACATGTAAGTTTCTTCTAGGCCTCATAGTGCAGATATATTCCCATATCCAAGCTTTTCACATAAAATTGAACTCATCATCTTCCCCCACAATCATTTTTATCCTAGGTTATCAGTCTTAGTGACACCATTGCCCATGCAGTCAGGTAAGATGTGTACACTAATTCTAACTTGTTCCAAAAATGGGATAGCTCTACCAGTATATCAGAAGAATGCTGAGAGTATAATGCATCAGAAGGCATTTAATTTTTTTGTCTTTATGTTCCTGATGTCTGCATGGAGAAATGCATGCTTTATGATGATAGCCAGATGGATGAATATTCAGTGTTTTAAAAAATATTCAGGGACGCTTGGGTGGCTCAGCGGTTAAGCATCTGCCTTTGGCTCAGGTTGTGATCCTGGAGTCCCGGGATTAAGTCCTGCGTTCGGCTCCTTGCATGGAGCCTGCTTCTCCCTCTGCCTGTGTCTCTGCCTCTCTCTCTTTATCTCTTTCTGTGTGTGTCTCTCATGAATAAATAAATAAAATCTTTAAAAATAAATAAATAAAAATAAAAAATATTCAATAATACTATATCTCAAATTAACCAACACTGTCTTAGAGAGTCAATTCTACTACTTTTCTACTGGAGTTTAGAGCACAGACTTGCCTTGTTCTATGCTGTTACCTTTAAGGGAGGTACTACCTAACATATATGTAAGTGATATGATAGAAGTTTTCATTGTCTTTTACTGCTTAGTAATATTCCATTGTGTGATACATGCACACACCACACACTCCACATCTTCTTTTTCCGTTCATCTATTGATCGACACTTAGGTTATTCCATATCCTGGCTCTTGTAAATAATGCTGCAGTAAAAATGGGGGTGCATATATCTTTGAATCCATGTTTTTGTTTTCTTTGGGTAAATATCCAGTAGTGGGATTAGTGGATCACATGGTGTTTCTGTTTTTATTTTGACATATGTCCATACTGTTTTGCACAATGGTTGCACTAGTTTGCATCCCCACAGTGTACAAGGGTTCCCTTCTCTCCATATCCTCACCAACACGTATCATTTCTTGTCTTTTTTATTCTAGACATTCTTACAGGTATGAGGTGACATCTCATTGTGGTTTTGATTTGTATCTCCCTGATGGTTAGTGATGTTGAACATCTTTCCATGTGCCTATTGGCCATCTGTATGTCTTCTTTGGAAAAAATATCTATTCACATTTTATACACATCTTTAATTGGATTATTAGGGGATTTTTGGTATTGAGTTGTACAATTCTTTATATATTTTGGATATTATCCCACTTTCCCATAAATTTTTATGTGTTCTATTTCTATTTTCAAAATATTTCTAATTTCCCTTTGGTATCTTCTTTTAGCCATGACCCATGGATTATTTAGTTTTGTCTTGTTTATATCCAAATAGATGGGCATTATCCAGATATTTTGTTATTGATTTCTAGTTTAATTTCCTTGTGTTCAAAGACTATATTTTCAACAAGCTCCCTTATTTTGTATTTATTGATGTGTGTTTTATGACCCAGAATGTGGTCTATCTTGGTGAATGTTTCATGAGTGCTAGAAAATAATGTATAGTTTATTTGGTGGGGGGGGGATATTCCACAAATTTCAATTATGTTATCCTTGCTGATTTTTCTTTTGCTCATTTCATGGATTACTGACAATGGAGTATTGAAGTGAGCCAGTGTAATTATAGACTTATCTATTAATGTTTTTGCTATTAACTTTTCCTTCATGACTTTTAGAACTCTTTATTTAGAGGCATATGCATTTGGAATTATTATATAACATATGCTTGATGAGTTGACTTTTATTATTTTCTAATGTTTTCTTGTCCCTAATATTTTTTTTTATTCTGAAGTTTGCTTTGTTTGATATTATAAAGATACTTGAGGTTTTTTTTTTAAATGCTGTTGGCATGAGGAGCACCTACGTGGTGCAGTTGGTTGAGCATATGACTCATGGTTTTGACTGGGGTCATGATCTCAGGGTCAAGAGATCAAGCCCCATGTTGGGCTCTGTGGTCAGTGCAGAGTCCGCTTGAGATTCTCTCTCTCTCTCTCCTTCTACCCCTCCTACCTGTGTTCTCTCTCTCTCTAAAATACATAAATAAATAAATAAATAAATAAATAAATAAATAAATAAATAAATCTTAAAAAAGTATACTGTTGGCATTATATATATATATATATATATATATATATATATATATATATAAAATTGCTCTTCTTGCTTTCCTATTCTACATTTCCAAAGTTCCTGAACAGTACTTTTCAGGACAACTAAACTACCTCAGATCAAGCCACCAAATATGGCATATCCTTGCAGTAGTGATGTTATATTGGTGGCACCAGTCAACAGTGTATGTCATGCAATACAGACATAGCAAGCCTTGCCCTGATTATGTTTCACATTTGTGAATTCAGAATAAGGAATGAAGATTCAGGGAGTATCTGTCACATCTTACGGCATCCCACCTGGACAAAGTAACTGATTTGAAGATTGTGATTAACTGGCATAAAGTTGTGCAACACCATTTGGTAGATACCTAACCTAGAGATATCCTTTGCCCTGTATTAAATGTCAAGGGGCAAAGCCTGTACTTCTGGATTCTTGCCAATTGCTGAGCTGAATACATCTATATCCACCTGAACTCATCATTCTGGGTAATTCTAGCCCTGCCAAAATGTGTGAACAGTCAGCTCAGCTATTAGGGGAGGGACAGAAGTGTCTTTTCTATGCATTACCACAATTACTGTGTTTGTATTATTAAAAATAGGTGCAAAAAAATAGGTGCAAATGCTAATACACACACACACACAAACACACACACACACACACACACACATATATATATAAATTAAAAGATGGTAAAAATATATGTGTTTAAAAAATATATATGTCTTAAAAAAAGATTGTATTTATTTATCCATGAGAGACAGAGGTGGGGGGGGGGGCAGAGACACAGGCAGAGAGAGAAGCAGGCTTCATGCAGGGACTCCAATGTCGGACTAAATCCTGGTCTCCAGGATCACGCCCTGGGCTGAAGGTGGCGCTAAACCGCTGAGCCACCCGGGCTGCACTTTTCTTTCTTTTTTTTTTTTTTTTTTTTTTTTTTTTTTTTTTTACGTTATTTGAGTTATTTTTAGAATTCCATTTTAATATGTACATTGTCTTTTAAGGAAAAAAAATGCTTCTCTAGTGATTACAACATGAATATAAAAACTTACCCAAACTGCATAGAGTTATTATTTAATCTTAAAGTAGAATAAAGAAATCTTATTAAATACAGGCCTTTACCCTCTTGCATTTTTGTTGTTGTAATATATATTATGTCTGCTTATGTTGAAATTTACACTAGAAAATGTTAAAATTTAAGCTTTTAAGAGCCACACACAATTTAATAAACATAACGGGCAGAAAACAGTCTATTTTATTTAACCATATATGCACATTTCCTTTTTCTCTTCATTTATGAGAGTTAAGGTTTCTTTCTGTTATTATTTCATCTGGCAAAATATTTGTTTTCAGGCTTCATTTCTGAAAGATCATTTTGCTAGATGTAGGATTAAGGTAACATTTTTCTTTCTATCATTGTTATCAGTATTTAAAATATAGTTGTTCAGCTAATTTTATCCTTTATGGTGGAAAATATGAAGTAATTTGAATCTTCTGTTTCTTTATAGGATATGTGCTACTTTTTTCCTAAATGTCTTCTCTATGCATAAAAATGTATGTATATATGATATATATTATATTATATTATATTATATATACTATATAGTTTACTTTATGTGTATATATAATATGTGCATGTTCTATTTCATATTTGGCTTCCAGTAGTCTGATTTTGGTGTGTCTAGGTGTGGATTTCTTTGAATTTGTCCTGTTGAGTTCACTGAGTTTATTGAGTTATTAAACTTAGATGTTTCACTAAATTTGGGGAGTTTTATGTTATTACTTCATGAAACATTTTCTTAAAGATTTTATTTCAGAGAGAAAGAGAGCACAGAGGAAGGGGAAGAGGAAGATGGAAAGTACTTAAGCAGACTCCACACTAAGCATGGAGCCTGGCACAGCACTCAATCTCATGACCCTGAGATCATGACTTGAGCCAAAACCAAGAGTGGATGCTTAACCAACTGTGCCATCCAGGCACTCCAGAAATATTTTTGTGTACCAGTATTTCTCTCTTTCTGGAATGCCAGTGAAACTAAGGTTAGCCCTTTTGAGATTACCTGACACTGTGCTCATTTCTTTCAGTTTTAGTCTCTCTGTTATTCAGGTTGATAGTTTCTATTTATCTATCTTCATGTTCACTGACTCTTTCCTCTGTCATCTCCCTTCTGATATTGAATCCCCAATGAATTTGCTTATTACTATTGTTGTAATTCCAGTTATGGATTTTCCACTTGGTTCTTTTTACATCTCCAATTGCTTTTCGGAGGAGTTCTGTCTTTCTCTTTCAAGAATACTTTCTTTCTCTTCTCAGAATATAGTTATAATAGTTATTTAAAAAAATCTTTGTCCAGAAATTCTAACATTTTAGTTATATCATTATTGGTATGTGTTCAATTTTTCACCCTTAAAAATTGCTTTAATTTTCCTGGTTCTTAAAAAAATTGTCCTGGTTCCTTGTATGTTGAGTAATTTTGTATTCCATCCTGCTCATTTTGAATACTATGTTTTGAGACTTTTTCAATGAAAAAAATGTTAAGATTTGCTGGGCTATTTTGTTTTTGTTATAGCAAGTAGTCAACCCTGTTGGATTCAGATCATAATTCCTTACCTGGACTCTGTGAGCAAGGAATCAAATATCACTTTAGTTTATAAAGTTTTTGTGGTGTTCTTCTGTTTTTCACTGCTTATGCACCTCCTAGATGTCATTCTGGAATATGGTCAATGCTTTTCACTGTAGCTCAAATCTCAAAGTCTTTTTTGGCCTTCTTCTTATTCATATCAAGCATGTGCAGCTTTGGTGTGATCCCTAGACTTTACAATGACTTAAAGAATCCCTTTCTCAAGAAGCCTCTTCTCAATGGCCCTTCCTAGAGGGTGGAGAAGAATCAAAAGACTTTGCCCTGCTATGGCAGCTTCCATTGCACCAGTGAGGAAGGGGTGATGCCCAATCTTAAAAAATTAAATATGTTATTTTCACAAGGTAGGCTGAAAGGAGGATATCTGATTCCTATGTATATAAAAGTAGTGCAGTTGAGAACTAAGCTATAGATTTGTGCTAAAATCCTAAAGGAAACTTCCTAGATAGTCTTTGAAGAGGAGGTCTTCTTACTGAGGAAAAGAATACTCTCCCCTGGAATGTGAGGATGCAGGCCAGGAAAGAGGATCAGGTGAACAATAAATTTTCGAAGAATACTTAATGCAGAATTCACAAGCATAAAGAGGAAAATTCTGGATATAGTGGGAGCTATTGCAAACATTTAATGGTGATAAATACCTAGATTAACTAAAATATTTTAGAATCTTTATTTCTTAGTAAAATGAGGCAAAAAAAAAGTGAAACACAGAAAAACAGATTTCCAGTGTCTTTCAAGAATCTTGGGGTGCCCAGGTGTCTCAGTAGTTGAACATCTGCCTTTGGCTCAGGGTGTGATCATGGGGTCCAGGGACTGAGTCCTGGATTGGGCTCCCTGTGAGGAACCTGATTCTCCCTCTGCCTAGGTCTCTGCCTTTCTCTCTGTGTCTCAAATAATAAATAAATAAATAAATAAATAAATAAATAAATAAATAAATAAATTCTTTTTAAAAAGTAAAGGAAAAAGTCTTAAGCAAATTTGAAATTTTGTGGGAAATCACCCTGTGTTGTGAAATGGTAATTTCCCTATCTTGGATATTTCAGGAAGATAGTCTAGTAGAGACTGGACAGCCGCCTACAACTATGTAAACACTCTGAACATAAGACATCAACAAATGGTCAAATATCACTTTTTACTTTAAGAGTATAGTACAATTTAACCTACCCAAACAAAATCATTTACAAACAAGATAAAATCCAGAACAAAAGTAATGACTCAGAAAAGTGTAAAATGTTGGTTAATAAATTTTTTTATTGTTTTTGAGATTTTGAAACTTTAGTTTCATAATGGTGAGTGAAAAATTTCCCTACCTAATCCTTTATTTTTTTAAAAGATTTTATTCATTTATTCACAAGAGACATAGAGAGGCAGAGACATAGGCAGAGGGAAAAACAGGCTCCCCCGGGGGAGACCAATGGGGGACTCCATCCCAGGACCCAGGGATTATGACCTGAGCCAAAGGCAGACACTCAACCACTGAACCCCCCAAGCATTCCCCCACCTAATCCTTTAAATAAAATACAGATAGTATTATTTCTTACAAACCAAACAAAGTTCCATTGGGTTTATGAATAACAAAAAGTAGGGCACCTTGCAGGCTAAATTCATTTTAAGAAAATAGCTTACATAATATGCAGATAAATGTATTGCTGATTAGCTTAAAGCCTTCTTTAACATTGCTAATTAAGTAATATGTGAGTTAACAGAAGAGTCTGCCCAATTTTTAATATATAACTAATATTTTAAAAAGCATACTCGTTAACCACTTCATTTTTTTACTTGCAAATAAACAAAAATGAATAATTTGACTTCATTATCCATGTAAATGGTTCTAATTTCTTAAAATTCAAGACCGTTCAATAAACTCCAAGGCAACACTTAGTATTTTCATGGCATTAACCTTTAAGCTATCCCACAGATTGCACTTGGTTACACTTTTGTAGTCTTCCTTCTACTAAGATTTATTTGTCACCTAGTAGATATGCTAGATACTCTAATAGGCACAGGGGGATAAAACTAAGGATATAGACACTATTCTCAAGGAATCTATAGTCCAGAGTAGATAGATATAAAGTAAGAGTGTAACAATCATAATAATAGTTATTTCTGCATTCATAATATGTGGATTATACTGTGTGGAGGTATTTTATGTACTTATTTTATATGAGATCATAGCAATTACTATGATGTAGGCCCTGCTTATCTATACTGATTTGAAATTATAGAACTCTCTACAGTGTATTACAATCCTTATCATCTGTAGTAAGTGCTATATAAAAAATATTATTGAGCAAAATGAAGGGGCATGTGGCAGATCCTGTGTTCACCACTCTTCAGACATGAACAAAGCAGGGACATTAGGAGAGTTAAAAACGTGAATTTTCCATCCTACCATGCAATTTGGATTCTGTACATGATTTAGGTTCCACCAATCATATGTGCTTGTACAAACCTGAAAAAGAATTGTTATTATTTGAGGAGCATGGCAAGAAGCAGAAAATTTCTGTTTCAGCATAAGTTGCATCATTCTGGTGCTGACAGTTTCTCAATAAAGCACTTGGCTTTCTATTTTGACATCCACCCAGTTATGGCAAAGGTGGCTTGTAATAGAGCTAGTGGTCACAGGAGCAGTTTATTGGATCTGCAAATCATGGTAGAGGCAGCAGCTCCCTTGACCTTGTTCTGATCCATAGTTGTGTAAGTTTTCCTGAAAATATAGCTGACAATCCTTTTCTTCATTTTTTTCTGAGAATTATTGTAAACTCTTCCAAATAATACTGTGAGCTGTTGATAACACTTAAATTCTTTTCTTCTTAAGCTATCTACAATGTTTCTAGTGTCTGTATATAAGATTTTGACTAATACTAAGCACTCAATCCAGCTTGATGGTGAGGAAATAAGGATAAAGAAGAGACTCCGGGAAAGTTACTTCTGTGGTTATCCATGAAGGGTGACTCCAAGAAAGGTAGCCATCTGTGTGGTACCAGTGTGTAAACAGTTCAGATGTATCAGAAGATGTCACATTCCATAAACCACAAAGTACTGGAATATTCACTGTTGGTACAGGACTACCTTGATGTTTATTTTAGGTACTGAATTCCTCCTGAAGAGATATACAAAATATCTCAGTTGGGCTGGCATCAACATTCAACAAGAGAAGCATCTCTAAATGAATGCAGTTTCAAATCAAAATGCTTCTTTTTAGTGTTTTCCTGCCACGAATTCCCATTATACTCTATGTGGATTACCAATAGAATTAATGGTTAGCTCAAATAGATGACCTTGTCTTTTGTCAAAATGTTTAGACCTGCATTCAAGTTCAATTCTGTTCTCTCTCTTTGAACCATGACACACTACCAAATTTCATTGTCAGAGTTTAACAGCTTACTTATCTACCCAGTAACCTTCCCTAGCCTCTGTGTCATAAAACCACCTAATTAAAAAAATCTCCTGATAGTCATGCCATTTTTTGTTTGTGAAAAACATACTCAAAGGGTTGAATAATTTGCCCAGTTCTCAAAGAATCAGACCAGAGTGATTCTTACCTTAACTACTAAGTTACATTGTCACATTAACACCCAGGATGAAATCATCTGATGATAGTTGAAGATCCCTAGAGAGAAGCAGCATTTATATACTGCATCTGTATCTTTGGGGTAAATATATTAGTAGCTAATCTGAATCAAACGAGTTCTTCCTCATAAACATGTGTTCAGCTAAGGATATATTATTCCTTTTTTTGTTCCTTTTTTGTTTAAATCCAATTTGCCAATATATAGCATAACACCCAGTGCTCATCCCATCAAATGCCCTCCTTAGTGCCCATCACCCAGTCACCCCATCCCCTTACCTTTTTCCTCTTCTGAAATCCTTTGTTTGCATGCCAGAGTTAGGAGTCTTTCATGGTTTATCTTTCTCTCTAATTTTAAGGGTTTATTATTCCTAAAATAAGATGTATTTGACCATTAGACTCAACAATTTCATGAATATAATTATATGAATCTACATGAAATTTTATTAAAAATAACCTTATGATTTAGATGTAAAACAGGATGGGAGGAAAAGCCAAAATGGAGAGGAAAAGCAATTGCTAGAGAAAAGCCAGTTAGGAGAAATTTTATGTCTGATAATAATTCTTAAGACTGTTTGAAAATATTGAATGCTTTTTTTATTCACTACTTTCATTTTCTTTTTTTTAACTCCAAAAACATTTTTTGAGGAACTTGTTATCTCAAATTCAGTGAACATAGATTTATTTTACTATAGCTTAAAAGTCAAGGTAATAATGCATTTTAGTGCAGCTTCTGGAACAATTTTTAATATCTACTGTTTAATTATTTTTGCAATAAATGCAGCCAAGGCAAAAGTCTTTTATTTTGGGGAGAAAATCATATATAAATATAAGAAGCCATTTTTAAGGATGTGGTAAGAAAATTGGGGGTATATTGAGAAAACAGCCTTTTTCTTCTATAAAGTAATTTTGGGAATCACTATCAAAGTAGAAGTTGTGATAGAAATAAAAAAAAATTAAAAAAAATAAAAAATAAATAAAAATAAATAAAAAAAAGAAATAGATCAATAGTCTGATTTTGCACCTAAGCTATCTAAATGCAAAACTTTGCTATCTTTTCCTCAAAACCAAAGATGAAAATACTGCTCTGTTAGATTTCAGGTTATTTATGGGTTGAATTTACAGGTGACTGGGATCCTGTGAAGATCTACATTGACCTACTGCTTGCTCTTTTGATTTCTGCCCTTCTGTAGCAAACAACCAGATCTGAAAATTAGGCCTTTCTCTCTGGCCAGCTTTTTCAGAGCAGAATCAAAAAAGCTGAGACAGAGGCACTAATTTCTATATACCTTATACAGTGCCATAAACACATCATACTAGGTCTTAGCAAAAAAGGCAATCCTTTTTTTGTACATTTTTCATTTAATTTTACTTATTTAATTTTATTTTTTTAATTTTAATTAAAACAGAGCTAGATATAAATTTGCTTTTTTGATTTGTATATTTGTGTTGTTAATAACAACACAATGGCTTAGAAAATATATTTTGCAGGTTTACATCTTAAAATTAAAACACAAAAGTAGGATCCCTGGGTGGCACAGCGGTTTGGCACCTGCCTTTGGCCCAGGGCACGATCCTGGAGACCCAGGATCGAATCCCACATCGGGCTTCCGGTGCATGGAGCCTGCTTCTCCCTCTGCCTGTTTCTCTGCCTCTCTCTCTCTCTGTGACTATCATAAATAAATAAAAATTTAAAAAAAATTCTTAAAAAAAAAACACAAAAGTAATTCTACTTGTATCATTCAATTCCTCTCAGCTAACAAACTCATGAAAAATCTAATCATTTCCTACAAGTTCACAATTGCTTAATTTAGAAAAAAGGTATAACCCTTTGTACTCATAAGCTGTTTCCTGTGGAGCTGTTCATACTCTGAAACTCTAGCCACACATCAAATTAATTATGTCGAACTGTCGTTTTAGATCATTCCTGTACCAAATTACCTCATCCAATTTTGAAAATGCCATTTCTGTTTCTATTATTTCACATAAATGAACTACTTAATAATGTGTTTTGTGTGGCAAGTTTTGTCTGACAGTTTCCACACTACAGATTAAAAGAATTGAGGGCTCTTCATCTCATAGAGAAAATTATGAGTTATCATTCCTATTTTATCTTAAATTACAATATTTTCTTGAACGATAAGTGTAGTGCTTCCCTTTGTTCATGCAAGGAGGCTTCGATGAATGTTCATAATTGTTTTTCTAAAAAATTATTATTTTGGTTTAATGATGTGCTCCATTGTTTATAAGATAATGCTGTGAACTCAAAATGACTCTTCTCATAACACTGTAAGTGGTAAGCTGTTTAACAAGGCAATGATATCAAATGATTTTAGGTTAAAGTCAGGAGCAGTGTTCAAATATGTGCAACTCCTATTTTGTAGGACCAGTTTCCTCTCAAAAATACTAGAAACTATACTGATGTTTAGATCTTTATCCCTAAAAGTGATAATCACATTTTACTCTGTTAAGGAGTGCAAATATTATAGATGGTTTCCAAATGGAGGGGGCTAAAGGAACATTCAGTAAATTATGTCAGAACAATATATTTAATAATCTATGAAAATTTCCCAGGGAACTGCATAGTGTAGGAGAAAAGATATGTAGGTATACACACACGCGTGTGTGCACACACACACACACACACACACCTTTTATATACATATATGTAAATCAAATCCATAAAAGAAACATAAACACATTGGGGTCTTTTTAAAACCAACCAAGCAGGTACAGTGGTAAAATACATTTGTTCTTGATATTTCAAGATAAGTCTTAACTAGCTTGGAGTCCTGAATACCGTCAAAACTGTAGATTTCCCACCAGCTACTACCCCCACCATTTTCTGTCATGTTGATAATAAAAATATCATTAAGAAATCTCCAGTGCAGTTAAATCTCATGTGCACTCTGAGCAGGCTTTTACCTTTTTTTTTTTTTTTTTTACATAATATAGATGGTATTAAATGTTTTTCTTTTGGTGAATCATGTTTTGACCAACAAGGACGATCAACCAAATGCCTCCCTTCTCACAGTCCAAGAAAGTAGCCCACAGTTGAACAACACTGAAACAATAGTGACATCTAGCAGCAAACATAGTCAATAGGATATATCTCACATAAGACTCTTCTAAGCCCACCAAAATGTAATTAATTCAGAGCTGCCAGCCTTTATTCAAGGTAACAAGTACAATTATTGTTTACCAAATACCCCCTCAAATAAATGACTTTCATAAAGTAACCAAAAACAAATCACATTTGATTTCTGCCTCTCAAACTACAACTCGTTTTAAGTGTTCATGTAAGAGTGCCACAAATGACTTTGATTTTAAGATGCATTTTTATAACAGATGCTGTTGTATGATTGAATCTATATGCATTGCAGATTAGTTTTAACTTGGTGCATCTTAAAAAATAAAAGCTGCCTCTCTGCTAGCATAGTTAACTAGCTGCTTCTAAAATGTAATTTATTTCACTCACATGGCTTGGAAATAAACAAGTTTGATATCTACTTTAGAGAAATATGATGAAATGGAAAACACAAATTTAAATGTAGGATAATTTTAAGTAGAAAAAGCATTTCCTGACTATTGGCAAGTATTTAAAGCCAATCTGAGAATTTTATTCCATAGCATAAATGTAGCAAGGCTATTTTTTCTCAACTAGAACTAGAATTTGAGCCATATAAAATGCCCACCATCTGAGCAGTTTACTTGGTTTTGATTTTGCATAACTACAGTTATTCCTTTTGATTAGTGAAAGAATTTAAGTCCAGGTTGCCTTTTCTCCAAATAGAGAAAGTAAAGTTTGAAGGGGATTCCTACACCTGTGCCACTGGCTTCTGTTATGGTCTCAACACTTTTGTGTAGAAAATCAGACATTGCTGACAGGTTTATGTATTACATTAAAACATTTTCTAATTATTTCTGTTATTTCCCCCATACTGAGGGGAAAAATGTAATAAACCCATTTTTCCTGTGTGGCAGCAAGCATTAAACTTTCTGTTTGTCAACACCCCATAGAGATAGCAAAATATGGTTTGTTCTGCAAAAATTCACCAAAGTATAATGGATGAAGCTGCCAATACAAAGGAATGAAAGGGAAAGCATAAGCATACCAAGCAAAAGCATCCCAATTTAAAATAATACTATTTTTAAAGTCTAGGGGAAATTAAAAGAAAGTCTCTCCTTGTCTCTCTTTTTTTAAAAAAATTGAACAGTAGCAAATCCATATGAAGGTTTACATAGCAGTGGGGTTTTCTTTCTGTAAATGTTTCAAATGCTGAGAATCTATTTTTTGAGAGGAAAAGCTTATTTCAAATTAACTGAGAAGAAAAGTAGTAAATGAGACTGATTCCGGATTCCATAAACAGGTCTTAAGGATTTACACTATCTGTGCGGCAAGACTGTCAACCCAGCAAAGCTGACCCTTTACCTTAATCTATTGGGCCTCTCTTCAAAACCCATCCACACACGTGGGAAACATAACAGAATACCCTGGGGGCAGGGGGACAAATAGTATCTGAAAGGGAATGGAGGGGGATGCTGATAAGTGAAAGAAAACAGATAAACAAATACATAGTACATAAGCTATATTATAAAAAGGAGAGGAGGAGAAAGAAGGAGAAGAAGAGGAAGAAGAAATGCTCAGCACTGAGAGAGAGCAGAACAAATACATCTAGATTTAATAATGGAGATTTGTTAATAGCTAACATTTTGAGCCCTTAAAATGGGCTATAAACTCTTTTATGAATGTTACATTTCCAAATTCATTTTCTCCTTGTCACAACCCCATCAGATGGGGGCTATCATTACATCCATCTTACAGGTAAGAACGCTGAGCTACAGAGGTCAGTAAATTCCATATAGATATTCAGCTAATAAGTAATAGCTGAATTGATATCCGAATAGTACTATACTGTTAACCACTAGACTACAACACATCTCAAATGTACGGGTTATTTTGTGTGTGTCAAGCACTGAGCTAAGCAGGAACACATATCTGGATGGTATTTATCTCTGTAAGAGAAAAACTGAGGCTTTGAGCAAAAAGCCCAAATTTGCAGTGACTTAACAGAATTTCAGGGGCTTATTTTCTTTCTATTGCATTATTAAAGAAACAAGAGTGTTATTTCATGATGTTTTGTTTCTGATAAAGAACTATAATTAAAGAACTGATTGCCACCTATGTGTTTCCTGCTGCTTCCAAATTACAATATATTATTAGAAAGAGATCCTGTGACTAATAGGGAGAATAGAGATTGCAGAAGAGTATCTTATCTTCCCCATGCCCTGGCTGCATACTCCTGGGCGGGTTGGCTAATCTTGTTGAAAATAAGTTTCCTTAACAAGAAAATTGGAAAGATTGCTATATTTCTCATATCATTGCAATAAAAATTCAAGATCGCTTCTAAAATGTGTTTATCCAATAGTAAGTGCTCAGTAAATGGAAGCTAATTTGAATTTTTAAGCAGTTTATTTATCTGTGCTTTTGTTCTAAGGATGGCTCTAACTTATGGGACATCCCTGAAAAATAATAAAAAGCTTCCAGGAAGAATCTGAAGGCTTCAGACAGACGGGCTGGCTAGTTTCATAGGCAGAGATTAGTCTAAGAGAAATGGTACCCATTAATAGCTATTTAAAAAGGCAAGACTTACATAGAGAAAAAATATAGAATGTCAGTCAGCTGCATTACATAAATAACAATGTAACTGGACCTAATATCGTAGCTGAAAAAAAAGTTTTAAGTATTTCCATCATGTGTATTTCAAAACATTACTCAATGCATTAGGGTCTCACCTCCATTGAAGTGTGCGGTGGCTGGAAATACCTGTTCTAAAAATTTCATGAGAACTACTCTTGAATGTGCTATTTGGCAGGTTTTTTTTTTCTCTTGCCCTCTAACCACAACTGAATTATTTCTTCTAAAAATCACACCTCCACCTACTAGGTATCAGTGAGACCCAGATTCAGAATACAGTGGAAGCCCACTTGCCAGCAGGAATCACATTAAAGAAAACCTTTTAATCATAAGAATCTATTTAAACAGTGTTCTCCAAAGGAAGGGGCATAAGGCCCATTGCTTAACAAAATTAAAATAAGATTGAGCAAAGAAAGGGCTGCAACTCACTCTTCAAGTCATTCTATAAAAGTGATGGTAGTCATAGGAACTGGGCTTTATGGGATAGTCTTGTTTCCTAGAATTTCATTCTTTTCAATTAAACCTGTCTGGTAAATGCATGACTAAAGTGGTTTAATTTATACATACTTTTAAAGGCTCTATAGACAAATTAGTTTATAAATTAAAAAATTATTTGATCACATATCCTGATTTTAAGGTTATAATATTGTCAACACATACAGAAAACTAGTACCGTGAAAGAACGTTTCCATATATAGTTATTTGATTTTGATTTTGATTTTGGTTAAACAAACAGAAAGAAAATAATGTTTATAATTAGTCCTGTATGATAAGTCCAGTGAGAAGCATTCAAAATATTTGTCGTTTATACTGCTTGGAAACTTACATGCTCTTGCCTTTATAATTTACATCTGTGTTTGGTAAAGTCGTTTATTGGTTAGTTGTCATAGACTATTAAACCAACTCAGAATTAGCTTCATGTCTCAAATGTAGAAACTGAAATTAAACTGTACAGAACGTTTTTCTATTTCCACTTCAGTATGGAAATTTTATTATAAGCATTAAATCACAACTCTAGAATGCCATGTACTGCCCAACCCAGCCTGAACCCAGAGCTTTTGTTATATGTATAGGTTGAAAAATATTTTAACAAGAACTCATCTTCATTATTTTAGTTTCTAAACCCTACATAATTTGATTTTTTACAGTTTTGAATAAAGAAAACTCAAAACAAATTGAGCATATAAAATATATTTCCTTGTGGTAAATACACTTAAAATGAGATATACCCCTACAACAAATTTATAAGTGTACAGTACAGTATTGCTAACTATAGGCACTGTGTTGTACAGCAGATCTCTAGAGTTGACTCTCCATTCATTCATCCACTATTGTATACTAAAACTTTATACTCAGTAGAACTACTGTCCACTTCCCCCTCCTACACCCCCTGGCAAAGACCATTCTATTCCATGACTTTGACTATTTTTAGATATCTCATGTAAATGCAAGCATGCAGTATTCTTCTGTGACTGGCTTATTTCTCTTAATGTAATGTTCTCACAGTTTGTCCGTGTTGTTGTGAATGGCAGGTTTTCCTTTTTAGAGCAGGTATAAAATATTCCTATATTCTCGCAAGCAATCTGGGTAACCTCACAGGGAATCTAAATAAATGTTAATTAGTTAGTATTTTTACTCATATGCTGGTCAACTTGGAGTCTATAGAACATCCATTGCTTCTAAATCAAGTATAAGACACGATTTTTTTTACATTTTTTCCCATAAAAAGGCATAATTATCCAGTCATTCTTAGTAGAGCTCATTTTGATTGATAAATGTGACAATAAAACTCGTTTAATGAACAGGTAGCAATTACATCAATAACACCATGTTTTGGTGAAGTCTCATGGAGATAAATGCGATTCCTGTCTTTCTTCAACCAAAGAACTTATCCTTCAGCACTCCAGTAAACTAGAAACACACACAAGCAATTGTGTATTACCTTATCTGAAAATTTTGATTATATATTTTTTTCTCCTAAAAAAAAACTAGGGTGAATATGGAGCAAATCCAAAGAATGAGATAAATCCTTGACGGTTAAGGTCATCTAGTACAAAGCTCTCCTCCAGGTTAGAACAAATCAAATGATTGCAGCAGGTGGAACTCTGGGAAAAGTCTTCTACCTTCATTTACTAAACTATTTTAATACTAATTCTGCTTCTCCATAATCATATGTCATTAATCAGTTGTAAAGCATTTCGGTTAAAATGAATCAGATAGGAGACTTCTGCTAACATCCTTTCTTCATTATGAGGGGAAGGTGAGTTGCAAACAGGAAGGAGAGAGATACTGACACACCAACACAGAGGGTCCAGACTGTTGAATTCATGAGAGAAAAAGCAGAAAATAGTTCACAAAATTGAAGTGTGAAAGAGTGGGGAGAAAATAAATAGTGGGATCAGGAAAATCTGCATCTAAATGCCTATCCTGCCACCTGCTAACTGGATGATCCTGGAAAAAAATGTCAAGCTTCTGATTCCCCCTCCAAAAAAATGTACCTGACATCAACCTATTAAGGATGTTCTTGAGGACTAAAACTTGAACAGCACAACCATGTTAGAGTACTCATATAAACCAAACCAGTTATCTTTGTTTTGTCCAGCCCATTTTTGTTATAGGGATTGCAATCATTTTAGAAGAAACTCTAACTTTTAGAATCACCTCTCTGACTATATTCCTAATTTCCAAACTATTACTTTTGTTTGGACCATCTGTGTTTCTTGCTCCAGGGAACTATTGCTTCTATCAGGATCTAACCACCACCCTGTTCCATTTATCTCCTCTCTTGGCTAATTGTTTTTATTTTTGCTTTCTCAGTGTAAAGGTTACCTCTTCAAGGATTCTTTTCCCATTGGCACACCTCACTATCTAGATAAATTTAATTTCTCAGCCACAGGTCTAATAATAACCTGTATTTTATCTTCTCTATTTATAGTTTCTTCATTCATTCATCCATATGTACTGGGCATTTACTATAATTATGCTTGTAATTTCTTGGTTAATGTCACCTCCCAGTCATTCAATACTCCTGGAAAGGCTATTTAGAATACTCCCCTTATTATACCTCAACATCTAATATAGTGCTTGCTACATAAGAGATTTCAATAAATATTTATTGAGTGTTTATGGATGTTGAATATTTCAAACATAGAAAACAGAATCCTAGGATCATCAGGTTATTTTAAAGTATTTAACACTGATAGTTATCTAGTGTCTGATGATAGTTAAAGGATCTATGTAAAATAATCTAAGTACAATTAGAATCATAATTTATTCCAAGTTAAGTACTCAGAGATTAAATACATATTCTCAGGATATTTTTGACCAAGAGAAGTCTGTTTTTCTCTCTCTTACTGTCTCTCTTTCTGTCTCTCTCTCTCACTCCCTCCCACACAAACAGACCCATGAACACCCATATACATATTACACAGAGAAAAGTATTAAGAGTATATATTTGAGGATAGATCATCATTGCAGCCTTCAGTAATTGCAGATGTGCAATTGGCATCATCTAGAAGGCCACTAAAAGGAGATGAGCAATAAATTGTAATTTCTATGAATTACTTATTAGAGAAACCCATTTAGTGAAGATCCACACTTTATCCTGTTGTAATTTGACTCATATATTACAGTCATTACTTATACCACATTTTGCACATCTCCCCCATTCCCCTTTCCTTTCTTTTTTTTTTTCTAAAGAAAAAGAAATTACAGGATTTAGAGTGGTGTGAGAAAAAAGAGAGGAACACCATTTCACATCTTTAATTCTAATCTATTATAGCATCCTTCTCACTCCTAATTAGAGGTGATTATAAAACAGTTTGGCCTTAGGCAGATACGGATAAATCTAATATTGTTAAATGGCTTGTTTTTCTATCTGGAAGATAACCCCCAAATCTCAAATTTTAAGAAAATTGGCAGACAAACTCAATAAGCACTTGCTTTGTAGGCAATCAATAGAATAACTTTTCTCAATGTTAAATTACCTTAATAAAGAATCTAGACAGTCTAATTCTTAAATTCATAAGATTATTTGATACAAGTGCTGTTAAGTGTAATAATCACTAATAAATTTCTAGACAATTAACAGTCTTGGAATGTGATTCAGTCCACTCAAAAATCGATCTGCTTTAATTTTGTGGGTTGTTATCATTTGGATTTGTGTTCAGGTTTACGCATTCATTTTTAACAATTAAACTTTGATTTTTTTTCATTACCTGCTGCTGGTGTTTTATCCATGAAGCCTATTGACAACTCTAATAAGTTATAAGGTTGCTGTCTGTTTTCAGGGTGAGATAGCATATGAAAAATATTGGAACTTTTAACAAAATGAAATAAAGCAAATGTACTGGTAACTAAAGAAGTGTAAGGAAGCATTTTTGGTAGTACAAAAGACATTATGGTTGCTCATTATCAATAATAGCAGCAAATAGGCTCAACATTCAGGTTGGTGTTTAAATGATTTAGAAGTAAGAACTAGGAACATGTGAAAATAGGCCAGAAGCATGAGTTGCTGAAAGCAAGGCTAATTATTAAACACTCTCTAGGGTAGCAATATCAGAAGATCAATTTTACTATTAAATACAGAAAACTGTTGGCAAACTACTATATAAGTAAAATCACTGTGAAAGTTCTCAGTTTGAGTATCATGGATTGTGTCATAGGATATAGTCTAGAGCATATTTTCACAGAATATGAAAATGCTGCTCTCACACTGCAGAGAAGGATTCTTTTACTTTGTAAGATCCCACCCTGAGTACACCAGAGTTTTAAAAGGATGCTTTGAAGCCATGGTGGATTTAAGTTAATGAATCATTGAAAAATTGTGCCAGGCTCAGTCACTTTCACATGCAACTGGGTTTGTAAAAAAGCATTCAGCCACCACATACTTTAATCTGTATTCAACAGAAACCTTATGCAAAATGATTGGAGAAGACAATAATATATATCATGGAAGTTGGGGGGGAGTAACTTCACAGTAGAGAAACTGACAAACACTTGCTCAGACAAGTGATGAAGATCAATGCTAACAGTCATAGCTCACATTTATAGTAGGTATCCTTGACATAATGTGATCATAATGGCACTTTGTTTCTGTGGTCTTCCTCCCCAAAACACATAACCTCAGTATAATCATGATGACAGCATAAGTCCTAACCAAGACATTAAAAAAAATACCTACCTAATAATCCTCAAAATTGTCAAAATCATCAAAAACAAGGTAAGTCTAAGGCACCATGACATCTAAGAGCAAATAAGAAGACATAGCACCTAAATATAATGTGGGATCCTGGGGGATTCTGGAACAGAAAAAAAGGACATTAGATAAAAGTTAAGAAAATTTGAATAACTCATGGAATTTTGTTAATAATAATAATACTTAAAATTAGTTCATTACTTGTGACAAATATACCATACTAATATGTGATATCAATGATAGAGGAAACTGGATGCTGGATCTACGGGATCTCCAGTACTTTTGCAAATTTTCTGTAAATCTAAAACTCTTCTAAACACTACAGTCACTTTTTAAAAAATATCAGACAGTTCCCTCAAATATAAACAGCAGGAAGATGCTGACTAAATGCAAATGGCATGTGTGGAAGATGAATCTGATGAGTTCTAGAGCACAGATAGGGCTAGAAAGTTTTATCTTCTTCCCAATGCTTAACTAAGAAAATTCAGCTCCAGATTTTATATTCCCAAAAGAAAATAATTATTTGAGAATACCCAGGTATACATTATAGAATAAACTATATCAAATGGGTGCATAGGCTGGGTAGGCCTCTGTGTGTGTGTGTGTGTGTGTGTGTGTGTGTGTGTTAAAGAATAAACAAAACTGATCCAGTAATATCTAGAACCATTGCTTTGAACAATAATAATACTTGAAATTTAACACTAAAATGAACTTAATCTTTTATCCACTCTTACTTAAGTTTAATTACTTCAGATAATTATTTCTTTTATAGACTCCAGATACAAATTTTGGCAGCTCTATGACTTGTCTAGTTCATCTTATGAAATAAAACACATATGGTCATTTCAAGTCATAGTTTCAATTCATTACTTATATTTTGTATGTAATAATCCAAATTTACTTGGGCACATCCAAAGCTCTAACCTATGTGCTCTTGAATCCTTTTTCTTGAAAGTCCTCTTATGCCCCTGGATTTGAGGTATAATACTTCAACATTCTCTTTTAGAGTGGTTAGTTGGATTCATGAAAAGCTGTCTCTGAAGAAAACCTTAAAAAAATTGTCACTGGGCTTTTCAATACTGAGTCTTTTTGTAGACTATGCACTTGGGGATGAAAGAGTAGTAAATAGTAAAGAAATACATTTCTAGAATTTTCTTTGTAGTTACTGCATATGGTCAGTGCCTCTTTTAAAATGTGATACTAATTTTCTTTTGATGTGCCAACCAAAACTTCCATTTTAAGATCCTGTTATGCATATGTATGTATTACCCTATAAATAAATTACAAGAACATATCTGTAGTGGATTCTAGACTAAACAGCAAGCTCTTACAGTAGATGAATGTTTCTCAAAGTGTGATCCAAGAGCAAAGGCAATAATTTGACATGGGAATAGGGTTGCCAAATAAAATGAGGGGTACCCAATTAAATATGCATTCAGATAAACAATTATTAAAAAAATTTAGTGTGATTGTGTCCTAAATACTGCATGAACCATAAAAAAAGTTATTTTTTTATTCATCTAAAATTCAACTTAACTTCATTTTTATTCACTAATTCTGGTAACATTGCTTGAAAACTTGTTAGACATGTAGATCTAGGTCATTTCCCAACCCTACGGAATCACATATTCTAGGACTGGGTTTCAGAAGTTTCTTTTTTAGAAAGCTCTGTATCTCTATGTGTACTGAAGTTTGAAAACCATTGCTCCAGACTATTTTGAATCTCTTAGCCAGAAATCTTAGTGCTACTCCTAATCTGGCCCATCTTTCACAAACTACCAGTAGGCTCATTCTTGTCAAGCACCTGCATTAATGAGAAACATACCTGGTGGTAAAAATTAATGCAATTCTTACATTAGAAAAGAAATCTGGAATGAAAAGGAATCTGAAATGACTGTCATCATGCTAGATATAGTCTCCACTGGGTTTTAGGTTTTCTACTTGTGATTCCTGGTGTAAGGGACAAGTCTGACCTCATGATATTTTGCCTCTGTTTCTGATTTCTGACTTCTAGACTAGTTTGCAGTTAAACCAAGAGTAGCTCATGCCAGATACCTCCCCTGAAACCTTCTCATGTTTAGAGTCCCTGGAATTCACTGCTATGCATCTTCTTGACCTACAACTATACTACCCAAATACTGTTGAGAAACACTGCCATGTAGAAATCCTGCTATTGTGTACCTTTGTTCTTAATTTGGTTCCTTTGAATATGGTGCTTCATTTTATTTTTTATAAAGTATTTATTTATTTATTTATTTATTTATTTATTTATTTATTTATGAAATACACAGAGAGAGAGGCAGAGGCAGAGGCAGAGGGAGAAGCAGGCTCAATGCAGGGAGCACAATGTGGAACTTGATCCCATGACCTTGGGATCACATCCTGAGCTGAAGACAGATGCTCAACTGCTGAGCTACCCAGGCATCCCAGTGCTTCATTTTAGATGGGTAATATGGACCATTGCCTGCTCACAGGGAGATTCCTTTATCTCTTTCAGTTCTCTTTCCTTCTTTGGAATCCTTTGCCACTATACAAAATTGTCTCACTTTCGTCTCTTTTATGGCAAGGTCCGAGTCTTACTGTCTACAACTACACACAATTTACTGCATAAAGTACTAAATATTCTCACTTAACCACAGCAGCTCATCAACTGTATTTATATTGCCTGACCAATTTCTGAAGCTAATTGCTATTGAACAAATCTTTACTAATGCAGGAAATTGAGGAGGCATGGCTCTCCATGAATATAAATGCATTCCACTGATGCACTCTACAAAATGCTTTCTGTTTAAGGTCAAGGAAAGGAAGAACATTTATTGAATATTGACTGTGTGCCAAGGACTATATGCAATGCCTTACATATTTATCTCAATATAGGAATCTTTTTTTTTCTTTCTTACCACTTTCTTCCATTGCTTGAAACCATTTGATTTGCAGAATGGTGTGTTAGGACTGAAGTGATTAGAAAGGACAGAGAAAATCAACCATGTAGATCTCAGTGAAATAATAAGGGAAAACGAGGAATGGATTTCTAGGAACTGAAGAACATTTTATATATGTAAATATATACATATATTTGAGTCTAATAGACCCTAGTTTAAGAAAAGCAGATATAAGAGAACTCATGCAGTATTTTCTTGTCTTAGATGGTGAGAGACAAAGAGAAAGTGAGAAGATTAAGGACGAAAGAAAATAAAATGTAGGAGCAAAGATATGATTATGTGAGGGGTTTGAAGCAAAATTTATTTTGGCCTCAAGGCAAACCAGTAGGTGAGCACCATGACAGCTGAATGTATAATGTTTATGTTACTAAGGAAAGCAGTTTGAGAAGCATAGGAATTCTACCAGCAGTTAAAATTGGGATGCAAAGTATGATCACATTATTATTACGTAAAGAAGAGAAACTTGGACAAATTATACATTTCCACCCTTTTAATAAGGAGAATAATATAAGATTAATTAAGCAATGTATAACTACTTGCACCATGCTACCAGACTGAGAGCATGTGCTCTGAAGCAAAACAGGTTTCCATTAGCCACTTAAGAGGAGCTAGGTAACCACTGAGCCCAGGGCCTCCTAGGACATAATTAGCCTTTAGTACATATTTGCTAAAGTAATAAAAAAAACAAGAGGCTATTTTTCATAAAACACCTTGCCCTAGCTTGCTTGCATTTGCTTCAGTTTTTCATATACTTTTGCTACTGTTGTTCAGAGCAATAGTCAGGTTAGTATTATGTATGTATCTGTGAATCACTAGGAAGACTCGTTAAAGGAAAGATTGTTGGCCTCTCGCCCCTTATGAGTCAGCAGTCTGAGGTGTCTGGCTTGAGAACTTGAACTGACAACTAAGTCTCACTGATGCTGCCGGTCTGAGAGTACACTTAGAGAACTATTGGCTTATGTCTTCAATAAGTCCCCTGTATCCTCTCCGTCCGTGGAGTCAGGTGGAGGAAGAAATCTGAGGAAGAGGAGAGAAAAGAAAGAGATAGAATCCAACAATTTTGAAAACTGACAAGCAATCCAGGTTGAAGTATGCTCCTTTGTGATAAAAGGCAGTTTTTTTGAAAAGGCTTTTTATGAGCTTCTGTATTAAAATTTCTGTTGCCTATGACATGTGGATTCATTCATCTAAAAACTATCTCTGAAGTTCTTGCAAGATGGAATGCACATAAGCAGCACATACAGATAAAAGAGCACCAAAAAATAAGATAATATTTTCACTCTTAAGAGAGATGCAGTGTAGCTTAAGCATAGCAGCTAGATTTTATCTCATGGACAAACACAAGTGATTTACTGTAGCTTCCTGGAGTGCTCTGCTGGGAAGAAATTGGATTTCAAGTTTCTGCTGTCCAATATTGTAGCCATTAGGCACATGTGCCTTTTTAAATATGAATTAATTAAAATTAATGACTGAATTAAAATCAGTTAAAATTTAGAATAATTTCCTCAGTCACATTAGACACTTTTCAAGTGCTCAAGAGTTGTTTGTGTGTATATTGTCTACCTTATTGGGAAATGCAGAATATGGGACATTTCTATCCCTGCCCAATGTCTGTTTGGAGAGAACTCTGCTCTAGGTGAGGAAGAAAGAGGAAGTTAGGATTGCAGAAATTCTCTTCCTCTCCCTTTCACCCATTTTGCCCTGTGCCCACCCCTCTGGCAACCATCTGTTTGTTTTCTGAATTTATGGGTTTGTTTGTGCTTTTTGTTTATTCATTTTTTATGTTTTTTAGATTCCATGTATAAGTGAAGTCATTTGGTATTTGTCTGACTAATTTTATTTAGCATAATATTCTCTCTGTTCATCCATTTTGTCACAGATGGCAAGATCTCATTGTTTTTATGGCTGAGTAATATTCTACTGTGTATGTATACCACATCTTCTTTGTCCATTTATTTATCAGTGGACTCTTGAATTGCTTCCCTATCTTAGCTATTGTAAATAATGTTCCAATGATATGAGAGTGCAAATACCTTTTTAGATCAGTGGTTTCATTTTCTTCAGTATTTAACCCAGTAATAGAATTATTGGATCATATGGTACTCCCATTTTTAATTTTTTGAGGAACCTCCATAGCTCTCTTTCACAGGTGGCTATACCAATTTGCATTCCCATCAGCAGAGCACTAGAATTCCTTTTTCTCCATATCCTTGCCACCACTTACTATTTTTGTCTTTTTGATACTAGCCACTCCTATAGGTTTAAAGTGATACTTCATTGTGATTTTGGTTTGCATTTCCTTGATGATGAGTAATGTTTAGTATCTTTTCATGTGTCTGTTGGACATCTGTATGTCTTCTTTGAAAAAATGTCTATTCAGGTCTTCTGCCCATTTTAATTGGATTATTTATTTTTGGGTGTCAAATTATATAAGTTCTTTATATATTTTGGGTATTAACCCCTTTATCAGATGTATCATTTGTTCTTCTCCCATTCGGTAGGTTGCCTTCCTCTTTTATTGATGGTTTCCTTCACTGGGCAAAAGCTTTTTTATTTTTTTTTAATTTTTTTTAATAATAAATTTGTTTTTTATTGGTGTTCAATTTGCCAACATACAGAATAACACCCAGTGCTCATCCTTCAGTGCCCGTCACCCATTCACTCCCACAAAAGCTTTTTATTTTAATACCAGGCCAATAGTTTAGTTTTGCTTTTGTTTCCTCTGCCTGAGGAGACATATCTAGAAAAATGTTGCTAAAGCTGATATCTAAGAAATCACTGCCTATTTTTTCCTCAAGTTTTATGGTTTCAAGTCTCCCATTTAAGTCTTTAGTTCATTTTGAACTTATTTTTGTTTACAGCATAAGAAAAGTGGTCTTGTTTCCTTCTTTTGCATGTAACTGTCCAGTTTTCCCCACACCATTTGTTGAAAAGACTGTCAAGAAAAAAGCATATTCTTACAGAATAATTTATTAAAAACATGAATTAAAGCAAGAACACATATATAAAATGATGAAATGCCATTAAAATATAAATATAAATTTCCTTTAAAATAAAGTAAAACAGGGGTGCCTGGGTGGCTCATTTAAGCATTTGACTCTTGGTTTGAGCTTTACATAGGGCTCTGTGCTGAGTGGACCCTGCTTAAGATTCTCTTTCTCACTCTTTACCTCTGCCCCTCCCCCTGCACCCGTGTATACTAAATAAATAAATAAGTAAAGCAAAACTTATTATCTTTTTAAATACTGAATCACTGTCATTTCTTTCCATCTGTGTCTGAGTTTCTAGGTTATAGAAAGAACAAAACACCATTTTAGAAACAATTGATCAAAGAAACTGGTAATTTATTGCTTATATTCATCTTCTTGATATTTTGAAATTTTAATAGGCTTATGGAAGTACTGAAACTTAATTGCTGAATTAATTACTAAATTAGAGCTAAATTCATAGTTACTGCATCATTTTTTCATTTGTTTAAAAATTTGGGGCATCATTTGGGATCTGCTTACAATTCAGCTTACCCTCATCAAAGACAAGATATAGTTTAAATTCAGTTAATAATTTCCTATGACTGCATAACAAATTACAACAAACTAAGTGATTTGGAACAAAATAGATTTATTAACTTATAGATTTGAAGGTCAGAAATAATCTCACTAGGCTTAAGATGACAGTAGACAGGGCTGCAGCCTTTTTCTGGTTCTGGAAAATAATCAATTTCCTTGCCTTTTCTAGTTTGTAGGGGTGCCCACACTCCTTGAATTGTGGCCCTGTTCCTTCCTCTTTAAGCTAGCAAAGCCAGCCAAGCCCTTCTCAAGTTGGCATCTCTGGAGTTCTTTTTTGTCTCCCTCATTAGTGATAAGGATCTTTATGATTCTACTGGGACCACTCAGATAATCCAGGAGAATCTGTCCTTTTCTAGGCTATCTGATTAGGAGCTTAATTCCCCTTTGCCTTTTAACCTATTTACATGTACTAGAGATTGGTATAGACCTGTGGGGGCCCATTATTCTGTATACCACAAAAAGAGTTTTATTCTTTACTTAAAAAATTAAGGCAATGGTCAGAGTTGTCTTACAAATCAGGTAATCCTGGTGAGAGACAAGATACAGTTTACACTTCATATATGAAGCCCTTATAATTTTATGAAAAATCTTTGATTCTAATTACATCATACTGTTGTATTTAATGACCTTTAAATCTATACAAGATTCTGAGAATCTCTATTAGATTCAACTGTATCTCCAATGAAGTACATATTTTAAAATATGTTATCTATTTTAATTATATTTTATTTTTTCTCTGATCTTGTTTCAGATATTTTATTACTTTTATATGTTTTATGTTTCTTACTATCATTTTATTATATCATACAAATCTTTGATGCTGTGCAGTAATTTTCTGTTGAATAATTGTTTTGAGTTTGAACAATCTCATTTACTGCAGTGAAAGTAAATTTTCCTCTTGATATTTGGTTTTCTTTAGGCATCAAAGGAAGTTAATTAGCAACATTATAAATAGTAGGTATTTTGTTGATTATTTTTTTGTTCTGTAGCAAGGTCACCATTTCACTTAACCTCTTTAGATGAAACTTCTATTTAATCCACTCTAAATTAGAGTGTTGCTATTGACTAAATTATTTGCTAAAGTAATTTAAGATTTCTAATTATATTTTCATGCATGTCATAGAAGCTCTATGGCCAACAAACCAAAGAAAGTGATTTGTATATTGTAAATTGCTAGTCAAATGTTATGCACAATCATAAAATATGTGTACTTGTCTGATTTTAATACTTAGAATCTGGTAATGACTGAAAATAAGAATTGTCAAAATTTAAACCTCATTTATAAAATATTTTGTCAGAAAACCATATTTTATAGGTGTTTACAATAATATTTCTCCTTGGAGAAATGTATAGAGTTTATGACTTTTAGACAGCTAGAAATGTTTAAGATTTTTTGAAATAAATGTTTTCCAAAAATGATTAAAGTTGTTTGTAGTGTCTGAGGACCAGGGATCAATCAGAAAGGTGAGCATTTGCCTCTTTATAAAAGTTAACAAATGGTAGTGTTTGAAAAATAAGCCCATCTCACAGACATAGTCTTCTAAGCCATCAAAATTTTCATACACTTTCAATTAACCCAATTATCCTCATAGGTCTGCATTTTGTCACTGTGTTTTTTTATGTTTGTTTTTTGTTTAAAACTCAAAAGAAAAAAAACTCAAAAGAAACTCCTCAAATGTACATAGTAATTGAGAAAACTAAGAGAAATATAGTCTACCAAGTGACTTACTTTAAAATGTCCTATCTGAATTATTAAAAAAGAACTAATCTCCAAAAAATGGATGCCTGAGACAACCTGCAAGAAATTTTGAGGCCAGAAACAAAGTCATGGTTTAGAGATTAGATTTTTAGTTTTGAGACAAAGTATCAGATTTTTGGGGGGAGAAATTACAACTCAGAATAAAATAATCTAATGAAACTCAAAGGAAATAAGGCAGGGATGCCTGAATCGCTCAGCAGTTGAGAGTCTGCCATCAGCTCAGGGCATGATCCTGAGTTTCGGGATTGAGTCCCACATCAGGTTCCCTTCATGGAGCCTGCTTCTTTCTCTGCCTATGTCTCTGTCTCTCTCTTTCTGTGTCTCTTATGAATAAATAAATAAAATCTTTAAAAAATGGATTAGAGACCTAAACATGAGATCTGAAATCATAAAAAATCCTTCAAAAGAGCAGGACCATTTTATTTATTTGGCAGAGAGAGAGAGAGAGAGAGAGACAGAGCATATGCAGGGGAGCAGCAGCAGAGAGAGAGGGAGAAATAGGCTCCCCACTAAACAGAGAGTCTAATGTGGGGCTCAATTCCAGGGCTATGGGATCATGACCTGAGCCTAAGGCAGCCACTTAACTGACTGAGCCACTCAGGTGCCCCTTGCTTTAGCTTTGATAGGTTTCTAAAAATGCATACATTTCTTCTAGGTTATCCAATTGGTTTGCATATAATTTTTCATAACATTCTCTTACAATCTTTATTTCTCTGGTGGTGATGTTTGTTTTGTTTTGATGAGTCTGGCTACAGGTTTATCAATACTGACCTTTTCAAAAACCAGCTACTGGTTTCATTGACTTATTGTACTGTTTTTTTGTTCGTTTGTTTCTATCTCATTTATTTCTGCTCTAATCTTTATTATTTTCTTCCATTTGCTAGGTTTAGATTTTATTCTTCTTTTTCTAGCTCTTTTAGGTGAAGGGCTAGGTAGGTTGCTTACGGGAGTTTTTTCTTCTTGAGATAGGCCTGGTTAGCTATAAACTCCCCGACCTAGAACCACTTTTGCTACATCCCCATAATTTTGGATTGTTCTGTCTTCATTTTCCTTTGTTTCCATGTAATTTTTTATTTCTTTTTTGATTCCTTGGTTATCCATTCATTATTTAGTACCGTATTACTTAACCTCCATGTATTTGTGCTCTTTCCAGATTTTTTTCTTGTGATTGACTCCTAGTTTCATAGCATTGTGGTCAGAGAAAATACATGCTATGACTTTATTTTTTTTTAATTTCTTGAGATTTGTTTTGTGGCCTAGTATGTGAAAAATATCTGTTAATAATTATGTATTGATTATATATAGAAATTATATTTTGAACATACTTGGACAAAGTAAAATGATTATGGAAATTAATTTTATCAGCTTTTATTACTTCTATAGTGCAGCTACTATAAAACATAAAATCATGCATGTCACTTGTGACTCTGGCTCACATTATATTTTGTATTGGTTAGCACTTTTATAGAATGTTATTCTTTTTTTAAGATTCTATTTATTTGACACAGAGATAGGAAGGAGGGGGAATGGGAGAGGGAGAAGCAGTCTCCCCACTGTGGGAGCGGCCCCAATGTGGTGCTTAATCCCAGGACTCTGGGATCATGATCTGAAGCTAAAGGCAGATGCTTAAACTCCTGAGCCACCTGGGCATCCCTAGAGTATTATTCTTCATATGCTTCTTTCAAAAACTCTGGTGTGAAGTATGGATTCTTTCTCAACAAGGTGACATAGCTGCACCCACAAAGTATAAATATAGCTCTAAGTTTTTCCCTGCCATATTGAAACTATTTATGGGCCCAAGTTAAGAATGTTTATCACAGAATGCTAATCATCATCATGATAGCCATGTTATTTGGGAGTATGAAGAAGAGAGAACTTTTGCCCTGAGATTTTCAGCAGGCTTCTGAGCCAAGACAGAAATAGGGACAGAGAAGCAAGGGATTTAAACATGCCAATATTTTCCAAATTAATATTTTCTTGGCTTTTTCAGCATTTTTTTCCTCCCCAGTATTTGTTCAGATTAGAAGAATGTTCTTTGTAATTATAGTATCTACCTAATTTAAAATGGGATTTCTGAGGATAAAGATTTTCTTGGTCTTCTTCATTCTTTAAAAACTTTGTTCATGCATGATATTTTTTAAGCAAAATAATGTAGCCCTGACCACAGATCTGAGCAATTTTGCATCTCGTCTAATTTCAAGATCACATTGTCCAGGAATCTGTGGATTGTATTTCATAGCCATAACATCATAACTGTGAAATATGAATTCTTAAAACATGAGAAGACCCTGGAGAAGCTTGATTGATAGTGGTAGAAAAAAATAAGATTATCAGCAGCAAATGAACTGATGTTAATCTGAGTGTGATTAGATGCAATATCTCCTATGTCATCATGTCACCTCTGAATAAGGAGCCTTTCCAAAATGAGCTGGAAGTCAGACTGACCATTGTGAAGAAATTTTCTGCTTGAAGAATTTTCTCTGAGCATCATCTACTTATATTGAAATCTGAGAAGTCTCAGGAGGTTTGGATAGCCACTGTGTCCTAAAATGAGGACTTGCAAAAGTTTGTTTTAATGCTGATACATGTTTTATTTACATAATAACACAATTGTTGATAAATTATTTACTCAAATTCCTAAAGTAGGTCTATCCTGTTTTCTTTACTGATACTCCCATATAGTCTGCAAAATTTATAGCCCTTCCCCATCCTATTTTCAAGCTTTTAATTCTATTCAAAAAGCAATTCATAAATGGTTGGCCTAAATCTAATACCACACTAAGAGCTCTGGGGATACAGGGAAAGTAGGAAGAAATGTTCTTGTTTTCTCAATCCCTGCATTTTCCTTGAGGAAAGAAAACATATTTTGATGGAAATACAGCAGTGAAATATATAACTGAGACAATTAAGGAACACACTAAAAAAAGTTTTAGATAAAATGCTAAATATTAAAAATGTTGTGAAAATCATCCACTGAAGAACCTGGTCTAGAATCTGGGGTGCTGGCAAACACTCTCACCAGCAGGTAGAGCAAGGAAACAAACCATCAAGTTAGCACACACAGTGTTCCACTCTTCTTGCTGATTCAGCAGACATGGAATATCTGGAAACTTCCCGGCGCAAACTGAGAAAGTGTTCAAGGGCCAGAGGTAACCAACCAAGGCATTGCATTTTCCCAGGCCCTGCCAGGGTGCACCCTAGCCAGAAGGTTTCAGTCTAGGCACAATTAAACCTATTTGCGACATATATGTTGGAAACTGCTGATATATAAAACAAGACCTTTCTGAGGCGTTTTTTTTCAAAGACATCACTGCTTTCTGGTGTTTTTTTGTTTGTTTTTTGTTTTTTAATGTGGGATTACATCATAGGACCAGGAGGCAGCAATCGAGAGGCAGAATCACAGCTACAAAGGGGTGTGAGCCCTGAACAAGAAGAGATAATGTTACACTACACTGTGTCTGGCTAACTAAACCACACCCCCTCTTAAGGAGTTTGCATAGAGACTTCTAGAGAATGATTAAAAGGATATTTTTAAAACCTGAAGGGTCTTTAAGAGGAAAATCAGTACAATTTATGAGGGATCAGAAAACATGGTAAAGAGAGCCATGAGAAAGAAAAAGGAAAAATAAATCAAAAGCTGAATAGGAACACAACTAAGTAGAAAAGAACCCGAAAAGAGCAAAGTTAAGAACATAACATATTTTCTTGAGAAGGGAATAACCGGTCCTTATCCTAAGGCACCTCTTGTTAATCACTGTTCTTGAGGCACCAGAACTGCTCTCAGACCACAAGAGCTGAGGTTGGACCCTGGTGGGCCATACTCTTCCTGTGCAGTCTTGGGGGCCCTCGTCAGAACTCCCATACCTTACCTCCCAGGATAGCAAACATGAGTTTATTCCTGTCCTCCCACCTGGAAAACTGTGTACTTCCCCACCCAGCAAGCCAGTGCAACATAGAAGCCCCTTTCTCTACAGCGTTGCTCAGTGCCCACTGGACCACAGGAACATGGTGGAGCTCCTCTGCTCCGATAGAGGCTGCTTCCTCATAAATCATCCTGTCAGGTGCATAATAGTCCTTGGCACGCTGTTTTACAAAGGCCAGTGGGTAACTGTAAAGCATTTTGTCAATTTCCCATTCTACAAAGTATTTCATTTCTTATTTCTTCTTCATAAATATCTTACTTTAGAAACTTTTCATGGTTTTTAGACATATCGCCTAACATTTTTGTCCCATCAAACACACATAACCCAGGCACAGCAAGCTCCATTTCTGAATACCTCTTACTGTTTTCCCAAATGCCACTGTGGTAAATAGCAAACATGTCCATAAATTCGTTCCATCCCTCTATGAATGTCTCTATGCAATATACGTCTGTGCCAACTTCCACCAAGAGATTAAGTCTCTTTCAGAACCCTTTAGGCTTAATGGAGAGCAAGCCAGATGGAGCCAATATAAAATCATGTGCCTTGCTTCAGTTAATGGGTATTAGCAGACAGAATGTGAGATAAGGCTTGAAATGTTCTTGTGCTCTGGGACTTACCCTCTTTTACTACTCATTGCAGCCCTGAGATTGCCATATGGAAAAATTCACACACCTACTAGAGATCAGACCACACTGAACAGAGGCCAGCCTTCCCAAAGTCTTTTCAACTGTTGAACTCTATGTGTGAGACAAGCTTTTTCCATGTAGCCCTAGATGAGCTAAACCAGACTAGAAGAACCACCCAAGCAACCCAAGGAATTGTGATAATAAAGATGTGTTACTTTAACTTGTGTTAAACTTGTGTGTTACTTTCAAGGAATTTTTTCTGTAAAGGGCCATATAGAAAATATTTTTTATTTTATGAGTGTTCAATCTCTGTTTCCAGTATTCAGCTCTATAGCTATAGCAAGAGAACAACAATAGACACTAGATAAAAAAATGGATGGGACTGTGTGACAATAAAATTTTATTTAAACTTCATTTACAATTCTAGTAAAAGTATTATTGCCATAGTTTCCTGACCCCTTTTTCAAGCCAGTAAGTTTTAGGATGGATTGTTACTAGCAAAAGCTAAAATATACACTGATTTTATTGTGATCTTCTTTCCCATCTTCCCAGTATAGTTAACTGCTTTTACTTGACCTTTAGAATCTAATAGAAGCATCATTTCAGAAAACCTAAAGGCATTGGTTTTAGAACCAGACCAATGTGAAGTTGAGTCTTGATTCTAGCACTTACTACATGTTTGAGACTTGGGAAAGTTATCTTGTCTGAACTTTAGTTTATTCATGTATGAAATATGCCTAGCATCAAAGATAATTATAATACAGTTAAATATTATGTAATAATGTCCTTATTATTCTCACTCCCAGTTTAAAATAGATGCTCTGCACTTTCCTGATATCTTGTATCTACTCCTATAATACTATTTACTATGCTGTGTATAAATGGTTCAGCTTTCCTTGTCATTATTTGGCACAAAGGAATTAAGTCATCATTAAGGAGAATGTTTCTTCCTTCCTCTGATAATCCTTTCTAAGAGGACATTCAGTTGCCACCTCAATTCTGGCCTCTCTCTACCATTTTACTGAACTCAAGATACTCATCTCAGTTCCTAGTTTGTTTCTCCTGGAGATTTAAATGCCCTCTGCTTCCTCTGGGAAACATCATCACATGTGGAGAGGACCAATCCGGAGGTCTGTGATTAACTTAGTACATCTGTTTGGTTCTAAGTTTGTGTTAGGTATTAGGAGGACCCATTGGGCCCTCACATTAAGTCATATCCTTTGACCTTTGTCTGTCATTAATAAATGTTTAATTTAGACCTTGATCTTCCTGGTTCTCTGACATATTTCTCAATTGATTCATAGCTCACTCAGTAAAGAGATAATTCTTATTTGGTATCATTGAGATTGAAACACATATAAAATACACTTAAAACTGTTCTTAGAAAATAGTAAGCAGTTCCTATAAGGAAAAGGGTAATGTTTCCTCCTAAGTCTAGCCAAATAAAAAGGTTCTTAGGGATCAAATAATAAACATTAAAGCTTGCAGGAAGGAAAATGGGCATTTCACCTTCTGCTAGTTACTTGCTGAGATGCAGAAATGTGCATACCAGCTGTATGCATCTCATCTGATGAAGCATGAGAAATCTTTTGGGAGGATCTGACATGTGTCCCTAAGACCTTTTCAGTGGAAGACTTCCCTGACAGTTCATGGGTCAGCTGCACCTCAGGTGTAGGGGGTTTCTGCAGGCAAAATGGGACTGTAGCAGGGCTCCAAGCTGCACCAAAGTTCTAGCCTCTTGCCCAACAGAAAGAAGCCATAGGGCATGGCTAGAGGAAGAGGATTTAACATGGAGCATGAGTGCAGCTAGAGAAATATTCATGAAACTCGCCAGGGAGCCAAACCCTGAGATAGTCCTTACAAGGAGGATTTCCAAACAAATCACCAAGCCTCCATCTTGATGCCTATTTTGATATAATGACAGAGCCATTCAACTGCCAAAATCAGCCACAGCTGAGGAAGTGGACTACTTTTTCTTGTTTTTCTCTCATCTTTCTGTCACAAATCCATATTGGACTTGCGACCAAAGGGAAAGACCTAAGAGGAAGTGGAGATGGAAATAAAATAACAAATCAATGTATTTGTTGCCCCTGAACTTCAGATCAGAAATTAGAGAGAAAGAAAAACAAGTTTAAAATTTTGGCTTAAACTGGAGTCCACGGGGGGCCCTGGGTGGCTCAACCAGTTAAGCGTCTCCCTTTGGCTCAGATCAGGATCCCAGGGTCCTGAGATCAAGTCCTATGTTGGGCTCCCTGCTCAGCAGGGAGTCTGCTTCTCCCTCTGCCTCTGCCCCTCCCCACATCCTCCCACTACTGCTCTCTCTCCTACTTGGTCTGCCTCAAATGAATAAATAAAAAAATCTTTAAACTGGAATACAATGTATAGCAGCTGATATTGTTCATATATCTGAGACACAGAATGGAACACAAAAAGAATTAGTTTCCTGATTTTGTCCTTCTTGTATAGTCTATCCAATAACCAATCTATATGTGCATACAAACATTAATTATTGAATTTTCTTTTTAAATTACATTAGGTTGTTGACAGTACAGCAAAACAATAAACACATTGCTAACTCCCTTACCAGCAGAAAGAAATATTAGAACTGATTATCACAGGTCAGTAAAATTAGGTTATTTGGTTTGATATGAACCATTAAAAATATTTTTTTTAATATCTGCTCTGCAAACATCAAGATTATTTGGTCTTAACACAAAAGTAGACCTGAGTCAGCATGCTAACCAGAGATGCAGCAATGTTTATAGGTTTCAAAAAAAAAAATAATAAAACCACAAATAATAAAACCATTAGAATATGAATGAGAACAAAAACTCAGGATAGGCTTCTAGTCTATAGAAATAATAGTTAAATCCTCCTCATTCAGCATGCTATGTTCTTTTAAAAATCAGAGTTCTCTGGTTAAATAGCTGTTTCTAATCTGCACTTTTATTCTTAAAAGATTTTACAGCCAATTTTGTTTACTTCTTTATTTGTTGTATACTTCCATAGCACTGCTGGGTTAAACTTTTCATCACAATATTTTATCACTGCATTTCCATTTAATACAAAGCCATATGACTGCTGAAAAGGTCTACAATAATTTAAGTGTCCCTAAGCACACCATTTCTCTGACTACATGCATTTTTTTATATGCTAACTCTTATTGTAATGCTTATGATCAATAAAGAAGCTTGCTCAGAAGTAGAATAAATTTGTGAACTATTAATATTTAATGCCACAGGCCTTAAATCATTGTCCACTCGTACCTAAAGAAAATTATCTTATATTCTTAGTGGTAGCTTATGGAAACTGAGAAAGAAAAATCAACAAAATCATTCATGTCTGTAGCAGTTTGAGAAAAATTATTTTCTGTTTTATGGATATAATTTTTATCCTAAGTATTACTGCCACAAGTTCATTTGTAGGAAATCTATGTAAGATCTGGATAACTTTCAAGGAATTTTGTACATGGATTCTCATTTCCAAATGTGTAAGGATTTGACTAATTTAAGTAAAATAATAATTCGATAGGAAGATATAAGGAAATACATAGGATCAATAGATTGAAATACCAGAAAATAAAGTTCAGAAGTTGCTAAAAAAACAAAACAAAACAAAAAACCTTAACATATAATTGGCATGCAATAAATATTTAACAGATGAATTAATGAACAAAAAATTCAATAAGTTCAGATTTTATCAGTCAGATGTACTTATAGAGGACTTTGATTTAGACCTGAAGCAAATGGGTGAGAGGTGCAGTGTGGAGTATCCATATTAAATATATACTTCCTTAAATTAGCTAGAATGTATTCCATTATCTGGGAATACAAGTAGAGATGTCAAATAGGTAGCTTTGAGGTCCAGAGTGTGATCTGTGCTGGAAATGTACATTCAGCAGTTTTCAGTGAACACAGAAAGTCATGGGTCTAGACGAAATCACTAAGGAAGTGAGTGTAGATAGACAGTAATAGAAGTCATGGAGCAGGCCTGGAGCACAGCAGTCGTAAGAGACCAGGGTTGAGAGGAAAGACCAGACAAGGAAATGAAATGAAGGCCAATGGGATGCCAACAAACCCAGGGGTGTATGAGGTTCTAGAGGCCCAAATGTATGAGGGTCTTAGACTTATCTAACAAAGTGTCACAAACTGAGTGGCTTCAAACAATAGAAATCTATTCTCACAGTTCTGGAGACCACAAGTCTGAAATCAAGGTGGTGTTGCAGGACGATGTTTGCTTTGGAAGCTCTGGGGGAGGATCCTAACATGCATCTTTCAGCTTCTGGTGGTTGCCAGCAATCCTTGGCTTCTTTAGCTTGTATTACTCCATAGTTCCTCCAATAACTTCAATATTCATATGGCCATCTTACCTTTGTGTGCATCTCTGTGTCTGTTTTCTCTTTGAATAAGGACACCAGTTATTATTTTAAAGCCCCCTCCAGTCTAGTATGGTGTCCTTTTAACTAATTATACCTGCAAATACTTTCTTTCCAAACAAGGCCACATTCTGAGGTTCCAGGGGGTCAGAAACTTTTGAATGACACTATCCAACACAGACACCAAGTAAAAAAGTGTTTAAGAAGGTGGGAATGACAAATCTTGCCAAATGATACTGATAATTCAAAATTGATGAGGACTGAGATTTAGATTTTGTTACTAAAAATAGCCACATAGGGGTCTTTGCATCCCCAACAGGGTGATTTCATATGGTGAGCAGGAGCTGGAGCATACACCTGACTAGGTGCGCTTAAAAGAGAATAGAGAAGAAAAGAATTAGAAATTCTGAGTATACACAACTCTTCCGAGGGTTTTGCAATAAGCAGTAGTCAAAGTGAGGTGGGAGAGGAGTAGAATATAAGGATGAGATAAATAATTGCATTTTTATATGTTTATAAGGATAAAAAGTGAGAGAGAATAGGAATACTGGCACACTAGCATGTTTTCTCTTCATATAATTAGCATATCTTCCGACAAATAAAAAGCACACTCATCCTGTACTGACTTTTCAACATGCTTTCCCCTGAGCCTGTTGGAATCTAACTCCACTTATGGATCTGGAGGCACTGAGGGCTATTTGAAGTGAGGCTATGGATAACTGATAGCCCCTTGAAGTCATCCTTAAATTCTGCAGTGTAGGCAAAACAGCTCCAAATGCCATGAAACCTCAGGGTTTTCACCAGGGAATGGTCATTTTCTTTATGACTGACAAAGTAAATCTTGCACCCCTTGTAGCTAAAGTCTGAGAGAACTAACAATTAAATTCAGAGTTTGATTCTGCAAGTGTTCCTAGATTACTAGTTTAAATTCACAACTTCTCCCAGCTCTTATTTTAAATATAATGTATTGATTAAGAAAAAGTGAAACCCTCAGGAAAATTTCTTAGATAGAACTCATAAGACTATATTCTAAGATAATAGTGTAATTATACTGTAAATCAATAACAAAAATACAAAGAGGAGATCCACATATACTCAGAAATTAGTAAGCCTATTTCTAAGTAATAAATGAGCAAAAAAGAAAGATAATGGGATTTAGAGAACATTTGAGTAAATACTCAAATACTGCATTATCAAATAATATGAAAAGTAACTACAACTTTTATTTAAGGAAAACTTAATAATGTCAAGTCATATAGTAAGAAAGAAGATAAGTTAAAAATGAATAAACCAAGCTTCCAGTGTAAGATATTAGAAAAATAAAGACCATAATCTTAAAGACAATACAAGGAAGTAAATATTAAAAATAAGAACAGAAATTAATAAAATTAGAAAAACACATAACGAACGAATACCTGACTATGTATAATCTGTGCTCAGCATTAGCACAATATAAATAGGGTATATTATAACCACAATGAGTCTGTATCAGGAATATAAAATTGTATAAAATTGGTTTAACATTAAAAAGCTGGTATAATTGGCCATATTAATAGCAAAGGGAAAAATTAAATGATTATTTTAATATATGGAGAAGGTTTGACAAAAGTGACAACCATTCATTATTAAAACAAAGACAAGGGACTCCTGAGTGGCTCAGCAGTTAAGTGTCTGCCTTCAGCCCAGGGCTAATCCAGGAGTCCTGGATTGAGTCCCACATCAGGCTCCTTGCATGGAGTCTCCTTCTCCCTCTGCCTATGTCTCTGTCTCTGTCTGTCTCTCTCTCTCTCTGTGTGTGTCTCTCATGAATAAATAAAATCTTTATAAAAATAAATAAAACAAAGACAAGCAAGATGAAAAAAAAATTATTAACCAACTAGGAATAGAAAGAGACCTTTTTATTCTATTTAATGGTTTTTACTAAAAACACACACAAATACACATGGACAAGTATACACACACAGACATGCAGTTAATTTTCATTATCTGTCGTAGTCATGTTCTATAAAGTCACTGCAAACACTGTGCTAGTGAATACTGAATCATTGCTCCTGAGGGAAATGCAAGATTTAGTTCTGTAAGCTTCTATTCATAACATTTTCATCAGCCCATTGTGTGTTTCAGCTTAAAGACAACTTTATAAATATATATTGTTGAATCATCAACTCATGCCTGAATGTTTACCTAACCTATGTATTTTCTCTGTAATACATTTTTAAGGAACTCTAAATAGCACTTGAGCACTGTATTTGGGGGCCATATTAAATAGTAAAATTACCAACAAAAATCACAGAAATGAAAAAAAAAAAAAACATGATACCAAATTGACTGTGGAAAGGACACTATTTACAATAGGAAGGCTAAAGGTAGGTAAAAATCACCTTGTTCAGCCTCAGCTGGGAACAGCCATGCTGGGTGACAAGTTTTTCACTACTCTGTACATCTCTGGGAATGACTGTCAGAGTGCAGTGAGTATAGACCTAGGGGTTATAAATAAATTGCAGTGCTTAAGCAGATTTGCAAATACAAAAATCTTCAAATAATGAGGACCAACTGTGTATGTAAACACACATATACAGAAATATCACACAATGTTGAAATAACGAAAGCTTTCTCTCAGAGATGAGAAATAAAACTAGCTAACACCATAGCTCTTCTCAACATTGTCACAATCCTAACCAGCACAGTAAGGACAATATTATTAAGAATTAGGAATAAGTATAACACAGGACACCTGGGTGGCTCAGCAATTGAGTGTCTGCCTTTGGCTCAGGGCATGATCTCAGGGATCTGGGATCGAGTCTCACATCAGGCTCCCTGCATGGAGCCTGCTTCTCCCTCTGCCTGTGTCTCTGCCTCTCTCTCTGTCTCTCATGAATAAATAAATAAAATCCTAAAAAAAAAGGGAAATAATTAAAACAGACAATATTCATAGATAATATGATTATGCATTCTAAAGTCCAAACATCAACTAAATTATAGTTTATTAATTTGGTAGATTAAATACATAAACCCATTTTATTTCTATATATAAAAAATGTTTAAAATGTAGTTTTAAATAGATGTTATATATAATACCATCAATGATATCACCTCTGAGAACTAAATCTAACAAAAAATATGTAAAGTCTTCTGTGGACTAATGTATAAAAATTATTTTTTAATGTATAAAAATTAAATGATATACTTATGAATAGTAGAGGACTCAAAACTATAAAATAACAATTGTCTCTAACTTTATCTAGAGATTCAATATGAACTCAATGCAAATCCCAGCAGAGATTTTACAGTGGAAATGAAAAATTACTCTTAAATGTGCATATAAAGTTAAAAGTCATACTTTTATGCAAAGTTAAAACCAGCAAAGGTTTAAAGAAAAACAAAAGGGAAGTACTTGCTTTATAAAACATAATAATTTATTAGAAAATTATAGTAAGACACAATAGTACTGAAGAAAAGTAGACAGACATACCAAAGAAACTGAGTAGCAACCCCAGAAATGGAACACACATGTATGGACATTTACTTTATGACAAAATTGTCACTATAGAAGGTGAGAAAGAACCTTGGACAACTAGAAGCCAAATGGTAAAAATACTTTTGGACCTTTCTTCATGTAAAAATAAAAACTAGATTGACATTATCCTTAATTATGCAAAGAAAATAACAAATATTTTAGAAGAGTGCAAAGAAGAAAAACTCTATAACTTTGGAGTAGAACATGATTATTAAACCAGACACAAAAAGCAATAACTCTAAAGAAAATAAATTTATAAATGGATTACACTATAATTAAGACTTTTTTCCATCAAAATATACCATTTAACTAGTAAATATGGAAGCCCCAGAATGGGATAGTTATTTGCAACATAAAAAATATATGGAAGACTCCTCTCCAGAATATATAAGTATCCCCTACAGATCAGTAAGAAGAGAATTAGCAGGTCACAGAAGAGAAAATCCAAATAGCCAAAAAGATGTGAAAAAATGTTCAAGCACATTTATAACCAAAGAAATATAAATATATTAAAACCATAAAGAGATTAGAAAAGAGATTTAAAGATATTACAATGCCAAAACAAAAAAAATTATCATGATAAAACTAAGAAGCATGTCAATTCTAAATATTGGGGAGAATTTTGAACAGTGGGGATAAGTATCTACTGTTGGTAAGAGTATAGATTCATACTAAGACTTTAGAAAAAATACTTGGCAGTATTAAATAGACACAAATATTTGCATACACTATGTATATTTATCCATTCTTAGGTTGTAACCTATGAAAAATATGACTTTGCACAGAAATATATGGTGTAAATATGTATATGTATATATAAATGTTCATAAAAACATTATAATAATCCCAAACTAAGTAACCCAAATGCAACTGTATAAAGACATAAAATGTATGTATTCTACATATTTAAGGAAATGTTATGTATAGTAATGGAAACAATCTACACTAACAATATAGTCAAATCTTAAGAAGACTCAAGGAGAAAAAGCAAAGCTCAATACAATCAGTAGAGTACAGTCTGTATCATTCCAAAATAATATTTATCATGTATGTACACATGTGTGCATGCATAAGTGGACAATGGAACTATAAAGGAAGGTAAGAAATTGAATATCGTGGAGTCAAGATGGTGGTTACTGATGGGGAAGGAGGGGCTTGGATTTAGCAGAGATGCAGGAACACTTGAGGTGCTAGTTCTATTCTTTTTTGAACTGAGTGGACAAACCTACTGTCCACTTTACAGTTCATTAAACTGTACATATTTGTTTTTATCACATTTCCATATACATGGGTTTTTTTTAATTTTTTTTTATTTTTTATTCATGAGAGACTCAGAGAGAGGGGTAGAGATATAGGCAGAGAGAGAGAGAAGCAGGTTCCATGCAGGAAGCCTGATGTGGGACTCGATCCCAGGACTCCAGGATCACTCCCTGGGCCAAAGGCAGGTGCTTAACAGTTAAGCCACCCAGACATCCCTCATATGTGAGTTTTAATTCAATATATTAAGAGTTGAAAATATGTTTTGGAAAATAGGAGTAAGTAAAATGGGCCTAGACATTTGGTGAAAGGGAACACAAGGGCTACATGAGCACTGTAACTTTGTATTTATTTAATCAGTGGCCTAATAATTGGGGCGTAAAGGTAGTGAACTATAATAAATTGTAGGCCTGCACTAGTAAGTCCTGTGCTTGACCTCATTCAGTCATCAAAGGAGGTATTAGCACTTCCATTTTACCAGAGGGCAGAAAAATGGGAGTTCAGAAATGTGAAATGGTTTGTGTAAATTCCCAAAGGTAGTAAATGATGAGCTAGGATTCAGGTCAGATGCTGTTAGCCTATATCTACCATGCTTTCCATGATACCTCCTTAGTGTCGTCTGTTCCTTACCTCTCTTCCCATTGCATTTCTTTCCTTAAATATTTTTATTGCTTGAACATTTTTGAGAACACTATGGTGTAAGAAAAGGGCTAATAGCAACATAGAAGGGAGTCTTAAATTACAGTTTGATAATGAGAAGTCATTTTATTTGGCCTTTACCTCTCTAAAGTCTTGGATGTCATATGCTTCCTATGAGATAAATGGAAACCTGAGGATTGCACTAACACATGTATACAAACTTCATTCACATCTAAGAGGAAAAAAAAAGACATCATACATTGGTTTGCTGTGACCTGTGAGTGGCCTATTCTTTAGCATGAAAATGACTGCTGTAAAAGCAAAGATAAGCTCTAAATCTATGTTGCATTTTCTTAGTCTTATTCATGAATGTATTAGCAAATATGAGAAATCTCAAATATCAGAACAGAAGAAGAGAAAAAATTTTGGCATGGTGAAGTATGCAACAAGATGGGACTGCAAAGAGCAAGAAATTCACCAAGGAAGGTGCTATAGGAGCTGAGGAGGCACTAATGAGAAAAGTTAGAATACGAATGACTATGAACTATGACTATGACTATGAAAGCTTGGACTCCACTTTTATCATCATACCCATCATATAGAGAAGGTCTCCAAAGCCAAGGGATCTAAGTATCATCTAAGGAAAAGTGGTCACACTTATCCTGGTGCTGGTGGTTCAATGGCTTCTATTATACTAATCCTAGGTGTGCCTTTTTTCCCCTCAATTTTCTCTCTATGATTTAGTTTATATTTCTGCTACTCCTTTGAAATTATTTACTTTTCTATCAAGAAACTGAAAATTTTTCTTTAAATACATTTGCAGAAAAGATCGGATTTAAAACAGTTCTTATGACTTACATTTGTGCCAAACACAATTTAATCCTGGATATTATCAACTAGAGAAAACAAAATCATGGAAGTGTCTTTTGTAACTATGTGTTCTTTTTCTAAACATTATCTCTAAGATGGGGTCCTGGGGTGTAATTGTATCAATGGCCCTTTTATTGCTCAAATGCTTTTGTCTTGTTGTCAGAGCAGTCCATTATTAATTCTGTTATATAAGTGAAATTCCTGCTTTCAGTTTTAGAAGTTGCTCTTAAAGAGCCATCAAAACCAGTATATAGCAGAAAAAAGCAATAGTGATGAGGATTCTTTCCCTCAACATTACCAAAGCAAGGGAAAAGATTGATCAGCAACACTATGTGAGGGTTGAATAGAGGAAGCAGTGTGGACAGTAACTGAAAGAACAATAATAAGTGGTAAATTGGGAAAGAAGCAGCTGCAGGAAAGGTGTGATCCAGGGCTCAAGAGACCTGGCTTGCATTCTGAATGGCTAACTCCTTTTATGAATGTGAACAGGTCAATTGACCTCTCTTGTTTCAGACTCTCATTTGTAAAATACAGAGGATAAATTAAATAATCATTGATTTTTCAATTTTTCAGAATGTTTTAGTATCCATATTGACATAAAGACTAAAAGTAGGAATCATAGATATTATATATGATAACTAGAAACAGTACTTACACATTAATAGCCTGTGTTTTGGTACTCACGGTATTTTCCCTTGTGTAGTGTAAAGTACCTAAAACCATACAACTGTAAATTGGGCCTGCAATTTATCCCCAAGTCTTTTAGATTCTGAAACTCATATACTTTACATGAAGTACAATGAAAAAAAAGAAGAAATGTGACACACTGCATAAGTAGTCCAGCCATTTATAAATGATGCCATAACTTGGAAGCATTTCTTTATTTCCTAAATTTGTGATCCACATATTCTCTGAAACTCTGAGTTAATTTTTCCACAATAGCTTTCTCAAGCATAGAAGCAAATGGATAGGCTATTGCAAGTAAAGACAAATTTCAAGGATTTTAAATCGGGGCTTCTCTGGGTTGAGTACTTGCCCTGTTCTCAGCTCTTCACAAGGCAGTGTGTAAAGATCAAGAATCAGAAGGCATATGACTTGCAGCAAATATACAATATGGTTGGGAAGAGCATAGGAAGATTCAAATATAAGAAGATGGGAAGTTTGGGAACTACTTAAATGCCTTCAAAGAGTCAGATGAAAATTATAGGAAGAAAAAAGAAATCCTACTCTGAAAAAGGTCAAGATTCTGGAAATGAAGAACAAGAGGGATTTTCAATGCAATATAATGAAAGTCATTTTTTTAAAGACTAATCTGGCGTGTGGATGTAACAAAATGAGAGACTAGGAGACCAGCAAGGTGACTACAGGAATAACCTGACAATGGCAGTTTGAGAACAAGTCAGGACTCAAAGGATATTTGCACTTGAGCATGCTTGGAGGCTAACTGAAAGTAGAGCAATCAGAGATTAGTGGAACATTTCTTCATCTTCAGGTATCATTCAATCAGAGCTGATGCTTAAATCCATAGACTGGTCTTGATAAACTTTAAGAAAGGAGATTTACTACCCCTTACATATAATCTACCAGGACATTTTTTTTTTTCTGAGCATTAACCTGAAGTATGAAGGGATTTCCAAAGGTTAGTCTCCCTGCCTCTTGGCAGAATTGCTTTCAAGTCATGCCAGATAGATGACTGTGTTTATAATAGTCTAAAGATGCCCTGAAATTGATGCAAAGATGCCACTAGAATGAGAAGGAGATTATAATCGTAGGAAATCTTAACTGTAGTCAGACTGAATCAAAGAGCTTTAACAATTTTCTAGAGAAAATAAAGCTAAAATAACTGTTTATCATACAGATAAGAAAGGTGTAAATAGCATATGTCAGACTTTGAAAACATGTGGTATCAAAAAATTGCCAATGTATAGAAAATTAAGTGAGGGTATGATCTCATGAATATTATTAGTAACTGGCAACTAAAAGAGAAAAATTAAAGCTAACCGGGTAGCATTATTTTTTAGCAAGCTTAAAAAAACAGAAGGCAGTCTAAGAAAATTCATGCTAATCCATTCTGATTTGTTTGTTCTTTTTCACATTTCAACTCAGGACATATATAACTGAGCGTGAGGGCATGGGTTTTTCATATTTTGTCAGTTGCACCCAAGTGTCTAAAAGAGCAGCTGGAATATTGTATCCCACAATTTATACTTTTTGTATGATTGAATACCTTCATTATAAACATTTATGGGATCTTTTACATATTTCTTAAAATATTTAATTTTTTTTCACTTTAAGTATTTAGAGGTGATATCAAAGACACCTCTCAACTCACACATAATATCCACAAATCCTATAAAGCATGATGTAGGATGAAGAGATTCAGGGCACTGATTTTAGAATAAAAAATTTGACTGCATTTGGGTTTGGGTGCTAATGCCAATTGGTTATAGATCTTATGTGAGTCATAATATTTCTCTAATCTTCAGTGTCCATATCTATAATATGAGATTAATAACACCATTAGGTTGAAAACCAGGTTTCTCACTCTTGGAGTAAGATATTACAGGCAAGTAAAAAGGACTAGAATTATCCATTTAGTAATGGATGAAAGTTGGGGACATTAATATGAACTCATTTTAGCTTAATATTTTATACAACCAGTAATGGAAATATTTATAGATATGTACAAATATATGAGCTTGTATACAAGTATATATTTCCTTGAGGTGATTTAAAATCAATGGCACCCAGTAGCAATAAACACACCTAGGACATAGTTTCTAATGTCTAATACCGTTCTCCAATAAAAGGAACCAGGATTTCTAGGAAAAATAACTTATTATAGGACCTAGAACAAAAAAAATGTTCAAGATAAGTGTAGATTATTCTACAGATGCCATAAAATGCTTAAAAAAATAAATAAAATCCACAACCCACAATGATATATGTGTGTGAAAGGACACAGGAGCCAATTGAAAGAGCTACTAATGGCCAAAGCTGGAATGATTTCACTAACAGAACCATGTATTATTGGATTATTACTCAAGTGTATTGTACTGGTCTAAATAAAGCATTTAATAAATAAATAATGGATAGAGAATAGATTTCCCATGCAAAATAGTTTCAAATTTATGTAGAAACTGTTTTTAAGAACGTGAGGTATGTTTAACCTCTTAACTATGGACTATACATTCGAATTATTTCTGATATAGAAAGGAAAGAAATCTGACAAGCATCACCCCAGCTAGTTAATCAAAATCAATATCAACACTGATAAGCTGTGTTGTAGAATGTGCCCTTGTTACAATGTGATGATTGTGTCACTTTACTTCTATAACCTTCCTCCCCAAAATGTGTAACTCCAGTCTAGTCATGAGAAAAACTTCAGGTCATCAGGGACAGAAAACCAGGGAATATCCTACAAGATATCTAACTCCCCTAAACTGCCAAGAGTATCGAAAACAAGGGAATTCTGAGCAACTATGACATCTGAAAGGAACCTAGGAGACATCACAACTAATTGAAATAGAATATCCTGGATGGGATCCTAGAAAAGAAAAATAGCCCTAGGGAAAAACTAAGGTAATCTGAATAAAATATAATAATAATGTATTAGTATTGCTTCATTAATTCTAAAAAATGTACTGGACTATGAAAGGAGTTTCTATAAACCATATGTTCTATACATTTTCTATAAATTCTATGTTCCATATGCTTTCTATAAATCTAAAACTCTTCTATAAGATGTTAATTTAAAAAATACCTATCAGCTATAATCTATAGGATTGCTGTAAAATTCAAGTAAGATATATATATATTTAAATCCAATTTGGCATTCTTTCTTTTTTTTTTTTTTTTTTTTAATTGCCGTACAAGGAGATAGGGTAGGTAGCACTTGGAAGGAAACTGGAATTAAATTGCTGGGTCATCTCATCATAGCAAGAACTTCTCTTCCTCTTATGTTTAGATAGAAATGACTTGGTAGTTCAATTACAGGTAGTGTTAACTTTGGTTTCTGATGATCTATACTGGATATCGGAATTGACTAGACAACAAATAGCTTCAACTGGCAAGAGCTTCTTTCAGATTCACAATACATTTTCATTACAGTTTGACTGTTTCACATCATCCTCACTCAGGAACATGAAATGACAGGTTCCCCACCAACTGGCATCTTTCTCTAATACTGTGAAAATGTGAAGAAACAGTGAATCTCTCTCTCTCTCTCTCTTCTTTTTTTTTTTTTTTTTTTGAGAGAGAGAGAATGGTGGGGAAGGGGGTGGCAGAGGGAGAAGGAGAATGTTAAGTGGCTCCACACCAAGGATGGAGCCTGACACAGGACTCAATCTTACCACCCTGAAATCATGACCTAAGCCAAAATTAAGAGTCAGATGCTTAAATGACTGAGCCACTCAGGTGCTCCAGAAAGTGAATCTTAATGGTGACTGTGTCACCAGGGAACATATTTTAGGTCACATTTCATTGGCTAAGTGCCATATCTGTAAGGAAGTGGGGAAAGAGAATCCTAAAATATACCTGCAGATAGTAAAAGTGCAAATACCAGTGAACAGAATGAATGACTATCACATTTTTTATAACAGCCTCTGTTATATATTTATTCATTCAACCATCAGCCAACAGTGAAGAACCAGCTACAGTTATTCTTGATGAAACTGGAGAGTTTGTGTATCAGAAACTCATTCCCCAATTCTTTATATGCTACAGACCTCTCTCACTGGACAAGTGATGCTCAAAAGCTCAAAATCTCAAGATTCAAGCTGATATTCAATATAGAAACTCCTTAGGCCATCTACTTGAAAATTTCTTTGTAAAAAGGAAACAATGTTTTTACAGATCACCTTTTTAGAGTGATGAGTTTTGATCTTGGTTTCTTTCCTAAGTATATAAGGAGGTGACAAAAGGAGGGAAACAACAAAAGCAATCCATTCACGATAGTCAATCTATATGGAGATTTCATGGCAAAAATCACAGGCTTTGGTTCAAATCCCAGCTCTGCCATTTACTTTTCCTTTTTTCCTTTTTCCACAAAAACACAACAAAACCACGCGCACAAATAAACCCTGAGTGAATTAGGTGTGCTCACCATTGAGCCAGTTGCAAAGACAGATAGAAAGCAAATGTAAAACATTTCAATAAGCCTCACAGTATAGTGGTTTATCTCTGGTTTGTGTCTCTCATACCTGCTCTTGATTAATATCTGTCTCTCGGTGGAAAGCCGTCTCAGTCCCCTCTATGACTCCTCCTCTGATCTGCAAATCATCAGTGCTTGCCAATTACACAAATCTGTTTAATGAGCAAGTATCACCTCCGTGGTATAAAAATGATAGTTTATAACAGAGCTTTCCAGAGGTTACTGGCAGTACTTACTACAAGTGTCCGAAATTTCACTCTCAGGGATTTGTTTCACTGGTGGAGGTTGGACACTTGAAGAGCCTACTCTAAAAATGTGAAGAAGGAGGAGTACCTTCCACTTATATTAGTTAGAACTAATGAAATTACCACGTGACTGTGCAGAGGGACCATAGGTAACAGTAAGAGCCCTAGAAGACATAAAGTGGAAGAAACAGGCACTGAAAGAGGCTAGATGAATATAAAAGAAAAGTCTTGCTGAATCCACAATTTTGCCTTCAGCTAAATTCGTATAAAGAAATAGTGATACAAACATCGGAATAAAAGTTGCCTGCTGTTCAAGTTTTCAGTTAATTGACAGACCAATCTTTTCAGCTTAATATTTAAAAACAGTTTAATAAATCCTAAATGTGTAGTACTAATAAATACATTAACAAGGAAGAGAACGTCCTAGGGAGAGTAAAATTCCCTTAATTCATCTCCATGCCATTATTTTCAAGAAACACTGTAGGGTTTAACATGAGATTAGCATCAAAATCAAGACAGACCATTATAATTTTTTTAAACATTCTGCAGATATGCTTTCCTTGGTAGATTCCTTTGGCCCCCCACTGCCATTCTGTTTGGAGATAGTGTTTGAAATCAGGACTCTGCTCTGCAGGCCATCTAGCAAGAAGAAATTAGTAAGCACATGGCTGGAGACAGGCTAGAAGAATCTATTCACAGTCTAACAAGGCAAGCATTATGATTCCACTGACCAGATAAATGGAGCAGTGAGGAGATTGAAGCTACATGAAAATATTTATTATTAAAACACATTTCAGGAGCTTTCTGTTCCTCAGGGGATTAGTGATGAATGGAAGTACTTATGATTAAATTATGAAGCCTGCTCTTTTGGTAAACAAAGCATGTTTGATAAAACTTGCCAGGGGGTATCTGCCTCCATAATATAAGATTCTTTTCACTTTTTGGTCCTGGAATGACCATGCCTTTTCCTTACCAGAAACAATGTCATTATTGCAAGCCAATGGTCCTGTTCATAGGCTACTTAAAAGTTAGCCATGCATTCTTATTTGCTTGGGATAGTCTCAGTTAATTCTGCGGTCTCAATATCTTTATTAATGGCATCACTTTTACTCGTGAAAGCATCCGATTTAGATGATAAATTATATGGTCACCCAACTAATAAGCAGTTGCTGTGAGTGGTTTGGGCTCAATATAAATTGATACCAGATTCACACCAGTAATGATCAATGAAGAATTTCACTGAGTATGTAATTCAATTAAAGGGCTGCACTCATGGGGTCAAAACCATGTGTCTTACCCATATAACAGGGAAGAGTAAATCTATTCCAAGATCAAATAATTTTCTCCTAACAAGGCGAACTTTCACATATATTTAGGGACATTGAAAGGGAATGTTTGTGAATACACTTCATTTGAAGGCTTAACAACCATGTGAATTTAGGCAGGTTACTTTACTTCCATGAGGTTCACTTTTCTCATCTGTAGAACTGAGATAAAAAACAACTAGTTTTGGGGACACCTGGGTGGCCCAGTCAGTTAAGTGATTGACTCTTGATTTCCGCTCAGGTCAAGATCTTGGTATTGTGGGATCTAGCCCCATGTTGAGTGCTGCAGCAGGCTCTACACTCAGGAGATTCTCTCTCACTCTCCCTCTGCCTCTACCCCCACTCAAATAAATTAATTTAAAAAAATCTGTGTTACAATTTAAAATAATACAAACCTTCCTAAGAAGAGTCACCTGGACAAAGATCACTGAATTTGGAATCCAAAGAATCAGGGATCCCTGGGTGGTGCAGCAGTTTGGCGCCTGCCTTTGGCCCAGGGCACGATCCTGGAGACCTGGGATTGAATCCCACGTTGGGCTCCTGGTGCATGGAGCCTATTTCTCCCTCTGCCTGTGTCTCTGCCTCTCTCTCTCTCTCTGTGACTATCATAAATAAATAAAAATTTAAAAAAAATATTGGAATCCAAAGAATCAGATAATGATGCCATCATTTACTACCTGTGAGATCTTGAGCACCTCACTTTAGCCACTCTGTGCCTTAGTTTCCTTATGTGCAAATAAAGGCATTAAAAGTTTGAGGGCCTTCTCTGTTACAAGGAAGGAACATACACAGAAGGTGATGGAATGAGGAAATTGTATAATTTGCACTGGGTGACCAGAGAGGGACTCACATTAAAGTTTTCTCAGATCTGAGGAGACTGCTAAGGCTTTGGGATGAGGATAATTCTATTGATGTGGATGTTTGTAAAGCAGTTTTCGTAGAATGGGATTTATTTTGGGAGAGAGCTTTCTTTGATTCTTAAAAGTATTGAATTGCTGAGCTACCTTATTTATGAAGATGTGAGACAAATACTTCTTGCAAAATTTTCTATAAGAAAAATTTGTAGGCTTGTGCAGCCACCCAATATTGATGCTATAACTTAGGTTTAAATGTAGTTTGATAAAGTAACTTGGGTATATTAGCCAGACTATATTTCTGTATAATAATCATTTTTCTTTTCCAAAATGTGGACATAAAAAAAAGTGGACATAAAATGTATTAATTTTTGACAATTTTATTTATTTTATTCATGAGAGATTCAGAGAGAGAGGCAAAGACATAGGCAGAGGGAACAGCAGGCTCCCCACCAGGAGCCTGATGTGGGACTCAATCCCAGGACCCCCGGGATTATGCCCTGACCCCAAGAATCATGCTTTGCCCAAAGCCAAAGCCACATGCTCAACCAACCACTGAGCCATACAGGTGCCCCATGGACTTAAAATTTGTTATGCCTGAAAATTATTATTTGTTTCTGGGTTATACATATGGATTTATGTCCAAACTTTTGCACAGGAGCTGTCAGAGCCAAAACTAGACTACAGCAGGAGTGTGTCCATTAATCGGCCAACTCTTGATTTGGGCTCATCATGATTTCTGGGTCCTGGGATTGAGCCCCATGTCAGGTTGGGGTCAGTGGGGAATCCACTTCAGGATTCTCTCTCTTTCCCTCTGTCCTTACCTCCCCCTCAAATAAATAAATAGATCTTAAAAAAGAAAGAAAGAAAGAAAGAAAACTAGACTACAGAAGGAACAGGAAATGTGTAAACCATAAACTTCTCATCAATTCATGCAAGAGAAGAAAACAGTTATAACAATAATAATAATACCTATCACCCCCATAATGCTTATTATACAGCCACACTATAGTACTAAGTACAATTTGACTAAGTTCATACATTAATCTTTTTAATTCCCTCAATAACTCTATAAAACAGGTATTGTATCCCTAATTTACAATGAGAAAACTGAGAAGCGAGATGTGTGTTGTCACATATTTAGTAAGTCATAGAGCCAGGATTCAAAACTAAGGAACTTGACTTCATAGTCCTTTAACCGTATCTAATATTGCTTCCCAAAACTGGCTATAGCATTATGAAATTTATACTGTGAGGTCTTTTTTTTTTAATACCATGAGATCTCATACTTGATATTATTTGCAATTAATAAGTTCAAGGATGATAAATGTGGTATCAGACTATCATTTCTGGAGTTTGTGAAGCCTGATTTCACATTTATGAGGGATAATGCCTTCTATTGGCTACAACCATCATCATTCTAGAAAATAGTGAATTCTCAATCCATAGAAGTGTTGGATCTTAGACTGAAGGGTATAAAAGATGCCCTCTTTCTTCTGGTCCAGTTGGGCCTGGGATCTGAGGAGTAAAGGTGGCAGAGTATTCATGGTAGTGAATTGATTTCTGCCATTTGAAGATATTTCGGAAGCTAGAAAAGCAGCCAACCTGATGTAGGACTCTGAGATCAGTTTGAGCTCATGGCCTTCAACTGTGGTGACTTTGAGTAGTCTTTTGTCTATATTTCTATTATTTCTAAACCACAAGTAAGTCTTTTCACAAGGTAAAATGTTGTCTTTTCAGTTCTGTGGGAAAACACAGGCATGATTGTTTCCCAGAGCTGCAGTGGGCTAGGAGCCGAGGAGACCAGTGAAAGTCACTGCTGTCCAAATAAAAAGTAGTCTATCCAGAATCACTTGTGGTTATGGCAGAGATAGCCACGCAGGGGCAAGATGAGTTTCTGACCACAGGATGCTTTGGGATTTGATTAGGATTGCCTTCAGGCAATATCTGAAAAACTCAGAAACTGCTTGGGAGGTATTTGGCAGGGTTAGACTGGAGAAGCTGGTGACAATTTGAGTTACATATAAATAAGTAAAGAAGCAAAATTACCTTAGAGATAGTTCTAGAGCCTTACAGACACTGGATTCTGTACAGTTAGACTCTTGGAGAACAGAAATGGATTTAGCATTCAGGATACAACCTACATGTGATAATGACCCACTCTTCTGTGTATAGTTTATACTCATAATCCTACCCCTTACCTTTCACAAAGCTTATTTAAGCATATCAATATCCATCATTATCCATATCCACTTCTTCCCCTCTGCTGGTTTGGTCATATTTACTACTAGGTGAGGTACCTACTAAAGGCACATATATTTGAACACTGTTTTTATTTCCTTCTTAGAGTCTTCCATTTCACTCTAGTGTCAAGGCAAAGATTAGAACATGTCATCATTCTTAATCATCCTCTTCTGTTTTCTCTACCCTTTTACCATAAGAAAGGATAAGAGCATATGGCTTGGTAAGCTTTGCAGATGGCCCAAGAATCTTCTCTTTGCTCCCTGTGAAGCTCCCTGACATTAAGCATCTTGTTCATTCTGTTTACAGATAACACCCAATGCCAATGACTAATCACTCCATAAATTCACTGAAAGAGTAAATGAATGTATGACATAATGCTCATGACTTATGCTTCTCTCCACACAGCTAGATATGCAGTGCAGCCCTGAGTACTTTCTCTGAGCAGGTCCGTTCAGCATGGTATCTGCTTTGACTCTTCTTAATATTTCATCCATATGCTGGATTCCACTACATATTTGTGTCTTGGCAGCAAAAGGAGGTGAAGTAGGAAAGCCACACTGTGTAGCACTCTGTAGGCCTCTAGGCTAAGCTGTTTTGCAGTGAACATCAGTTGTTTGATGTGTTTAGCTGTCCTCTCTTCTTCCCCTTACTTCTACATACTCCTTTATGTGGGTAAGAGCTCTCTAGCAATTCTATGTGGTTCTAAAGCAATTGTCAAGCCCAGAGATGTGTCTTTCTGAACTGAGTTTGCTCAATCTGAACCAATTATATTCTTTTCTGGAAAATTTAATTTTAAATATAGGTATAAAGAGGCAGAACATAGTTTGAACTCAGTTATTTGGTAGTAGCCTCTTAGAGACATAATTCAGAAGCTTGTGTTAATATAATCCTTGGGGTGGCTCCAGTTTGTCATTTTCCCAAGGTGTGATGGTCCATCTCTTTATTTTTGAAAGCTATGCAGATGAGTCCCCTTCAGCACTTCCTTAGGTTAATCAGAATAATGTTCTGCTACATACAACCAAATAACCTTAATTATCAAATTTTTCATCAGACTATCAGAGAGCTCCACTTTTTGGGTTATAGATATAAAGGTGCCCAACAATAATGAGACACCTTACTTATTCTTTGTGATTATCTAATGCATTCAGCCCTCTATCCCCAGTATCTGGAATAGTGCCTAGTATACAGTGAAAATTCCATACATGTTTTATATCAGTGAATGAAAGCATGCATTGTTTTCTTATATTGCTCTGAGAAATCTTTTGGGGTAGTCACTGTTACTTGAAAAAAGTTTTAGGCACTTCTGAGCCTTCCAGCCAAGAACCATTTCAAGTAGTGCCTTCAGATTGCTTCTAAAAATGTCATCTTTCTATTGGGAAGGATGCTAGACCACTATTCAGCTGCCTGGTCTCTCTCTTGTCCCTTAGGGTGCTTCTTAGCACTGATCACAGTACTAGTCACTCATACTGCAGTAGTATAAGACACTAAGTGAAACAAGGAAGAACCCCTCAGGATGCTTTCATCAGAAGGAATAAAGAGGTATACCTGGCACTTAGACTCCTGTGAAGTTTTCTATGGCATATTATTACTTTCTATCTCACTAGGTAATATTGTTAATTATATTTGATCCATATGAAAAACATTTCCAATGTGCCTCTATGCATGTTCTTGCCAATCTGTCAGTCTGTGACATTCCCTGTCTCCCACCATGATATGTGTACTTGGCTAAATCCTATGTTTGCTCCATTTTTGAGAGTGGAAGATATAATTTTTCTCATGTATACTCACTTCTCACTCCCTGTATTAAATAGGTGGTTCCATCAGATAGTCTTCTCAAGTGCTATCCTTTATCTTTCATGGGATTAAATTACTTCTGTAAATTATTATTCAATATCATGTTTTCCAGTAGACTATATACTTTAGGTAGTCAGGACCTTAAATCTTTGTTCCTTACTGTGCATAACACAACTTCTTTGTCTTGTGTCTACTTTTGTATTTTAACTGACGAACAGAATTGACCAGGAGAACTTTTGCTGACTATTAAGTACTCAATAACTATTTATTAATTTTGTAGCATATGGAAAAGGACTCTACCCAATATATCTAGGAGGGTATATGTGCAAGCCAATTGGTATAATTATTCTTTATTGACTATTATCCTTGAAAATTCTAAAATGCCACTTGATATTGTAAATATTTTTTAAATAAAACCTGACCTGTTTATTTTTAAAAATGAATGAAACATTGATTACTTAAGCCTCTCATGCACAAAGTAAAATGCTATTTAAATGCATTCATGATAAAATGAATTTCAATATGGCTTTGAACACTGTACCTACCATGTCCGCTTTCTAAGTAGTTCCACCAGTGTAATATCGTTGATTTTATGTATCACATAATAAAGAGAATTGACTAGATAGAACTTACAGAAGGATGTAGAAGTACCTGAAGTACATCCACCTGGAGCAGAGCTCTTGAGAAAGGCTGGCAAGAATCCCACATAGTAACTATATACATCTCTTTCCCTTCTCTTCACCACACAGATGCACAGACATACACACATACAACCCCCAAGAGGTTCCAGAATTCTAAATATGGACTAGGTCTTTTTTATTGTTCAAAATCCTCTACTGTATTCTGCATACTGCTTTTACTTTGTGGGGTAATGACAATTTAGAACAAAGACTTTTGTAAGGAAAAAACACTGGGATAGTCATTTGGATGGCATCAGATTGTGTGCTAAAATGGACATGCTTTATATTTTGCTTAGGGACACCTAATTGGTCAGGCAGTAACAGACACTGACCCCTTAAAAGCAAAACAAGGTAGTTCTTTCTGAACCAAGACATCAACAGATCTCAAATGCACTGAATAGAACAAGTGGTAAGCAACATCGTACAAGCATATATAGCATGGGCCTTCATAAATAAGATCATAGTGTGATGTATTACAATTTAAAATATTAAACTATATATTTTAAATCCTCATGTCCATAAACTTAGATCTACCTAATGTTTGCTTGGTGGGTTTTTTGAATGTTGGTGATATTTTATTTCTTTTTTCATATTGTAATTTTATATATATAAACATAAAATTTACTATTTCTAACCATCTTTAAGTGTATATTTCTATAGCATCAAGAACATTCACATTGTTGTACAGTCACCACCACCATTCATATCTATAACTTTCCTCTTCTCACACTGAAACTGTATCCATTAAACACTAATTTTCCATTTCTCCCTCCCTTCCATCCCCAGTAACCACCATTCTACTCTATATATCCATGAATTTGACTGCTCTAGGTACCTCATGTAAGTGGACTCATACAATATTTGTCCTTTTGTGATTGGCTGTACAAATATCTTTTGATCCCTGGTTTTCATTTCTTTTGTATGTATACTACCCAGAAGTGTAATCGCTAGGTTCTATGGTAATTCCATTTTCAATTTTTTTGAGGAAACATCATACCATTTTTATAGCAATGGCACCATTTTCCATTACCATCAGCAATGCATAAAGGTTCTAATTTGCCCACATTTTCACCAACATTTATTATTTTCTGCATCTTTTTTTTTTTTTTTTTTTTTTGTAAAAATACCCACCCTGATAGGTGCTAAGTGACATCTCTTATACTAGTTTAAGGGACTCCTGAGTGGCTCAAGGACTGAGCATCTGCCTTGGCCTCAGGCGTGATCCTGGAGTCCCAGGATTGAGTCCTGGGATTGAGTCCTAGGATGGTGTCCCGTATTGGGATCCCTGCATGGAGCCTGCTTCTCCTCCTTCTGCCTGTGTCTCTCGTGAATAAATAAATAAAATCTTTTTTAAAATAATAAAAATAAAACAAAAGATCCTTTAACATGTATTTGCCAGGCATGTAAGAAAACTGTGATTTGCCAGCCAAGATTTGAGACACCTGTTTAAGAAAATATGCCTTTTGTGCTTGCCCCAGTTTTGCATAGTTTCCCTCTACCTATCCAATTTCTTGACTCTGTGACTTTTAGACTCACATCTAAATCCTCCAGATATATATTGTATTCAATTTCAATGTGCAGTTTTTCAATTTGGGAACATAGCCTTAGCATTCTTTCCTATAATCTGACTTTGCCTGTCTCTCTGACTCCAGCAATTTTTGTGGCTCAACTGTGAATTCACTACTCTTGTGTAGTTCAGTAACCCTGCCTATAAAAGAAAGACTTAGACAATAACCCACCACCTATGGGATGTCACCAAGCCTGAGATTTTTGCCTAGCACCCTTGCTTTCTGACTTGTAGGATAATTGTGACTCTAAGAAGCTTTTGTTATGTGACTCTAAACAGCTTTTGTTATGTGTAACATAGAACATCTATGTGACTCTAAACAGCTTTTGTTATGTGTAACATAGAACATCTCATCAGAAGTACATCTCATCAGAGCAATTTCTCATATATGAGATTGCTCATCTAGTTTTGCACACTTTTGGTACAAGAATCTACATAGGCCAATAGACATATTCCATCTATCTAGTACAGATATCTGACTATAACAGTATCTCAGAAATATATGAACATGGACTTAAGGACTAATTGAAGATGTCTGTTCTCTGCAAATTGATAATTATATCTAGTTTTCTATATAATTAACTTATACAAAATTATACAAGGCAGTAATATAGTGTATAAAAGGAATTTCTCTTCTTCTTCCAATAAATCTATGAAACTGTTAGAATAAAAGAATGTTTGCATTTTATTTGGTCCAGTTTTACCTGCTCTTTATATTACCCACTGTTATTGACTATATTCTTTGTGTTTCATGAGTTTTTGGTATATTTGTTCCACCAAAATTCTTTGTTAGATATGCTTCTCATAATGGTGCCTACTGCTATTTTTTTTAAATTCACTATTTGCAGTTGCTTAATTTTTCTATTTTTAATTTAGAGCTTTTATCAGATATATTTGATCCTTCCAATATACTGCACAAAATGCTGTCACTAGTTACTTGTTATATGTTCCTGGAAATGGCCTTACTGCCCATTGAAAGTTGGTCAGCTTGTCTTCCTGTTGAGTATTCTGGGCAGCTGCTTCTCTCTTCTATCTCTGCTTTAAATTTGCAGAACAGGGAGCAATATTTTTATGTGGCAAGAAGAACACTCTCTGCCCTTCCAAGCTCTAGCTGGACTAAAAATTAAATGGACATCAAACAGATTACCAGGAGAAAAATCAAATTTCACAAGTAAAGAGAATCCACAGAGTCATAAAATTCCAAAGACAGGCAAAACAAGGTATATATATGTCATACCGAACTAAGAGGAGGGTAGTATAATCCAACTAACATGACTGTTCCTCCATGAGTTAGAGAGACTGACTACACCAGGTGGAGTTGTCACATAAAAGAAAATTTATTTACAGCAAATAAAGAGATCATGGGAAATAACTGCCAAAGCTGTGACTCCTGGACAGGGGTGAGTTTCTTTCTTTTTTTTTTTTTTTTTTTCTTTTTTAAGCTTTTATTTATTTATTCATGAGCGACACAGAGGAAGACACAGGCAGAGGGAGAAGCAGGCTCTGCGAGAGGAGCTTGATGTGGGACTTGATCCCAGGTCCTGGGATCATGCCCTGAGCCAAAGGCAGATGCTCAACCACTGAGCTACCCAGGCATCCCAAGTGAGTTTCTATTATTTAGGATTAGGATAAATATTCAGAAAGGACAACCTTGTCACCGCACATAAAGGCGGGCATAAGTTTGCACAGGAATACTTTAAAAACATGCCTACATATGCATCCTGTGTTATGTTGATGAAGCCTGTGTTCCTCCTAGGGCGGAGCCTTTAACATTCTAATGAAGCAGAGGTAACTGTCTGCAAGAAGAGACTATGAGCATGCTCCAAGGGCCGATATAAATTGGAATGGGGTCTTGGCTGGTTATCTCAGGTAAGGAAACAGCACTTTTGCACCAACACTGGGAGTTTTTACCATTGATTTATTGTCTTTGACACAGTGAGGCTATTTCCTGGCTCCCTTGGGAGAGACTGTTAGTTTTTGCATTCCCTTTGTTCCCTTAAAATCCTTAACTACTGAGGTTTTTGCATTTCTTTATAATCCCACATCTCTTAGGAAGTTCTGCAAGAAGTATAGCCTGTAAGGCTTAGATCAGGAAAAATAGCTGGGGGTTAAAATACTTCCCCTGACTCAACTCTGCTTACAGTATGGGTCTGAGGACTAAGGGAAAAAATGCAATTCACAGGAAAATGAAAAAGAGTCAGTTTTTGGTAAGCAAATGTTTTCTGGGCCATACGGAAACAATGGTGTAGGGAGGGCAATTTTGACAAACAGACTCTGCTAAATTCCTCCCGATGTCCTCTAGTTTATATTAAAATATAGTTACCTATGGAAATAGCTCTCTTCCGGAGTGGGTTCTCTACCTAAATTCTTTTAGGCCTGTCAGTGAGAGAGAGGAGTGGTCAAAATTTCTTCCAGAGTCTTTCAGGCCTGGATTGTTTTCAGCTCAAGCATAATCTGCAAGCCCAAGCGGCCAAGTGGTCTTGAGGCAACCTGTTCTTGGTCCCTATGTGGAGGCCGAGAAAATTAAGGCCATTCCACTTTAAGTTCAGCGTTAGCATAAGTACAGCCATCTCAGGCCCCTGTGAATAAGAGCTGAACTTTACATTACTTCAGTTACAGGAAAAAAAAAAAAAAAAGTTTACAGTTTAATGCCCTAGAAAGCCCCATATTAGAATGAGAACAGAGCTCAATGCCCTTGAAAGCCTCATATCAGAATGTAAACAGAACTTGAGAAATTCCTCCACCCCTTCCCCTAGACCAGCCCATAAAACTAAGCTGAAACCCACCTCGGGGTCCAAGTGCCTGCTCCACTGTGTCGGGTGCACTTGGACCCAAGCTCGAGCTTGTAAATAAACCCTCGGGTGTTTGCATCGGGGTCGGCTCCTTGGTGGTTTCTCGGATATGTAATCTTGGGCACACCACCTACACTCCTTTTTCAATGGTCTGAGTTGAGAATTAATTCTTCTAAAAAAAAATAAATTACCTGGATATTATAACATTTCCATATATGGATTTTTATTATTTAGCTCTTTAACTTCTAAATAGCACAAGGCTTTGCACGCAATCGTGAAAGGACTGATGATCACAAATTCACTTATTTCAGATAAAGTCACATATCTCAAAACCACCTTTGGTCGGTAAATCAATTAATTGTATTTATAATAAAATGGAAATGCATTTGAAACTCATTTGAAATTATAGTTGTTATCAATAGCCTATTTACTGTCAAGTTGCAGCCACTCCTCCCTCCAGAACTTCCTGAGGTCTTGGAACTGGTGCCTTCTTATTTCTTTCTAGGTTATCAAGCTCCTATTTATCTCTGCTTACCCCTTTTGTAACCAGGGCCCAAGGGAACAAGAGCATCTGGCCAAGTTTGGCCACTCTCTGCGATATATATCATCCAAAGAGAAAGAAAATACTGGCGATGAAGCAAAAAGGAATTTATTTGCAATGAGGTCAACACTGGGACTAACATCTCAAAGACTGTCTCCAAAATGCTGAGAATACTTCTGGATTTAGATAAGGGGAATGTGGGGCAAAGATAGGTGGGTACATGCAGGTCAGGTCCATCGTTGTCTTGAGGTCAATCACAGGGGTTCTTGCTGGTGCCAGCACAGTACCTGTAGCTTGAAGGTTTAGTTTGGGTTCTCTTATGGGATGGTTGGCCCACCAGGTCTTTTACCTGCTGAAAAGAATATAATCGCATACGCAATACAGACTGAAGTCAAAATGGAGGTAGTTGAGATGTTCTACTACTTTCTCATGCAGTGACTCAGTTTTATCTGCCTTCAAGCCTTATCTGTTATACCCATCTCTTTGCCAAAAAAGGAAAAAATAAATTTTTAGCATGTTATTTTCCATTTGCGTAGACAGATCACTCCAGCTAATGACATTAATATTTTTGTTCAGTGTTGAACATAGACAAGCTTCCATTTTTGAGTGATTTTTTTGTAATTCAAAATCATTTTACCTACAAAACTTTGCCTCCTTTCTAAACAACAATATAGAAACTTTTAATTCAATTTTGGATATAACAAACAGAAAGTGCTTATGTTCACTGTGGAGGCCAAGAAAATTAAGGCCATTCCACCTTAAGTTCAGCGTTAGCACAAGTACAGTCTCAGGCCCCTGTGAATAAGAGCTGAAATTTACATTACTTCAGTTACAAGGGGAAAAAAAAAGTTTACAGCTTAATGCCCTAGGAAGCCCCATATCAGAATGAGAACAGAGCTCAATGCCCTTGAAGGCCCCATATCAAAATGTAAACAGAACTTGAGGAATTGCTCCAGTCCTTCTGGAGGTCCCCGAGACCAGCCCTTAAAACTAAGCTGAAACCCAGCTCCGGGTCCAAGTCCCTGCTCTGCTGTGTCAGGTACAGTTGGACCCAAGCTCGAGCTTGTAAATAAACCCTCGTGTGTTTGCATCGGTGTCAGCTCCTCTGTGGTTTCTCGGATATGTAATCTTGGGCACAACATTCACGTCGCCCGTAATTGCCTAATTACTTTTAATCATATGTATTTCTCTATAAAAATATCATGATAGATCACTTTTTCCAGATATTTCTACTAAGGATTAATTGCCTTTAAAATAAAGTACAAATAGTGTAACAATGAGTATGCATAAAAATGGATTCAGGACACTTTTTAGGTTGGCTTGGGAGATAATGAGTAGTTCTGTGTCCTTTGACTCCATAACCTTGATTGACCGCTATTTTTCATGCATCAAAACCTATCAAAATAATTTATGCATTTGTTCTTAGAGATGGTATTTTACTCATTAAGAGAACGATGACAGCGAATGATACAAAACACATATTCAGGAAGTTTGTCAAAACATGTTAGTGACCATATGTGCTTACCTTTTTATCCTCCTCCAAGCAGATTTGAAATTACAGGAGGGAATAAAGAAATTGTTAACTTACAAAAACAAAAAGAATGGAAAGATGATGCTAGAGAATGAAAGAGTAAGATCTGGAATCATGAAATGGGAGCCAGCATAGGAGAGTGACAGCAACTTTCCAGGACATCATGTGTCCTCTGGACATTTAGAGCCATCTTTTCAAACTTGCTGCTAGAGGACAGCTAACTACAGGAAGGAGAGGGGGGCAAAAGTTGGTTGGAGAATGAAACTTCTAAAAACTGTGTGTTTAGACATTGAAAAGAAAGCATTGTTAACTGTTGAAAAATATTTTGAAGTATATTGAGGGGAGTTTTAGCTGATATGTAAAAAAATTAAACGAAATAAATAATTGCAGAATAAACTAAATAATTCAAGAAAGAAATCATTCAATAGTTATAAATAGATGGGTAATTATAATACCCTAAGTCCTAACTATCACTTTATTAAATAAAACTTTAAAAAGAATAGTGGGAAGGTATGAGTAGCAGAAGTATAGATGGCTTATGTAAGCAAGAAAGAGAGCCTCTCAGCATTTTAAAAAGATAATAGACAATAGAATCTATAGTAAGTAATTCAAGAAGTAGCAATACACATATTTTGGAAGATGAAAAGAGTAGGCAAGAGACCACTGTTTTTTTTCTTAGAAGCTTTTTAAATTATTTGATTTATTTAAATATGTATATATATTATTAATAAAAAGACAAAAACAATGAAGGAAATAATTGAAGAATTTTGGTCAATTACATTTCAAATAAATTTGAAGAAAACGATGTTTCTTGTGGTGGCACATGCCAGCATTACAGACTTTTAAGTCAATTTTCTAATGATTTTTTTATACTTCCAATAACTTGTACTCTCTAATCAGGAAGTACAAAGTTATGTAAAAATAAGGCTTATTGTTGTATATAAATTGAAGCTAGGGACCAATATGTTAGTTCCTTATTCATAATTAAAAGCTTTAAAACTCCATTTAGAATTTTTTAAATATGAGGAAAAATATGTAATATTTCAAAAATCTGTTTTCCTGGAGTATAAATTATACTTAGCCAAATGCACAGACCATAATTGACATTTGATAAGTTTTAAAAATACATACATTCATATCAAGTTATAGAACATTTAAATCACAAGAGAAACATCCTTTGTGTCACTGCCAAGTCAATCATACACCCTTTCAGGGACAAACACTATTAAGATATCTTCACCATGGTTTAATTTTATCTGTTCTAGAATTTTAAAAGGATGAAATCATAATTTATGTACCCTTTTGTATATGAATTATTTTGCTCATTATTATTTGACATAGTCACCTATGTTATTATACATAATGGTAGTTCATATCTTCTTGTTGATGAATTCTACTTTTTTGTATGACACCTCAATCTTATCCATTCTCTGTTGGCATTTGGAATATTTCCAGTTTCTGACTTCTTGAATAAAATTTCTATGAAAATTTGTGTCCATTTTTTTTTTAGACATACATTTTCATTTGTTAAAAGAAAATACACACGGAGGGGTGCCTGGGTGGCTCAGTTGGTTAAGTGTCGGCATTCAGCTCAGGTCACTATCTCTGGGTCCTGGGATTGAGCCCTGCATCAGGCTTCCCGCTGAGCAGGGAATCTGCTTCATTCTCTCTCTCTCTCTCTCTCTCTCTCTCTCTCTCTCTCTCCCTCTGCCTCTCTCCGTGGCTTGTTCTCTCCCTCAAATAAATAAATAAAAATTTTAAAGAAAAAAAAGGAAATACACATGAAAAGAATTACTGGATTGAGAGATAGATGTATGTATGACTTTATAAGAAACTTCCAATGTTTTTCCAAATTGCTTTACTTTTGGTTTACTCCTACCCACCAGTGTATAAGAATCTCAGTTTTAGGGGCACCCGCTTGGCTCAGTTGGTTCAGCGACTGATGCTTGATTTCAGCTCAGGTCATGATCTTGGTGTTGTGAGATCAAGCCCTACCATGGACTCTGTGCTCAGTGTGGAGTCTGCTTGAGATTCTCTTTATCCCTCTCCTTTGGTTCCTTCTCTTTCTCTCTCTCTCTCTCTTTCTCTCTCCCCAAAATAAGTAAATCTTAAAAAAAAAAAAACAAAAACAAAAACAAACAACTCAGTTGTATCAAATATGTCCTTGTAATATTTGGTGATGTCAGGGTTTAGTTTTATTTTATCTTAGCAATAAATGTATGGCATCTCATTGATTTAATTTGTATCTCTTCAATTACTATTGAACACTTTTTCATGGCTTTATTGCCATTCATATAAAGTACATTGTGAGGTATCTGGTCAAACATTTACCCATTTTTTAAAATAGTTTTTATTTTTGGCATGTAAGAGGTTTTTTTTTTTTTTTTTTTTTTTTTTTCTCAGCCCTAGTCCAGTGTCATATATATTGAGAACATTTATTTCAATCTGTGGCTTACCTATTCATTTTTTAAACATGTCTTTTATGACAGTGTTTATTTCTATGATGTCTAATATATTATTTTTTTATGGTTAGTGCTTTCTTTGTTCTGTTTAATAAATATTTGCCTACTGCAAAACCCAAAAGATAATATCCTATGAATTCTTCTAGACACTTCATAATTTTAGCCTTCTAGGCTTATGTCTATGACCCACCTCATATTAATATTTATAAAACGTGTGATAGCAGTTGAGGTTATTAAATATATGGCATTCTAGAGCATTTTATAGAATCATTGTGAAAAATTATTTAAATTCATCTCTAAGAATTCTGTCTTTTGCTCCTATTTTAACTATAATTTTTATTGCTTTATAGAAATATATTGAGATATAAAAACTATATATTTAATATGTAAAATCTGATAAGTTTTGATACATATACTCACCTTTGAAAATATTACCACAATCAAGTTAATTAATGTGTCTTTAAGACTCATTTTCCTCACGTCTTTAGAGTCCATTTCTTTTTGCCCACTTAATGCCACCACAGTGCCTCCTGATAACTGTTGATCTTTCACTATAGATTAATTTGATAATTTTTAGAAATTGTTATACACATATTCATCAATGTGTATTCCACTCAGCACAATTATTTTGAGATTCATGTATTTTGTTATTCATATCAGCAGTTTTCTTTTTTTTTATGGATTTTTTAAAAATATTTTATTTATTTATTCATGAGAGAGAGAGAGAGAGAGAGATAGGCACAGACACAGGGAGAAGCAAGCTCCACCCAGGGAGCCTGACGTGGGACTCGATCCTTGGTCTCCAGGATCACACCCTGGGCTGAAGGTGGTGCTAAACCACTGAGCCACAAGGGCTGCCCAGTAGTTTACCTTTCTTGCTGACAATTCCGTTGTATGAATGTGCCATAGTTTATCAACTCACCAACTGATAGACATTTGCAGTGTTTATAATGTTTGACTGTAATCAGTAAACCTGCAATGCACACTATTATACAAGTCATTGCTTGGACATATGCTTTCATTTTTCTTGTGAAATGAGTTGGATTGCTGGGCTGGGTCATATAGTAGACGTATGCTTAATTTTTATTTATTTATTTATTTATTTATTTATTTATTTATTTATTATTTTTTTATTTTTTTTGACGTATGCTTAATTTTTAAAGAAACTTCTAAACAGTTTTTGAAAGTTTTAATACCATTTTATGTTCTTACTAGCACTGTGTGAGAAGTTTGAAATTATTGAATTATTCTTCATTTTCAGTCTTTTCTTGGTAATTATAGTCCTTTGCATTTTCATATTAAAAACACCTATACTAAATAAAACAAACAAACAAACAATAAATAAGTAAATAAAAATAAAAACACCTCTACTTGGATTTTGATTGGCATTACTTTGCATCTATTGATCAGTTTGGAAAGAATTGACATCTTTAAATATTGAGTCTTCTGACCCCTAAACTTGGTGTATCTCTACATTTACTTAGACTTTCTTTAATATCACTTAAAAATGACTTATTCCACTCAGCCTACAGGTCATGTGTCTCTTGACAGGTATGTACCTAAGAATCTCCTATTTTTCATGTTATTGTAAATAGTACTGATTTTTTATTTCAATTACTAATTGTTAAGTGCTACAACATGTAGAAAAATCTTTGAATTTATATAATAAGCTTGCATTAAGAAATCTAAGTAAATTCACTTATCTATTTCATTTCCGAATGGTTTTCTGCATAGATAAAAATGGCACATTCTAATAAAAATAGTTTTATTTTTCCTTTTCAACCTACGTGCTTTTATTTCACTTGCTTGCCTTATTACACTGGTAAAAACTTCTAAGACACTGAAAGTGAATATCTTTGTAATCTTCTTGATCTTTGGAGGAAACAAGCTGTCAGCTGTAAATTTTTCATGGATTTCCTTTACTAAGTTGAGTACATTTCTTAACCTTTCTAGTTTGTTGTATTTTTATCAGAATTAGATGTTGGAATTTTTTCGAATGTTTTTTTCTTATATAGGAGATAATCATTTTTTCACTCAAGAATATGTGAATTATATTGATTGGTTTTCATATGTTCTTACATTCTTATGGAAAATATCATTTCATCATGGTGTAGTTATTGTTTACATATTGAATTTGATTTACTAAATATGTTAAGAATTTTTATATCTATGTTCATGAAGGATATGGGTCTTTAGTTTCTTTTCTTAGTTTTCATTATTGAAATGCTGGCTGTATAGAATCAACAGGAAATATTACCTTATCTTTAATTTTCTAGTAGAATTTTCAGAAATGTTTTAAATATTTGGTGGAAATTAATAGCAAAGCCTTCTAGAACTTTAATTGCTTTAGTAATTATAGGGTTGTTAAGATTATCTATTTTTTCTCCAGGGATTTTGTTAGTATCTCTCAAGGGATTTGTCTATTTTATCTAGATTGCTAAAATTATTGGCAAAAACTTGCCATACTATTCCTTATGATATATGTATAACATATATAATACATATATATTTTAATATATGCTTGGTGTTATGATGCTACCCCAGTAATTCCTGATATTATTAACTTATATCTTTTCTTTTTCTCTTATGATCATCGTTCTAAGAGATTTATTAGTTTTATTGATCATCTTAAAGAATACCTTATCATTTAATTTATTTACTCTATTTTCCTGTTTTGTTTTGTTTTGTTTTCCTGGTCTTATTTCTCTTCTTTTACTTAATCTAGATAATGTTAGATTCTGTGAAAAATTTTTTCTGCATTACCTTAAATTCTCTTAATGTGTTTCTCTCCTTTATTCTGTTGAAAAGATTAGTTAAATTAATATTTGAATGCTGAATAAAATTTGCAGTTCTGGGATATGTCCCACTTGTTATACTCAAAAAGTTAATATTTTAAAATGATTTTTGTGTTTATATTCAATGTGTTATATATAATGGCCTCTATTTTTCTCCTCTTACAATATTTTTGTCAGATTTTAGTATTAGGGTATCACTGGTATCATAAAATCAGCTTCTATACTATTATTTAAGTATTTTGTAAGACTGATAGTATTTATTCCTTAGGGGTTTTATTGAATTTACCGGTGAAGCAATCTAGCTTTGATTTTTTTTTTTTTTTTAATGAATGTGAAAGGCTTTTTATAATGAATTTACTTTCCTTAGTAGATTTTTGGTTATTTAGTTCTATTGATTCCTCTTGAGTCAGTTTTGCTAATATATGTCTTTTAAGGAATATATCCATTTAATTAAATTGTCAAAAACTTTTGGCAGAAATTTGTTCATATTATTTCTTCATTATTCGGTTGATACCTGTATGATTTCTAGTGATGTACACTTTTTAATATTTGTTGAGAGATATCCCTTCATTTTTTCCTGATTTGTAACTTAGACTGTTCATTCCCTTTCCCTCTGTTTCTCTCCTTTATATCAATCAGAAAATTTATCAGTATTGTTGATCTTTAAAAAAAAGCTTTTTTTTTTTTTAATGTTTTACTTTGCTTACTCATTCTAGGTGCTTTGGGTTAATGTGTTCATCTCTAACTTTTACAGATGGAAGTGTAACTGCAATTTTCAAACTTCCCTCTTTTCTAATATAAGCATTTAAGGCTTTGGATTGACCTCTGAGCACTGTTTAAGTGTATTTTAATTTTATGATATGTTGTCTTTAAAGTATCACTCTATTTAAAATATTTTCTAACTACATCTGTCATTCCTTCATTGGCTCATGGATTGTTCAAAAATATGTTGCTTAATTTCAAAATATGTGGTGATTTTTCTACATAATGTTTTTGTCACTGTCTACTGTTATGGTCAGAAAATATGCTAGTATGAATTCAATCCTTTAAAGTATACTGATTTATTTTATAGCCCAGTATGGTTTGTTTTGGTGAGTTACCCATGTGTGCTCAAAAGTAATGTGTATTTTTCAGTTTTTATCTTGTAAGTTTCCATAAATGTTGATTAGATTGTGTTTTGTTTAAATCTTCTGTATTCTTACTACTTTTTTACTTACTTGTTTTATCTTTTAATTTATTGAGGGAGGACTATTAAAATTTGCAATTCAGGAACCAATAAATTCTCCTTAGTTTGGTTAGTTTTATTTATATTCATATAGATGTTCTTTTATTAAGTGCATACTTTTAAAGGATTGTTATGTATTTTTGAGTAATTAACCCTTCATTATAATGCCCTCTTTATCTCTGGTAATAATTTATGTTTTAAAATCTCTTTTTGAACATAATGTAGCCACTCCAGGTATCTTTCATCTATCTATATCTTGATGATTAAAATTTGTCAGTTTTAAGAAGTAGTTAGATCTTGCTTCTTATTAACTAATATTAAAATCTGCCTTTTAATTTGTGTGCTTAGTTTATTTAATGCTGTTAATGGGTTTACTTTGATATTGTTGAGTGTAAGTTTGTTTTATTGTTTTTACTTATTCTTTATTCCAACTCTTAATTCTTTTGTTTTTTTCTACCTTCTTTTCAGTTATTCATTTTTAAGACTTTTTTCTAGATCAATTTTTAGGTTCACAGAAAAATTGAGGGGAAGGTACAGAGATTTCCCATATACTCCATGCCCACATGTCTCTATAGCTTCCCCCATTATCAACATCCATCAGAGTAGTACATCTGTAACAACTGATGCAATCTATTGACTCATGATAATTACCTAAAGTCCATAGTTTACATTAGGGTTTATTATTGGAGTTGTAAACTCTATAGGTTTAGACAAATGTATAATGAGATGTACCCATCATTAAAATATCATACAGAACATTTTCAACTGCCCTATTATTCATTTTTAGCATTCTATTTTATGTCATTTATTTGCTTTTTTGTTTTACTTTCTTATTTTTTAGTGTTTTTCTAAGATTTGCTATATGCATCCCTAACTTTCTAAAATATATCTCGAATGAATATTATATCACTATGTAGAAACTAGAAATTCAAAACAGAGGTCTTCCATTTACTCTGTCCATTCTTTATGCTATATTCTTTATGTATGTAGATGTAAAGTAAAGGCACTTTACTTCTATAGTACTTTACTTCTATAGTAAGGCACTTTACTTCAATATACATAAAAAATGCCACAGCACATTTTCATTTATTTTTTTTTCCTTTAGTCATTTGTCTTTTATAAAAAAAAAAAAAATAAGAGACAGGAAAAATAATTTTATATTTTCACATATACATTCCAGTCATCACAAGTTATCCATGCACATAGATCTGTGTTTCTTTCTGATAGCAATTAGTTTGATGTTTGATCTGGCAGGACATTTAGTAATAGATCAGCTTGATCTCCCAAGGATTGTTTTCAGGCTTTGTTAAAGCATATGTTGAATAGTACTATTGCTAATATGGACTTTTTGAGCTATCGACTGTCTTTAGTGAAATCCCTTCCTTCTGCTTCTGAGAAGTCTACTGTCTCCAAGGATGGTGTAACCTTCAGAATATATGCTTTTCTCAAAGATTCGTGGTAGCTGTTCTTTGCTGAGCCTTAAACATTTTCATTTAAGTATATGCATTTAATATTCTGACAAAATCTCCATGCAGACTCTGTACTGCTTCTCTGAGCCTCTTCTTCTTTTCTAAAACCCTGCCCCATGAATACTACCTACCTCAGTAGCCCTGAGCTACTTCTCTTCACTGAAATCAGTAGTCTTACTGACACCTCTTTTGGTTCACAGTTTTGTGCTGTAGTTTAGAAAGTGTCCTCAGGCAGAAGGTCAGGTTGAAACTCACTTTGTGTTTCCCTTCTATCAAAAATTATAACTTTCTGCTATTTGTTGTCTAGTGAATGGAAAATACTTATGAATTTTACTTAATTTTATACTTGTATAAATCTGGAATAAATCATTACCTGTTACTCTGCCATGGCTAAAACTACCCTACTTTTTTTTAAGAACCTAAACTTTTCAAGAAATAACTAAAGAGCTCCTAAAAATTACACAATTAGTATATATTTATAAAAATTACACAATTAGTGTATATTTATAAAAATTACACAATTAGTATATATTTATGTGGAAGGTAATCCTTCAGAGAAAGCTACCATTAAGATCAAAAGATGTAAGAAAGTGAAGTTAGAAAATTATTTTGTCCATTTTTCTACTTTTTTAAAAAAGATTTGTTTATTTATTTGAGAGAGAGAGCATGAGGGAGAGGATCAGAGAGAGAATCTCAGGCAAACTACCCACTAAGTGTGGAGCCCCAACAAGGAGCTCAGTCTCACAACCCTGAGATCCTGACCTGAGCTGAAATCAAGAGATGGACACTTAATGGACTGAGCCACCCAGGCACCCCCCCAACTTGCTACTTTCAATAAAAAGTGTCTCTAACCTGGCATCAACAATAGCTTATGGTGTATAGCTTATGGTGATCCTCAGCCATATTTCTCATGGGTTTTCTATCTTCACTTTGCAATGTGACCACTCATCCTTGTTTTCAAGGTTTATTTTATTCTATTCACACTTCCTGTGTGTAATGCAGGGCCCTATTCACCGTGTGTATTATACACCTTGTGTATAATATAACCAATAATTTATATACATATTTGAATAATCTAGGCCAAACGGTCTTGCTAAATTTAAAAGTTTGTAAAATAAGAAGAGAGATAAAATATTTTAAGTCTACTTTAACTCAATTGATTATTTTTAGAGCCTTTTCAGCTTTATTACATTCAAATTATAGATTTAATATAGAGTGCTGTAATGGGATAGAACTCATTATTTATGATTTACCTTTAAAAAAAAAAAACTTTTCTTGCAGTGGTAGCAGAACAGGTATCCTGTGATTCATATGCTAAATTCTGCAGTTAGATATATTTAAACATGAAAGACCCAATGGGACTTGAATGACCTGTAATTATACTTTAATTTAAATAGAGCCACATGACCATTCAGTAGTACAATGAGTAGCTTAAGTCTTAAAGATTTAGGATCTAAAATTTATTAGTATATTTAAAAGTGATCAATTAGTTTTTGTTCTGCTTATAATATTTTAATTCACATAAGCCTGATATATCAGACAGGATACAACTCATTGACTTCTTATAAAAGATGGTAAGTAGAGGATTGCCTTTATTCTATATTTCTCTATCCTTAAACCCTGATGCACATACATTAAAAGAAATTGCCTTCTCTGTAACATGTTTTCCTAGGCTGACTGTAACCCCTCCTTGACATGTATGTCCTTTAACTGGGTTAATATCATCAACGAAATTACAACTCATGAAAATATTCTTGACAGTCTAGTATAAATTTTGTCTCCAATTAGTGTAGATTTATTTCAGTTATTTAACTCCAAGAAGACTTTTTAAAATCTTTTCTCCATGTTCGTGAAGTTAACCATCTTCCTCAATAATCCCAATATGCACCAACTGCCCAGATGAAAAACCCTCAATGAAAGAACTTTGCCATAATTAATAAAATGTGGGCCTTTTACATGAAAAGATAGACTAGTGTTCAGTATTATGGCATTATGAGAAGAGAACTTGAATGAAAACTGAATGTAAGACATAGATAATTACTCTGAAGATTTTTGCAAACATTTCAAGGCTCAGAAGATCATAGATACAAGTACCAATAAAAGAATATTCTCCTCACTTACAGATGATGGAAACCAATGCAGTTTGTGTACTGGATTTTCTTAGTCAGATTCTAGGATACCAAAAAGACTAGTTAGTATCACAACTACAAATAATCATATTTGAATATTAAGAACAGTTCTCAGCCACACCCACGTAAATGTATATACCCTTCAAAATAAGTTAATAAAATGGGAAAAAAGTATTTTAAAGATGAAAATAAAGCACTAAGACAGCAAAGGTAAAGATATTAAGACAATTCCTATTCCTACGCATTAAGAGAGGAATTCAGTTTTTGAAACATGAAATAATACGTGTAAGCATTTTTTTGTACTTAAAGGAATATTATAGAAATCCTGACAGGACTGCAGCAAAATAATAGTGTCTTAAACAAAAAGAGTGTGTGTGTATTTTCACTGTTACATGGCTCACAGATCTGTTGGAGATGAAATAGACTAGAACATAACAAATGCAAACACTAGTTCCAAAAACAGGACGGAAGAGCTTTTGGTCTAATTTATAGATTCAGAGTAAATCTTGGTGTTTTATAGCTTTAATGTAAATCCACAGCACGGAGCAAAAGTATTTATTTTCTACCCCAAACAGAGTACAGTTTGATATAACTTACTTGGTTTTAAGACATAAGGAAATAATGGTTCTGTCACTCTCAGCTTTTAGCTTAAAAGAATGAAAAAAGGGAAAGCTTACACAATCTCTTTGAAAAGCTATCCATATGAAAGCTTTTGGATATTTGAAATTATTTGCTAATGAATTTATTTATAAATGAATCAATTTCAAGGGTAAGATACTATTCAATTCACAAGAGTCATCAGAAAGTTCTCTAAATTCCCTGTACAACATTTAGTCTAATTGCCAGATATACTGAATATCCCCTTCTAAATTTAATTTTTTAATTTTAGTATTGTGAGCTCCTGAAATCTTCTAAGTTCATTCATTCATTGAATAGATTAATTGTTGAGCTCTTACTCTGTGCCAGGCTGAGTCCTTGTCTCCAAGGAAACTTCAGTCCAACATGAAACAAGTTTGGTGGTTTTCTAGTCCTCATAAAGCTTTCATGCTACTGGAGAGATTGATATTAACCAAAGAATTTTAAAAAACATTTTAAATTTTGGTTTGATAGATTCTGATAAGGGAAAGTCAGTGATTCTATGAGAGTGCCTAATTGGAAATCTGAAATTGCTCTTTTCCATCTTAATAAATATAAAACTCTTTCAAATTCAGAGAAGTGATCCGAAACCCCTGCTTATTTTATAAGGTGCTTCTGTTTAATTGCATCATTGTCTTGGTTTATTTGCAAGTTCATATTAACTAGCAGAAGTGAACAGCCCAGAGAAATCAAACATTCTAAAGTTTAATAGGAGAGTACTTAGGAAGTGTTTCTTGTTTGCTCACTATTTGCTAGGCATCGTTCCATGCTCTAAGGATATATAAATACATAAGGTAGTGCCAAGGTCCTTAACAGCCAGGGATTCAGGAGAAGGGGGAGGGGTAAATAAGAGATGGAATGGGTGCTTGGTTTCCTTTAACTGCTCCAGAATGAGACTACCTTATATTTCCAGGATGAGTGGAAAGAATCAATAAAGAAAAAGATATTAAAGACTTAGGATAAATATTTATATAGTTAATGGAGTATTTGTGATATCATACAATAAAATGCAGTGCAAAAACAGAGGGATTTTTCCTAAATTCTTATTTCTTCCATGAGTTTCTACAAGAAGCAAACCATCTAACATATTAACAAAAATTAACCCAGGGATAAGGATTCCAAGCAAGTATAAACTTTTTCTATTGTTGTTTTTCTCAATTTAAATATTTTTATTCCAAAGTGGCATAGTAGTTACTGCTTCAAAATATGCAACAAATAGTGGTATGCATAATGTAAAATGTGGAAACCCTCCCCCTCGAGGCATACCCTTAGAGTTAACTTAAGCTAATATTTGTTTCCAAACTCCCCTCCCAAACATAAACTTTGAAGTAAAAATAATGTAACTCAGCATGATTTGTTCCTTGCACCATGAGTTTCAGGAAAATTCTGAGGCTACAGGATAGCAAGACACTGATTATGGATGAGACTTGAGTACCAATCAGGTCAACGGTTTTTCCCATGCAAATGGAATAGAAACCAAAGACAGCTTATAATGAAAGAGCACTGCATAAATCACTGGGATCCTGAATTCCAGTCCCAGCTCTGCATTGATTTACTGTATGACCTTCAGTGAGTCACAGATCTCCTTGGTCCCTATTTCCTTTTTTATAAAATGAGTGCGATTTGCTAGGTGATCATTATGGTCACTCAACATTAATGACTGATAGATTTAAAAAATTTTATTCCTTCAAGTTGATAAATTGGGTTATAGCTTTCATAGGTTTGAGGATGATTAGAAATAGTGCTTTCAAAGGCAGTGATCTTAGAATGATAAACAATTTAATGATATTTGCCCTAAACGATGAGTCAAAGGAAATAAACACCACAGCCGTGTAGATTTTATTTATTTATTTATAATTTTATTTATTTTTTCATGAGAGATACAGAGAGAGAGAGAGAGAGGCAGAGACACAGGCAGAGGGAGAAGCAGGCTCCACACAGGGAGCCTGACGTGGGACTCCATCCTGGGACTTCACGATCACACCCTGGGCCAAAGGCAGGTACTAAACTGCTGAGCCACCCAGGGATCCCCACCATGTAGATTTTAAATTCAATTTCACTAGCATTATAAATGGCATCTCTATCTAAAACAAAGACTTTGTCATTGGCTCCAAGATATTTAAAGGTACATTACCTCAAAAGATTTTTAATATTACAAAGTAATTTGCATAATCCATTTCCATTACTTTTAATTAACTATGCTATAAGAATTCCTCCATCCTTTAAAAATGACCAAATATAGGTTGGATTATTTTGTTTTTTTTTTTGTTTTTTTTTTTTTTTAATATTTATTTATTTATGACAATCACACAGATAGAGAGAGAGAGGCAGAGACACAGGCAGAGGGAGAAGCAGGCTCCATGCACCGGGAGCCCGACGCTGGACTCAATCCCAGGTCTCCAGGATCGCGCCCTGGGCCAAAGGCAGGCGCCAAACCGCTGCGCCACCCAGGGATCCCGGGTTGGATTATTTTGAATCCTTAAATCACTTTTTTGCAAAACACAAACATAGCAAAAAGTTACATTAAAATTCTTTAAAGCTTAAATCATTTCACTGCTCTTTTCTCTTTGTAACCTCCCAACTTATCAGTTTAGACATAGTTCTAGAATAATAATTTATTCAATCATTCATTTAACAAACATTTATAAAGTGCCAATTAAAACATTTAACACTTAGACTCACCTTTCTAATTTGATTGATTTTTATGGAAATACATGTCATAGAGGACTTAAGTTATAAATGGTTGCTCTTTCTCTCTTAGCTGATAAGAGGAATTAAAATAATCAATTAGAGAATTATAGCTATTTGGAAAAGTAGATGCAAAAATTACCAAACTATTATTTTTTAAATATGCACACTATTGTAATTAAGTTCATTTGTTTGATACGTACACACTGCTAATTATTATAGACTCATAATTAGCATTTATAATGTCAACTATCTTGTTAAATATGTGCATGTGCTAGATTGTAAAACATCTTTAATGAAATTCAACCAATATTTATTGAGCATTTATCATGTGTCCATTAGTATTCAAAAAGATAGTGATATAAAGATGAAACATGTGTGTGAATATGTATGTATATGTGCTTCAACAAGTTCACAGTCTTTAAATGGGAGAGGCCAACAAAAACATTATGATAACAGGAAATGGATGCTACAAGAAGCTTAAACTCTCTTTGAGAGCATAATAAAAGGAGTAATTAATTCTAATGGAAGGAAATGGCTTTATAGCATTGAGTATCCTTTAGCACCAGATCTTGAGCCATAATTACAACTTCATTGAATACAGGTGATGAGATACAAGAATATTTGTAATTCTCCTTTCCCAAGGAGAATTACATATAATTACTGGGAAGAATGAAGAATATTCTTTATTTAAGAAATTATAAGTAGCCTAATCAGACTCATGCATAGCCAATAATTGGGGTACAATTTTGATGTATCCTGAGTGCCATATCAAGATATTTTGACTATCTTTTATTAATTGAAGTGAGTGTTTTCAACACTAGTTGTGATTAATAATTACTTCCAGAAAAAAAAAAAAAAGAATTACTTCCAGAGTAGCCCTGCTGTCTCTGACCAAGATCAAATGGAAAGGAATTACCATAGGTAAACCCATAAAACAAAATACTTTTCAGCTCCATAAGTTATTTTGATGCATATTAAAGTTTGAAAACAATTGTATAAGAGAAAGGGAGTTTTAGGCTTGCAAGTAGGAAATTATATGATATATTCAGGAGAATCATTCTTGCCACTGATTGGAATCGAGAGAGAAAAATTAGGACGTGGTCCATTATCCCTGTGCTGGACACTGAGTTTTAGAGGGAAACAAAACAGAAGTGTCCTGCTTTTGTGCAGCTTACATCTTAATGGAAGAGTCAATGATAAACTATTTTGTGCCCTACGTGCAAGTAAAGATGAAAGTGCATATTTAAATAAATAAATGAATTTATCTTATGTACTTTAATTTTTTTTTTTTTTTTGCTTTACCTACAACCAGTGGTTGACAAACTTGGATGTATATCAATAGTAAAAGGGGATCTTATTGAAAATATGGGCATCGGAAGGCACAGTGGAGTTTGAGGTCCATGAGTGTGTATTGCTAAAAAGCTTCCCAGGAAGCTTTTCAAGTGGTCTCATAACTAATTTGCAGGATGGCTTTGCACAAGTGCGAACACAGAACTTTAACTTTCAGATTTGCTAAATAACTTCAGCTTTGCATTGTAAAAATGACCTGAGATTTAGCTGGAAATTATAATTCAATTTAAAGGTAGCAAAAACTGTGCTGCCACCATATGCCAGGCACTTAAGGTTTATGGGTGGGTGGACTTGGGCAAAAAGATGACTTTTGGGGACTACATCTTGATACAGGAAACAGACCTACAACTGACTATAATACAAAATAGAGTGAAATAGTACTAAATAGAAAGACCAGTTACATACTGGGAGAAAGAAAAAGGAAGTTGTAATTAATTCTTTCTGGTGGATGCTGACTGGGAGTGTGGATGGCCAATTAGAAGCATCACCTGGAAGGTTGTAGCATAGTAGCTGGGTTTTGCAAGATAAGATGAATTTCAAAAAGAGTTGCAGATGGCATTTCAGTAAACAACAACAACAACAACAACAACAAACTTAGATTAGGAAAAAGTTGCATTTTAATATTAATAATTTTGCTTAGCATTCTCAAGAGGTAATGTTTTCCAAAATTCTTGTCACATTGAAAGACAAGTGTCTAGTTCTTTTGTACTCACGCAGTTTGCAAGATAAGAAGTGCACATTTCAAAAACTGAAGAAGTAATCTTACAAGAATAGAATAACCCTGAGCATTTGACTGTGATTTTGTTTCAGTCACAATTTGCCTAGTTCAGAGAACTCTGAGTCCCTAATGCTTTCCCCCATTCTTTTCTTGGTTTTCATTTTCTTCTTTTGAAGATCATAGAGATCTGCATAATAGACTACCTGTCCTATAAAGAGCTAGGAGAATGATAGCAAAGCCAACTGCCTTAACTCCCATTGAAAACGAGTCTTAGTAAAAGGAAAAAAAAAAAATCATACTTAAAGAACAAGGAATAGCATCAGTGAAATCTCATGAGAAGTAAATTTCACCATCAAGATGACATTTGAAAATGTTTTCATTGGTGAATTTATGCTCAATGTTTCTTTTGGCCACATAATTCTAGGATTGATTTTGCTGGGTTATTTTTTGTTATATATTTTTTTAATTAGTATGTCCTTTCTATCTTAGGGCTGGCAAGCAGAAAAGTACGTAATACACAAGCTGTTAAAATATGCCAAGGTCCATAGAATGAAACATAAATCATGCCCATGCAATACCAATTATTTCAAAATTTTGGGTTAACATATAAAAATCACTGATTTGTCCCAAATGTTTTAGTTCTTGAAATGTTGGAAATAAAGTTAGCTATAGCTCGACATGGCTAAGAGACTGGGCTTCCTAACATCACATGCACCATTTAAATAAGGTTAGAATATTCATTTTAAATTGTGTTAAGTTTTACTCAGAAATGCAAAGCTTTTATGGAGAGAGCACTCATGAGGTGGAGGCAGAACATTTGAAAAGGGAAGATTTTTAAAGGAAACTCAAGCAGCTAGCCCAGGTAATAAGTAATCTTCTCTTTCTACCAATGAAATAATATGGCTTAATGAAAAGACTGTAGGTTTTGGCATTAGACGCATTTAGGTAAGGATCCCACCACCACTAATAACTCTATGACCCTCAACAAATTATTTCACCACCCTAAGTATCAGTTAACTTAAAATGTGGAAAATATCAGTAAACCTCAGGATTATTCTAAGGAATTGGAAAAATATAAAATAGCACATAGTGATCACAAGGTAGACTAGGGATTCATGTATTTCAAATTGATAGTAAAAGGAACACAGAGTCCCATCACTTTAGATTTTGTAATGACAAATATGCAAAGAGTGATTCTGTGACTTCAGCATGTTGAGTTTGCCTTTCTATTCACACTCTAGAATGTTAAGAGTTTATTATTTCAGGTTATTTCCCTTCAGTCACAAGTTCCTCAGATGACACTGGCCATTCTTTGGATTCTGTTGGTACCTCTTCTGCCCACATGTTAGAATGCAGCCATTTGTCCAGCAGTTCTTACTCTAGGACTGCAGATCCACTGTGAACTCCTCTTAAAACAGCAAAGAAAATTCTGTTGGAAAGAAGTGCCTCGGTATGCAGTGTGCACACAGTTTAATGACTAGTTTCTCACGTCATGAATTCTGTAATGGGACGAAGAGCTCTTCCCTCTGGGCTTTCTCTGCAGTGGCACCCACCCCTACTCACTTCCACTGGTCCCTGCCAAATACTGTTTGTGAGACAGTCACAGAGAGTTAGCAAATTACTGCTATTCTGAGCTCGTCTGCAAAAGCAGACAATGTCAGAAATGCCAAGATCTGGTTAGCATTATAATTTACCGGCTTTGTTGGAGGTGGAAATACCCTGCATGCAAACACATGCAGTGTGAAAAGACTAAAGCCAAAAGAAAGGATTAAATTGTCAACATGGTCTTGGAACAAGAGAAGGACACATCTTAAATATAATAATACTGTATACGTTTATGCAGAGATGTAACAAAACAAAGTAGACCAAATTATTTAATTATAAAATTTGACCCAGAAATGCAGAAATTCTACATATAAGTGAAGAGGATTTTATATACTAACACTATGGTTCACCAACATTCACTCTGTATAGCAACATACAAATATAGGTATAACATACAAGGGCATATTAACTGCATATAAAATATAATTCTTTATATAAACCTGTAGAAAACTCTTTATACAAACATATATTTAATCTCTATGTATGTAACTGAAATGCCATAAAAAGATGACAAGCTCCTTTGGTAGAATGAACTTTGGTTTTGTTACCACTTTGAGATACTGCACTTTGTCACATGGCTGTCTGATGCTTCTTTTTAGTTATCCTCACTCTCCATACAAGATCTCTGTATTATCTCTATAATTTTCCCTTGAAGAAAACATTTCTGCCTCCTGTTATTGATGTCATGTAAGTCATTCGGCCTTATCTCAGATTGTTCTTCAAAATCCATTATTTTGGGGGCTTTTTGGTGACTTCCTTATTCAATTTTCTCATCCCCAATAACTTCATTTCTCCCAAAATTTCACTAAGAACATTTTCAAACCAAAAAGTTTGTAGGTGAATACTGATTTATGCATCATCCAGATCCTACAATTAATGTTTTTCTAAACTTTCTTTGTCACAGCTTTCCATCAAGCCATCTCTCTATCCACCTACCAATTAATCTCATTTTATTTAATGCATATTTAAAAATTTGTTATTGAAGTGTAGTTGACATACAATGATATATTAATTTCAGGTGTGATTAATTAATTTCATAGTGATTTGACAATTGCATACATTATTCAATGCTTGGAACTTCTTGGGGCTGCCCTCTGTAGTGATGACTCAATATAGCCTTAAGTCTTACTGAGACAGCAAAATCCCCAGCGCAGAGAACTCCTCTATGACAAATTATAAAAATTATAACATCTTTGAGAGAGCCACGTAAAATAACTTGGCCAAAAGTTGGCCATTTACTAGGATGTAGTATTATGCAGTATATTAGAATGCAAGCACTGGGAAGAAATGGTCCAAGTTCCCATCCAGGCCCTGCCAGTTTACTGCCTGCCTGAACTCCTGCAAAGGACTAACTACTCTAGTTCTGTTTCATCATCAGGAATGAGAAATATAATAGTATCTGCCCCATAGAGTGGATTTGAAAACAAAGTGACATGAGGCATTTAAAGTACTTTACACATCAGCCATTATTATTGCTATTTTTTTAATTAGTATTTGCAAAACCAGATGATAACTCTAATGTAATTCTGTCTAAAGATGTACCTCTGGTATGTGCAGATTTAATGACTACCAAGAAATTGATTTTATCAGTCTATCCACAAATAAACCTTCACTAGGTGTAATTCTCCCGTGTGATTGATAGCAGTGTGTATGATAAAATGTGATAGACAACCACAGATGTTCTATTCCAAGCAATTAAAGGCATGAGCCCGATATAAGTGGGTTCCTCACAGATATGCTGACACAAATAAGAAAAATAATCCACATCTTCCTTTTTTCAGAGCAGAATGTCAATCTCTTTTAGATTTCTCAGATATCAGCAGAACATTTGCTTTGTTAAGAGTTACTCCTACTGTCAGCAGAAGCAGGAAGATGACATGCTTGCTTGGCTCTTCGTACAAACCTTATGCACTCACAAAGAGGGGGCCTTAAAATCATGTGCTTATACACAAAATAACATATTTTATAGTAGTGTTCATTTAGAAAATTAATTTTCTTGGCTTCCCTGTGCAGTTCCTTGAGTATAGTATACAAAGGATTAACTAGTTGGCCTAAATAATTTTTTTCAGGAATAATCATCTCATTTTGCAGGGAGGAAGGATGGAGGGAAAGGAAAAGAAAGAAGTAATATAGTCTTTACAGTCATTTGGTAGGATGTCTAAGTGTGTGTGTGTGTGTGTGTGTGTGTGTGTGTGTGTGTGATGAGGTACCTTTACCTGCACCTTGATAAACTGCCAAGTGCTTCTGTTGAATGCTCCTTTCCTCCTTGTATTATTACTCCTTCTCCATCTCACTTCGCTTGCTGAAGCGTGTTTATGTCAAATGAATCAGTGGATGAAAACTTTTATTTGAGCAGAGCAAATACAACTACAATTAAGAGATCCCTAATTTGCCTCGCACGGTGGGAAAGTACAGTCTCAAAATCAGCACTATTTGCATTTTGTTTTAGATACTAAACATACAGACTACAAAGTTTTGTTAATCTGATTCTGTACATACACAACATGGAAACCTTTGTCCATTTTATGTACTTGCTTACTCGATCATTTTGCTTCCTATAATCCTGTATAAGCCTTAATATCTTGAAATGCCACCGTAATTCTCCACACCTGGACATCTTTCACCCCCAATTTGGATAATGTGGAGATACTGGTATTTGTTTGTTTTCATAAAGCTCACTTAAACCACTTGACCATAATTAGGGAATAGAGATGAAAATTCCACCTCTGGCACAACTGTATATGTTTTTGTTGAATTCATCCTGTTTTGTTTTCCTTTTGTTTTTTTAATGCATCAGCCCTCCACCCCCATTTAGTTTTTACTAGAAAGGTCAGTGTCTGTTTAAAGGGCTGGAGGAGGAGAGAAGCTTCAGTAGCTGATGCTTTGTGTTGGCAGGGCTGTTTGAAAAAGGTGTCACAGCTGACTGGATCTATTTTATGCTAGCCCAGCACCATTAACCCTTCTCAACCAGGAATGGTCAATTAACTCATCTTAAAAAAAATTAATCTCATTCGAATTCTTCATGGAAACAATGATTTTGTTCTTAAGCGTCAAGGTGTATGTGCTAAGGAGGGGTACGTGAAAGAGAATGTCTCCTGATTATTGCAGAGCTCTTTCTTTGTGATATGTCAAACTAACTTCCTTATAATTATATACTATAGTAAAAGTATGTGATAATGGGTGTGTGTGTGTGTGTGTGTGTGTGTGTTTCTGTATACTGTTACTTCTATAACATGTGGTAATTTCCAGTGATTCTGGAAACGCATGCCATCTTTGCCTTTGATTCCTAAAGTGAGAACATGATGCAGACTGACAAGGAGACATTACCCAGATATCACTGACACACTAATAAAATTCAGATGTAACAATATTTGCTGACCACATACATAGAACAGAAATGCAAAGTTCACTTTGCTAGCACTCACTTTCACTCCACCCTCTGTATTTTTATCATCTTCAGTGGTCAGCTTAATTCTTTATTTACGTTAGTATCAAAGATTTATTTTATCTTGTATGGAATCATGGAGCCTCTCTTCCAGGGTTAACATCTCAGGGTTGGGGATGCCTGGGTGGTGCAGTGGTTGGGCACCTGCCTTCGGCTCAGGTCATGATTCTGGGATCTGCCACCCAGTCCTGCAGTGGGCTCCCTGTGGGGAGCCTGCTTCTCCCTCTGCCTATGTCTCTGCCTCTCTCTCTCTCTCTCTCTCTCTCTCTCTGTCTTTCATGAATAAACAATTAAATCTTTTTTTAAAAAATCTGTTGTTTTTTGTTTGTTTGTTTTTTTAGGCTTTTTGTTTTGTTTTTTTATCTTTCTCCTGGATTCTTCCTGTATGACTTTTCCACAGTGATAGTATCTTCTCTAGAGAATGAAATGGATTACAGATAACATCTGATTTTGTCAATCAGACATTTTTTCAGTTAAATTCAAAGATATTTTTAGACATCATTTTCATAATTATAAGTTGTTTTATAAGGGCATCATAATTTCTCATACTATATTCTAATGAGTACAGAAAGATAAGTCTTAAAATCATACTTTTATGGGAGAAAGGAAGTTACAAAGGAAAAATACATTTATTTGGGGGTGTTACTATGAACTGGAAAAAAAGTCTTATAATTATCAAAATGTTATTTTTGTTCTTAAGAAGCAATGTATTTTTGCCTAAGTTTACATCTGTGTAGGAGTTCCGAACATATGTTGTTTTTCCTCTTTAACTATGAAATGATAGTAAGGATGCATAGATGTACATAATCATAAGCAACCCAGAAAACAAAAACTGCCTCCCATTAGCACATCAGAGAAGTTGATTCTTTAGAGCAATCTATAATTGGATGCGATTATATTGACTGAGAAACCAAAGCAGAAGGGGTTGAAGCAGAGAATATGATCAGTAAAAGTAGGGACTCTTCTCTCTCCTGGGCTTGAAAAAGGTTCAAAGCCAACACTACAGCTGCAGAAAAATAAAATATTTGCCCCAAATCAAGATAATTAGCGACTATTTAGCTTTATCAGGTGGCACCTCCTCTCCTCCTTCAGGCTCCCACAAACAGAGGAAAAGGTGGCTAGCTTTTGTCCCAGGATAAACCCCATAAAACTGCTTTCTGTAGAAACTACATTGTTTGCCTGGGGGAAAACTTCTGTGAGTCTTTTTGCTGAAGAGAGAAACAAAAAAGATCAAAGTAACTTAAAGTAAACTTAACATGGTGCGGGCAGTGGAGGATCAAAGACTAGACAAGACTGCCAACTGCTCTATTCCTGATATAGCCCGCCTTATTTTCATCTGTGCTAGAGCCCCCAGCTTACCTGCCTACTCTTGGCATTCCATACATCTTCATAATATTGTCAATATTTTCCTGAATTATTTAAGTAAATTAAATTAGTTCATTTCATTCTCACCATAGCCCTGTGTGGTAGGTCTCGTTATCCTCATCTAAGACATAAGGAACCTGGTGCACAAAAATATTAAGTAATTTGCTTAAATTCACACACAAAGTATTAGAGCTGAGATGTGAACAGAGTTTGGTTCAAGAGTCCTTTGTACTTTACCATTGCCCTGGGTCACCCTGATGCATTGCCTGCCATTCAATGAGCCATACAAATTCTATAAGCATCTTTCCATCTTTCCATAGAGGACAGGACTTCATAGAAACAGAACAACAAACATACAGGGAAAACCCATGTCAACTCTCTTTATTTACCTGCTGAGTCCCTAGTTCATAAATAAATATGAATTTGTCTAATCAAGAATCATCAAACATCATCAAACATTTGAGAAAACACAACAGCTAGCAAAAGGAAAAATGAATAAATGGAACAACTGACACATACACACACAAAGAACCAGAGACATTTTAAGGAACGAAAGAGAACTTTAAATATTATGATCAATAAAAAAGTAACTACTTCAATGGAAGAAAAAGTAATTACATAAAAGTAAACTTTCTTGGAAATTTCAAATGTGATTCCTAAAATGTATAAAAATCCATAGAATGATTAAATAGCACAATAGATTTTATTTAAACAGAATTGCTCATTTTGAATGACAGGATGATGAACCTTCTCAGAATATGGAGAAGATAAGAGAAATTGAGAAATACAAAGGATTAAGCCAGCTAATCCTACATATATGAAATAGAAATTCTGGGATCACAAAGACACAAATTTTAAGAAAAAAATTATAAAATTACAAAAGAATATAATCTCAACGATCTTAAGACATTTTTATTTATTTTATTTATTTATTTTTAAATTTTAAAATTTAAAAATTTTTAATTTTATTTATTTATTTATTTATTTATTGTTTGTTATTTTTATTATTTATTTATTCAGAGAGAGAGAGAGGCAGAGACACAGGCAGAGGAAGAAGCAGGCTCCATGCAGGGAGCCCGATGTGGGACTCGATCCCAAGTCTCCAGGATCACACCCCGGGCGCAGGCGGTGCTAAACCGCTGCACCACCAGGGCTGCCCTTAAGACATTTTTATATGAAAGAATTTGCTGACCACCCAATAGAATAGGATAAAAAGATTAGAGTATTATGGCAAAATTTCTGATTTGAAGAGAAATTATGTGAGCTTTCAGAATGGAAAACATAAATAAGCTTCTTCCAAAGGAGTAAGAACTCAGTTTGTTATCACATTTCACCACCATTCCCAACAAGTTTGATGATAATGGAGCCTTGCCTTCAAAGTAGAAAGTTGAATTATCTTTAACTTATCATTCCAAAATCCATCCAATTGTCAGTTAAAAAAAAAAAAAACCAGACAGATTCAGTATGTGCTTATAGATATTTCAAAAAGTTTTCTTAAAAATATATTTGACAAAATGGTAAATACATCCATGATATAAAAAGATATTTAAAACAAATCCAGTAGGAACTAAAGTAAAGAGACAAATAATTAAAACCAGAGATGACAATGTGCAGTAGGCCTAGAAAGCAGTAGATCCAAAGTAGACCAAAGAGTGAATTCATAAAATTGTCTGCATGAAGAAAGTGGGTTTTTTTCCATATTCATTTAATGGCAACTGGTAATCATTAAATTAGCAATGATTATCTTCAAAAGATATTACAGTAGCTGTGCTGTCATTTCTCAAGAATGATCAGATATCTAGAGTCACAGACATTTCCCACATAGATTGCCTCATATAAATCAGATTTGGTTTATCACCAGCATTTAAAAAAACAGACCTAGGGAAAAAAGTAGATCTGGAGAAGTATGCATAGTCTTAATATAGTGAATGTTTAGCCTGCCCTGATTATTACAAAATTAGAACAGCAAGAATATTTCAGAAAGTAGGTTTAACCAATAGATTGTGTGATTTGGAAAATAAAGATCTTCATTTGTTTCCTTTATCAACGAGAAACAAACAAAAGAATATAACTCTGGAAACATTTAAAATTTTTTAAAAACCTAAAAAAATAATAAAATCGTGTACATAATTTGAAATAAGCTGAAAGGTTTGAGCGAATACTTGAGTATAAGAGAAGAGAATTCTCTTTAGTCAGGCATGTAGAAAATTCTTATCTGAATGACAAGATTTCATGAAATAGAATTGAATTTCTTTTCTTTTGTCAAATCACAGTATTTCTTTATTTAGAGATATATTTTACCTATTCATAGTATTGTTTTCATTAGTTACCTATCTTTAGAATGAATTGGAGGCTAAATATTCAAGAGAATTTAGTTATAGACCATGAATGTTGTAAATCATGGAATCCTGAAAATATCTACTTCATGTCATAAGTGACAAAAGTCAGAAACACAAGAAGCAGAAGAGAGAAGCTGTGTATTAGTTAATTTCCTCCTCTTACATAACAAGGAATTAGTAGATACTGTTTAACAGTTATGGACTAAAAGTAGAGATGTGTATGATTTTACAGTAAATATAACTATAAGAAGGACAAAAAAATTTTTAAAAAGCTTGGAAAGGAGACGAAAACAGAGGTAGTAGGTAATGTAACTGCTAAATTTCAGCTATAATGATAAGATGCCTAGAAATAGGCAGTTCTTCCAGTTGAAGAAATGGTACTGACAAAAAAAAAGTATTTGACATTTAGGTTTATAGTTGTAACTATAACATTAATTTGTAAAAATGTATATCAGAAAATGGGGTATTGTGCCCCTCTATGAAGTAGGGTGGAGGGAAGAGCAGAAAGCACTTTAATCTTGTGTATACCCCTTTCTACTGTTTAAGATTATAAATTAGGAACATATATTATTACTATAACAGAAAAATTAAAAGATTAAAAACATATGTGTCCATAGACACACATACTTCTGTCTATGCACATACATATGCTTATACATAGATACATGTATACACATAAATACATGTGCATATGTATATACACATCCATACTTTCTGATCTTTTCCCTCTTAGAGTGTTTGTAAGACTCATATAGGTACTATTTTCAAACATCTAATGCTGTCTTTAATTAAGAGGTGTATGTTTTCTGCTTGTGCAGTCCTGCATAACCATTGCCAGTATTTGTCCCTAAAGGTGAGCAAATTCCAGGGATAATAAATATATATGGTATAATAAATTGTAATCTCTATTAGATACACAAAGTTAATCTCAGTACTTTAAAGATGGGATGGTATATTCAGTTCCATGGACTTTATTATTTTCTCATTGATCATTAGGGCTTCAAATGTACAATTTCTCATGAAAGAAGCTGAACTGTTACACATCCAGAGGCTTTCTTGTGCACTAGTTGCTGAATATTTTAATTACTCCCTCTGTAGAATACATTTTGAGAGTAATTACTTGAAGATGCTGAAATCCCACAGCACAGAAATTTGGCCAGATCATGATCCATACATGGTTCAGAAAAACGGTGCAGCTAGAATGTTTGATCAGAATAATCCCTTGCCTCATCCAAACTATTCCAGAAGGTAACTTGAATAAATAATATATATATATATTTATATATATGTTATACATATAGATTTTAAATGTATAAATATTTTATGTATATATGCACATACACAAAACATTTTCTTTATACGTATATAAAATTTAAATATATCAATACATTATATCCCCCCCCACACACACACACACACAAACATTTTCTTTATCCAGGCATCCAATGAAGGATACTTAGGTTGTTTCCATATCTTAGCTATTGTGTTTAATGCTACAGTGAACATGGGAATGCATATATCTCTTCAAGATACTGATTTTAATTCCTTTGGATATAGACTCAGGAGTGGAATTACTAGATCATATGGTAATTCAATTTTTATTTTGAATATTAACCTCTTGTCAGATATATGGTTTGTGAATATTTTTTCCCATTCTGTAGGTTGCCCTTTCAATTTATTGATTGTTTTCTTTGCTATGCAGAAGTTCTTTAGTTTAATGTTGTCCCATTTGTTGATTTTAGTTTTTGTAGCCTGTGCTTTTGATATCTTATCAAAGAAATCATTGCCGAGACCAATATCAAGAATCTTTTTTCCTATTTTTCTTCTAGGAGTTTTAGAGTTTCAGGTCTTACATTCAAGTTTTTGATCCATTTTGAGGCTTTTTTTTTTTCTTCTTTTCTGAGTGGTCTAAGATAGTGATTCAGTTTCATTCTTTCACATGTGGAATCATAGACCAGAGGCACAGATTGGAAAGCCCAGACATAAATCATACATAGACCAGAGGCACAGATAGAAAGCCCAGACATAAACCAGTGCATATACAATCAATTTTTGACAAGGGCTAAAGAGTTAAAGAACACACAATGGGGAAAGGACTGTTTCTTCAACAAATGGTAGTGGGAAGTCATCACCTTCCTCATGAAGCCTTTCTTAATCATCTCAATCCACATGCATTTGTGTACTCAGTCATTAATGAGTGCCACAAATGAACATTGTTAATAAGCACTAATTATTTACCAGGTAATAAGATACACCTATAAATAAAAGTTATAGACTTTATCCTCAAGCAACCTATAGTCTGGTGAGCAAAACAGATATGTAGGTAAGTCAAAACATAACATAGTAAAGGAAATAAAGTCGTTTTGATGGAGGGAAGCATAAAATGCTTTAGGAACACAGAGAAATATGCAACCCAGTCCTGTGAGAATGGAGAAAAAGTAGTGATGAGGATTCTGGAAGGAATATCTGAATTTAATTATAAAATATGAGTAAGAGTTAATCAGCAGAGTACAGCCTTCTAGGTAGAGGACACCAATAAAACATATATTAACTGTACTCCCGACTTGCAAAGTCTTCTGATTTGTGTTACTAAAGAATTCCCTTGGTTGCTTATAGAGAACTGGTAAGCAAATCAAAGTTGGAAACAAAGAACCACATGGAGACTATATGCAGTAATCTGGTAAAAGAAGATTGTGATTTGGACTATGTTTGCAAAAGAAATAAAAAGACTAGGAGGGATTTGTGATATATTTTTGAAAGAAGAAATAGCGTAAATGGGTGATGGGTTATTTGCTGGGAAATAAAGGAAAAATGGGAACAAAAAATCATTCCTAGCCATCAGATGAATAGTGGTATTTTTTACTGAGAAAAGGCAGTATGGTGAACAACATGTTTGGCATGGGGAGATAATTAATAATGTGATATTTTCATATATCTTGTATCTCTAATAAGTAAAATAGAACTCTTAAGAATCCTAAATATGGCATGTTGTTAAAAGAATAACTCTTTCAGGGATTATACTATAGTACTAAGAAAATTAACTTTATTTAAGTTATATAAAGTAATTTTAGTATCAGTTATATCATTAAGTATAGAGGAAATTCATGGTCATAAATAATTCAGGAAATGAGGTGGTTGGAGCCAAGGGCAACTTAATTCAACCAAGGGACATGGTTTTGCCTGAAACAGCCTTCATATGTTGGAATGGTGGAGGCATAAGTTGAAGGAGGGGAATGAGGATGTGCATGCTTCTCCTTTCTGGAAGCCCACAGGCCTGAATAAAAATGGTGAATGGCTTTTCTTTGCTCCTAGTAACTGCAAGCTGCTCTCAAATCTCACCCTGAGCTCCAGCCATACTGATCCTTTTTCTGTTCCTTGAAAAAGCCCTTCTTCATGAATTTGCAATTGCTATTTTCTCTGCCTTGAGTGCTCCTTATCCACCCCTTTGATGGTTTGGCTCAGTTCCATTTTTTAAGTTTCAACACAAATGTCCACTCTTCAGAGCAGTTTCCTTTAGCACTCTAGCCAACCTCAGCAAGTTGTTTCTGCACACCATTGTTGCTATCATAGTCTGTGTGTTCATATTTCATTGTTCCTGGAACGTAATCTCCACAAAGGCAAGCTTTGGCTATCTTCTTCACTATAATCAAGGCCAGTTATAAAAGGTCATGAATAAGGATTTGTTATTTAACTGAAAAATAAAGATTAATGGTTACAAAGCAAATCAGAGGTATAATTAATATATGCTTTAATGATTTCCTCTCCCTAGAAAGCTCTTTACATTCTTCTTTGCATCATTAACTCACACTTGTTCCTCACAATTGAATTCAGATATTACTTCTAAAAATCTCTAGTCACTTTTTCTTCCCTCTCATTATACCAGGTTGCATGCTTCTCTGTGTCTCTAGAGCATTGTATATTCTATCAAAACCCCTTGATTTATTGCATTGTATTGTACTTTCTTGATCTGTCAGGACTAACTAATCCCCATCAGTATGCAAACATGCTGTGATACATATCATCTCAAAATTATTTTAAATCCTTCCTTTACCACTGCCTTCATTTCTAGCTGGCACCCTATTCTATGCTTTCTTTTACAATAGAAATTTTTTAAATGGTTGCCTGTATTTCATCTGCTTTATGTCTTCCTATTTTCTCTTACAACTATATCAATCAGATTTTTGTCAAAAAAAAATCAAATAGGGCAGCCCAGGTGGCTCAGCAGTTTAGCGCCATCTTCTGCCCAGGGCATGATCCTGGAGACCCAGGATCAAGTCCCACGTCGGGCTCCCTGCATGGAGCCTGCTTCTCCCTCTGCCCCTGTCTCTGCCTCTCTCTCTCTCTCTCTCTCTGTCTCTCATAAATAAATTAAATAAAATCTTTTTAAAAAATCAAATTAAAAAAAAAAAACCTCCCAGGACACTGCTCTTGTCAATGTCACTAATGATCTCCACATTTCTAATTCTGATGCCAATTTCAAGCTTCACCTTAAAAAATATATCAGTAGCATTTTCAATCAGTGATTACCCCATTCCTAAAACACCTTGCTCATAGCTTCCAAACCACACTACTGATTGATTCTCCTACTTCAAAAAGGCCAGTTCCTTCCTGTCCTTCTAAAGTCTAAATATTGAAGACCCTCATTCACTCCCTAATATGCTAATTATTCCCAAATTCATAGCTTTACCCCTAATCTCTAATGCCATTCATTTTCTAAGTAATGTTATTAATCCTTAATTTCCACTGAACTTGCCCCAAACTGAAGTCTTTTTGCTCCCACAAACCTGCCCCTTCTCCCATCTTTATCTGAGTAAATAGAATCCTTATCCTTCCAGTTGTTCAGGCCAGAATCCTTAGAGTTATATTAAATTGTTCTCTTTTTCTCACCACAGCATTTAATCCATCAACCAAACCTTTAGATTATATCTATAATTAGACTACTCTTCTCCACTCCATCAGTGCTGTCCTAGATGATGCAAACCTCTTTTGTAGCCTGGAGTGCTATACTGCAATAGCACCTAAATTACACTGTCAGCTTCTTTGCCTGTTTGGAGTCTGTTCTCCACTCAGCAACCATAATGAAATAGTCCTCATAAAGAGAAGTCTGATCAATTTCTCCTCAGTTCAAAAGCCTGTAAAACATTTGCTGTCTCTCATAAAACATCCACTGATTAAAATATATATATTCTAGAGCTAGACTTGTAGGTCTTAATTGTGGCATTTGCTGTCTTCCCCTACAATTTTGGATAAGTTATTTAACTCTTCTTTGTCTCATACTTCCCTCGTGTAAAATGTTAGTAATGCACCAGATTCATAATATTACTGTGAGGGTTAATTGACTTAAAACTGGTAAAGCTCCTGGGATGATGTCTGGCACAAAGAGCTATGTAACTGTTAACTGTTATTCATTGTTGTCTGGAGACCCGACTCCATGTAGTTCCCCAATCACCATCTGATTTTCCATCACTCTCTCTCTTGTTCTTTTGCTCCAGGCTTGATGGTCTCTTGCTGTTTACCAAGCATGCCAGCAAAATCTCCTTGCAAATCTCTCTCCATTTATAGGAGATAAAGGCATAAAGTTTTTGACTCATACATTTACGTGGCAAACTATTGCAAATTCCTTGGCTTTCTGCTCAAATAATATTTTATGAAAGGCTCTTTTGCTAATCCTTTTATATAAGAGAGCATACCTTGTCACATTCCATCTTCATGTGCTATTTTTTATATTATATTGTATCTTGTGAAAACACGTTTTCCTCTGTTTGTCTGGACATTATTAATTTTCCATGTCAGAGTTAACTTCCATGAAGGCAGAAACTTTGTTCAGTGCTGTAAGACATAAGCCTAGAAAGATGTGTGGCACATAAGAAGAGTTCAACAAATATTTGTTAAACTTCTCCTTCAATAATCATAAGCATTTATAAATCATAATGGGATGTTTACCAGATGACAATTAATTAACATATAAAAATTGACCTTATTAGCAGGTTATAATAACAAAGCCTAAACATAATCAATCACATTCATTGATTTTTTTAGATTTAAGTAATTTTTCCATAAATTGATTAATTTGGTACTTTTCTTTCATGAATTTAATTTCCTATATCCTAATATTTGTGATTAATATTTATTCAAGCTCTGGGATGCCTGGGTGGTTCAGCGGTTGAGCGTCTGCCTTTGGCCCAGGGCGTGATCCTGGAATCCCGGAATCGAGTCCCACGTCAGGCTCCCTGCATGGGGCCTGCTTCTCCCTCTGCCTAGGTCTCTGCCTGCCTCTCTCTGTCTCTCATGAATAAATAAATAAAATCTTTAAAAAAAATGTATTCAAGCTCTGACTCCTATGATAACTATAATTACAGCAATTTTGAGAATATTACAATTGTAATGGCCATATGTCCATAAATAAGTTATTATTTAAAATAGAGATTATGTTTAGTAAAGTCCACTTAAGAAGTTAGAAATATAGTCTTAAAACATACCTTCCCTGCCAGCTAGAAAATGTCATTAACCAGAATATCACGGTTATCAGAATGTGTTATTCTCATTTTGAGTTAGTAATTTTTTAGAGAAGCCTGAATATGTTTAGTATTACAGCTCTTTGGAAAGAATACTTGCCATTAAGATTCTTAGAAGATCTTTTTTAAGAATTTTATTTATTGATTGATGAGAGACACAGAGAGAGAGAGGCAGGGACACAGGCAGAGAGAGAAGCAGGCTCCCTGTGGGGAGCCCGATGAGGGACTTGATCTCAGGACCCTGGGACTATGACTTGAGCCAAAGGTAGATGCTCAACCAATGAGCCACCAAGGTGCCCTGGAAGATTTTTTAAAGATTTATTTATTTGAGAGAGAGATAGCAGAGGCAGTGGGGAGAGGGCAGAGGGAGGGAGAGACTCCAGCAGACTCCACGCTGAGCCTGAAACCCCTTGAAGGACTCTATCTCATGATTCCCAGATCATAATCTCAAAATCTTGACCTGAGCCAAAGCCAAGAGTCCAGTGCTTAATCAACTGAACCACTCAGGTGCCCCTGGGAATCTTAGGAGATTTTTGAAATCACAAACCTTTTGCTATCCCATTGCAATCAGACATTGTCCCAATAAAAAATTCATACAGAAAAGAAAACAGGAGAGGAGAGGAGAGGAGAGGAGAGGAGAGGAGAGGAGAGGAGAAGAGAAGAGAAGAGAGAGAGAGAGAGAGAAAGAGAGAAGAGAAGAGAAGAGAAGAGAAGAGAAGAGAAGAGAAGAGAAGAGAAAGAAGAGAAGAGAAGAGAAGAGAAGAAGAGAAGAGAAGAGAAAGAAGAGAAGAGAAGAGAGAGAAGAGAAGAGAGAGAAGAGAGAAAGAATAGAAGAAAAAAAGAAAAGATCGGATGCCTGGGTGGCTCAGCAGTTGAGCATCTGCCTTCCACCCAGGGCATGATCCTGGAGTCCCAGGATCAAGTCCCACATCGGGCTCCTTGCATGGAGCCTGCTTCTCCCTCTGCCTGTGTCTGTGCCTCTCTCTCTCTCTCTCTCATGAATAAATGAATAAAATCTTTAAAAAAAAAGAAAAGAAACTTTTTGGTAAGGCAGTTTTAATTCAATAATGCTACAGTACCTCCACCATAGTTGTCTCGCAATCGACCCCTCTTCCTACTGTCACTGACAGAATTCTAAAAAAATCTTGTTACAAAACTTATCTCAAGATAAATTGAACTATCAACAAAATTAATGTTGTGCTTGAAGATCTAAGTTATGTACATTTTCCTTTCAGCACCCATTTCTGTCAGAACATATGTGAGAGAGAGTCTTTCTTCCAGTGGATCATCTTTCCTCCTTTATCGAATATTAGTTGACCATAAAGTTCAGGGTCCACTTCTGGGTTCTCTGTTCTGTTCCATTGTTCTATATGTCTGTTTTTGTGCCAGTACCACACTGTCTTGATGAACACAGCTTTGTAGTACAACCTGAAATCTGGCATTGTGATGCCCCAGATATGGTTTTCTTTTTTAAAATTCCCCTGGCTGTTTGGGGTCTTTTCTGATTCCACACAAATCTTAAAATAATTTGTTCTAAGTCTCTGAAGAAAGTCCATGGTATTTTGATAGGGATTGCATTAAACGTGTAAATTGCCCTGGGTAACATTGACATTTTCACAATATTAATTCTGCCAATCCATGAGCATGGAATATTTTTCCATCTCTTTGTGTCTTCCTCAATTTCAGAAGTGTTCTATAGTTTTTAGGGTATATTTGAGAACCATTTGAATGGTAAATGGTTCTCCAGCCTTTTATTTTCAGGTTGTAGGTGTAACAGACTCTAAGCAAATAGGCCAGAAAACAAGTGAAACTAGGAAGCAGTATTAGTAGAGGCTCAGTTTAGGAGATGTGCCACTTTAGGTGGGTTAAGCAGCACAGATTTTTAACGCAAAAGAATAGTGCTTATAAATGCTTCAGAGGAGCTAGCAGAGAAACTTCAAAACGAAAGATTATGGGAAGCACATCAAGAACACCATAGAGCTTGTGCTCCAGTGAAGTTACTACCTCAGAACCAGGGAGATATCAGGAATGAGTGAGAACAATGTGTATGAGCAGAGGTGTGGGTAGGTAGCGAAGCAGAGGAGATAATCTCAACTGACATTTACTGAGCACAGAGCCTATTGGGACTTATTCCATGACCTGAGATCATGACCTGAGCTAAAATCAAGAGTTGAGCACTAACCAACTGAGCCACGAGTGATGATAATTAGCAAGGTGTGGAGTACGAGCAGGGAGATTCTCACTGACATTCTACTGAGCACAGAGCCCTACTTGGGACTTATTCCATGACCCTGAGATCATGACCTGAGCTAAAATCAAGAGTTGAGCACTTAACCAACTGAGCCACGCAGGTGCCCCTGGAAATACTGAGTTTAAGAATATATCATAATAGAATCCAAAGAGTAGTGTGCTGTTAAATGTGTGACAACCAGTTGGGGTTGTTCCCCATCTCCTAGTGATTTAAAGTATTTGCCAGTAACTGCAGTATTGATTGTGTCACCATGACCTACTATAAACACTGAGGTGAAATTACTATGTGGAATTGTGAGGAGATGAACAGTAGTAAGACACCATTAGGTATTCTTCCCACAGTAGATACAATAGATGTAAAAAAATTCAAGAGTATAGAATATAGTAAGATGCAATAATTGGGAAGTGATGAGTTTTAAGTATTACCCTAATTTTTAATATAATGTATTTAATTGTAAATTACATAATTTAAAATTTAATGATGATTGTGTTTAAAAACCAGCTTGTTAAAGAAAGGACTAGCTTGGATATTTATTTGGGGAAAAATATGGGTAAAAGAAAAAAATGCCAAGGATTCCTGGGTGGCTCAGCAGTTTAGTGCCTGCCTTTGGCCCAGGGTGCGATCCTGGAGTCCCGGAATCAAGTCCCGTGTCGGGCTCCCAGCATGGAGCCTGCTTCTCCCTCTGCCCGTGTGTCTCTGCCTCTCTCTCTGTCTTTGTGTCTATCATCAATAAATAAATAAAATCTTTAAAAAAAGAAAAAAGAAAAAAAATGCCATCCTTGTTAGAGACTACAGAATAGTAGAAGAGCTATAAAACACAGTTAAAAAAAAAAAAGGACATCTGTAAAAACAAAGCATAATTTGAAATTGTAAAACAGAAGCAGAACCGAAGCAGGAAGAATTCAGAGCAATTATCCACATTCAATTTGAAAATGAAGAAAGAACTCAAGGAGGATAATGGCCTTTGATATGAACCTTAAAGGGTAAATAGGTATTTGAGAGATAGAAGCGTATGAGCCATGATTCATGATTAAAAACATATAAGCTGAGCATGTTGTTTTAGGCAAAGAAGTAAATATATTGCAAAGTTATGGGAACTGAGAGAATCAATAGGAGGCTGAAAGGACTCAAATCAGAAAACAGGGGAGAAAAAGGGCAATTTAGAAAACTGGCAAGAATCTTGCTAGGCAGCAAGAAAAATCTAGCCAGGAGAATGCCTGGGTGGCTCAGTGGTTGAGCAACTGCCTTTGGCTCAGGTTGTGATCCCAGGGCCCTGGGATCAAGTCTCACATCAGGCTCCCCAGAGGGAGCCATGAAGCATCTGCTTTACCTTTAACTCATCACCATATTATCAACAACAAAAATGTGAGTTGTAAATGCCTTTTAATCCTTACCTCATTCACCAGAGCCAATATCCTAGGCAGGGATAATCTGGAAGTGTCCACTCAGCCAGTTTAGGTCACGGACTAGCCGTCTGGACTCAGAAATCGGGAAGTGAAGGAGTGAGAAAAGAAAAAGCATGCTCTGGATATCATAAGTGAGAGAATGAATATTGCGTCTAGTGATCTGGATACCAAATTTTAGTAATTCATAATCTGGAATATTATGCTATTTATATGTACTAAAATATTGAATTTTTTAAACTGACTTGTCAATATGTTTTAAAACATGAACCTTGAATAATTTACATTTTGAATCATAACCAGAGATATATACTTGGCATTGATATTTTGAATAAAAAAATACTCATTTGGAAGGCATCCTTCATTGCCTACATAATGCTCAGCAGAAGCAGAAAATTGCTACTCACAATGTGCAGTTCCTCTGGAATGATGATGCTTAATCCAAGTTTAAAGATTTTCTGAACGTGTAGAATATAAAAGTGAAGCACTGAAATTTATACCTGTACCTCTGCACTGTAATCTCTGTGTTTCCATTATTAAACTAATGGACAAGGATGAACTGGAAATGTTATCTTTGAAGTGAAACTAAAGCTCAGTATCAGTAAGAAAATAGTTGTTCAAAAACAATGCCCTTGGGACGCCTGGGTGGCTCAGCGGTTGAGCATCTGCCTTTGTCTCAGGGCGTGATCCCAAGATCTGGGGTCGAGTCCCACATCGGCCTCCCTGCGAGGAGCCTGCTTCTCCCTCTGCCTGTGTCTCTTTCTCTTTCTCTCTCGGTGTCTCTCATGAATAAATAAATAAAAATCTTTTTAAAAAAATAATGTCCTTAATGTTCTCAAACAATGTTTTATTTTCTTGTTAGAGTAAAAGCCTATCTTGTCACCATTTTCTTGACTAGAGTAGAATCAGAAAGCTTACTGACCAACTGAAAACTATTATAAAAGACATGCCACAGATTCAACAATGATCTAACACTAACACACTGTGCCATTTGATTGTACCTTTTTTAAATGCTCAAATTAGATAATTTCATCTTATATTTTTTATTCAGAGTTTGAACTCTTCAATTGATGTATGTTTTCATAAATACAATTTTTAATAAAGATATTGGGTAGAATATATAGCTTTTATTAACCTATTTTTGATTGTTTTATAAAATGTTACATTTTTGTTTTTAATATGTATTAAGCTTTAGTTTATTGATTTCAAATTCTGAGTGCTTTTTGAGACAATGATTATTTGCAAATAAATACCCAAAGAGTAGTGATATCATTTTGCTGTAGTACTGTTGTCAGTAACCACTTTACAACAGCACTTCCCACAATGGAAGGATTTACAAAAATAAAATGGCTGTATGAAGTAGAATAGGATAAAATTTACCTGAGAGATAACAAATGTGGGATCAGAGGCAGGGAAACCCACTGGTGAATGGTGAGTTAGCAGGAAATTCAGTTGTAGATGATAAGCCTTATTTTCTTTGTCATATCTTTATTTTAGCCATGAAAAGCCATATTCTGTAAAAATCTGCAGTATATTATACTCATTTTTTACTGGAATTCACATGACTCATTGATTTAAAAAAAAACCTTGGGAATGGGGCAGATGTCATTTCTGAATAGTACGGCTGACCGGATCACATGTTTTCATCTTGATAAAAAGTAAGTGAACAGACAAAACATGGATCATCCAACTAAGCATATGGGCAGACTAATTGCATGAGAGTCCAGTTAAGTCAGCAGTGTATGATTATCATCACAAAATGTTTAATTATGCTGAAACCTTTCCAAGAAGTGAAAGTTATCAGATGATTATACAAGGGAAAAGGGTATGTTTCAAATACAAAACAAAGCAAATGTTTAAATGTATTAATTCTTCAGGCAAGTAGAAGGAAAGGATTTTTAATGACCACTCAGAAATGAATAAGAAAATATTTTTTAGCTCAATCTCATGCCAAGCCCTTGATTTTTCCATATAAAGGCTAACTAGTAATCCAAAATAACATAATCTTAATAACAATAATAATACTTAAAAGCTTGCTATTTACTGAACTAGTAGTTCTCTTATTGTCTGAGTTTAGCATTACAATGTACAGTCTGCTAGCAGCACATAAAGGCCCTTGTCAGTAGATGAAATGTTATACAATCACCTTGTGGAGGAAAACTCCTTTCAGGGAAAGATTCTACTAATTTTTACAAATCTTCATGTGCATATAGTAATTCCTTCATGTAGGTAGTTTAACAGTTCACTGCAACAGCATAAAGTCATTTTTCTTAAGCAATCAAGTACATTCAGCAAAATGAGACAGAGAATGTTGTTCAACCCAGAATCCTCACTGGAGAAGAATTAGTAACCTTACTTCACACAAAATTACCAATGTTTAAGACCATGGATAGCTAAAACATTGCTTTTAAATCCAAATGAGTAAGAGCCATGGATCCTTGATACCATACTTTCTGTACCTTAATGCAATACTTTAAATTTCCTGAGTGAGAAGAGGAAAGTTGGTCCAATATTTGCAACGACACAGAGGCTTCCTGTTCAGCAGGGAAGAGACAACAGCTGAAGACTGGCAATGCCAGAATGGCATCATCAAATGGCATCTCTCTGATTTCGACTTCAGAGACAGAATTATTCCATTTGAAGAACAGAACTAAGAGCAAGTGATACTTGACAGGCACATTAGAACCTTGTGTCCTGTTTAAAAAGCCATTTCAGTAACTTTGCAACATCTAATCATACAGGCTGCCAACATTTTCCATCAGCAAAGTAGTGCCTCGTTTGCATAATATGAATGACATCAAGAAATGTATGAAACATTACATTAAAAGGTGACTTAAAATCAAGTCTTTCTTATACTACCTGCAGTTATGTGAACAAATCTCATCACATTCAGGCCTCAGTTGCTTCAGATACTGGAAGCAAGAATACTTCTGTCCTTGCATCTAGATTGAACTGGAAATAATAACAACTTCTGTATCTGAATATAAATTGAAAGGGGTGTTCTCTCGGGGTTCTTTCACTGATGAGATTCATGATTCTCTGATTCAGTATGTTCATGCTCCCATAGAAATGAAAGAAAATTAAATTATTTTTCATCCTCTTACCTGTAACACCAATGAATTAAATACCATCGTTTTAATTATAATAAAACTAGCATGCTGAGGATTCACAATATGTTGAGCATTGTATTAAGCACCAATTAATCCTCAGTACAATGTTGAGAGATTGCTATTAACTTCCCCATTTCACAGATGATGAGCTGAACATTAAACGGATTAAGAAATGTGTTGAAGGTTACATATGTTCTGAGTAATAAACTGATCTAAATTTGGGTGTCTTGGGACGCCTGGGTGGCTCATTCTGTTAAGCGTCTGCCTTGGGCTCAGGTCATGATCCCAGGGTCTTGAGATTGGCTCATGCCCAGCTCCCTGCTCAAGAGGGAGTCTGTTTCTCCCTCACCCTTTTTCCTCTCCCTCTTTTATTCCTCCTTCCTCCCTTCTCATGCTCTTTCTCTCTTTCTCAAATAAATAAATAAAATCTTCATTAAACATGGCATGTCTCATGTGCCAGAATACTATCCTTCCCCTTCGTGGCAGTTTCTCTTGCTTATTACCACTGAAAGGACTTGCATTCTTGCAACAAGGCAATACACATCTCTGCTTCAATCCATTATAAGGATTCTATTTTAGCCCTCATCCTACAACAAATTTTCTGCTTAGAAAAATTACAACAGGCTGGTATGGTACTTTTAACTTTTCCAAAACAATGTCACATGTGTATTATCCCCGAAAAAATGTTTTTACCAGATAGAATAGCTGTCTCTGCCCCCATTTTTCATAAAATATATATATACAATAGAGAAAAGATAAACAACTTTTCCAGAGTCAGGGGATGATGATAGTGTGGTAGGAGATCTGCACACGGAATTAAGCTGAGCTGAATCTAAAGCCCCAGGGTCCCTGGTTCCCTTCCAGTTCTCTTCCCAGTGCTTCATCAGTTTTTACTTCAGGTTTTTCTGCAGGCCATGGCCTTTGCTGAGTTCTACACCCAGCAGTAAGAGCTGCAGCAAACCCTGAAGTGATTGTATGTGAGGCATAGCCTCACCACAAAACATTTCCCAGTGAGACATGCTAGCCAGTGAAGATCCCTCCAAATTCATGATAGACATCCTAAAGAAAAGAAAATGGAGTTGAATCTCAACTAGAAGCTGGGAGTGAAAAAGCATCTGGGAAACATTTTTATGTACTTCTCCTATCATCTGATAACTATTTTGAAGCAAGAACCCAGGACATTTTGTCAAGCTGAAGATTAATAGTGTCTAAAATAAAAACAAAAATAAAAAAGATGAGCAGGCAACCTATTCAAAGAGATGTTGTGGTCAGGAAGACAGTGCCTGGGTGATGACAAGCAGCTGAGTCTCCGTGAGGCTGATGATGATGCTACATGTTGAGAGTTCAGGTCTACACAGGGGCAGCAGAGCCAGAGGGAGGGAATCCATTCCACTCGTTCCCTAGGTAACTGGCTCGGCTTTTGATCTTCATCTTGCCTCTTTAAATCATTCATCCAACCTGTAATTATCTCTAGTTTCTTAGAATGGGTTAAAATATGGCAAGACGGCCAAGAAGATCACTGTCCTGTACATGCACATGAAGTCCTCGTAAAATCTGGTGAATTATCGCTAAGAAATCTTTTTTTAAAAGATTTATTTATTTATTCTTGAGAGACACACAGAGAGAGAGGCAGAGACATAGGCAGAGGGAGAAACAGGGTCCTCGAAGGGAGCCCGATGCAGGACTCAATCCCAGATTCCGGGATCATGAGCCAAAGGCAGGAACCCAAACACTGAGTCACCTAGGCGTCCCAGATCACTAAGAAATCTAAGAGTTAATGATAATGGTAACTCACATCTACTGACAGCTACTATTTGCCAGGAACCATGCTTAACATTTGATGTGACTACCATACCAAAACAGTATTTTGTACGAAAGGAAAATGAGTTGTATGTACATTAAGTTTTCACCTTACAGTCACACAGATGGGAATAAAAAGAACCAGGATATGAACTGCAAGCTGGGATCCAGAGTCTGAACTCTTACCTACTGCCCTAAATAGCAGCTGCTTCTCCCAGAGCATTTCCTATGGGTCAGGAACAATGCTAAGCACATTGATGTACTTTCTCCTTGTATTTATGGTCATTCTCATTTTCCTGATGAGGAAACAGAGACTTAGAGAAATGAAATGAATTATTCATTTGACACAGCTGGTTAGTAGGGGAACCCAGATGAAATCTATGTTTGTTTGGCATTTGTTTGCTTATCCATTGCAGTCTCCATCCAAGCATGTGTGTACTCTGCCCTATTGCCTCTATATAGCAGCACTACAAAGTGCCAGGAAAGAAAATACCTCAGCTTGCTCCTTTGTTCACATAGAAACTGAAGCCCAAAAGGAATAGGGACTTACTCAAGATGATGCAATTATTTACTGCAAAGCAGTGACAAAATCTTTCGATTTATCCAGAGATCATCCAAGTAGGTGATATCTCTCTCTCTCTCTCTCTCTTTCTCTCTCTCTCTTTAAAGAATTTATTTATTTTGGAGACAGAGAGAGAGAGATCGTGGGAGAAAGGGCAGAGGGAGAGGATAAGAGAGTCTCAAGCAGACTCCATGCTGAGTGCAGAGACCAATTTGGGGCTCTATCTCACAACCCTGAGATTATAACTTGAGCTGAAACCAAGACTGTGCCTCCCAGGTGCCCTGATCTTTCATCCCTTAAAGTATGCTCTCTGACCTTTTCTCATTAGGTTACATCTACTATGAGGCCATATTCAATTTAGAATTATATGGTGCTACTTATGGTAATTATTATAATTTTGTATTTGAAGAGAATTTTTTTTCCTGAGGAGCAATTTTTCACCTATATTGTTTTTTAATCACCTGAAAAAAATAAAAACACACGAGAGGGAAGGCAATGATCATTTTCTTCTCAGACCTGAATTCTGCTTCTACATTTAAATTTAAAAGATGGACTCTGTCAACTTACTTGATTACCCATCTAACCATACTGATGGATTCTCAGAAAATATTTGGACAGATTTATGTATATTATATGAATGCCATATCAAAGTTTGTTTCTATGAGAATTCATATGAGAATTTCTAATATTTGTAGGGCATACTTGCGCATATTTTGGTTGAAACTACTGGGAGGTAAAAATCTATCCCTCAAGTACATTTACTTTCATAGAGTAGTTGCATTTTCAAAACTGCGAGATGAGCTTGTGGCAGTCAGATTATTTGTGTTTTTAATGTTCTTTAACAAGCAAGGAATTAAACCTGCACAAGATTGGATGGCAGGCAGAGATTCCTGACCCAAAGGGTGCTGTGAGATGGTTAATAGCAAAAGGTTCCTAGAATAGGAGAGAAGGACAGTCAAAAAATAGACTGTGTAGTTTATATAATAAAAAGAAATCAAGCATGGATAATATGGAGACTGAGGATAGCTACACCGAGAATGATGTTTTGCCCAGTTTCTCGATCTGAGTCAGTTCATAAACTTGGAACCCATGGACTGGAAAAGAGGCCAGCTATTCAGAAGGGATCACTGTGCCATTAGATCTGGTAATGTTTCCCTCATACCTTCCCCAAAAGGATATTTAGCCAGTTAGTCAGTATTCATACCATGTGAAAAGATGAATACTTCCAACAATTCCAGGACTGTTAGACACAGGGGATCAAGAACCAGGGCAGCCCAGGTAGCTTGGCGGTTTAGCCTTTGGCCCAGAGCCTGATCCTAAAGACCCGGGATTGAGTCCTGCCCCCGGCTCCCTGCATGGAGCCTGCTTCTCCCTCTGCCTGTGTCTCTGCCGCACACACTCTCTCTCTGTATCTCTCATTAATAAATAAATAAAATCTTAAAAAAAAAAAAAGAACCCAAAGCACCGTCACAGCCTCTGTTACACAGGAATATATGCAGGTCAGGTCATAAATGGAGTCCTGGCTCAGATCTAGCTCATAGTGGATCACCTGCTCTTCATTTTCCCAGTCACTGAACAAATAATTTGAATTGATATCCTTATAGTTGGCAAAATCCTCATATTCGTTCCTTGATGGATGAAGGCCAGTGGAAGTTCTGAAAATTTCCCTTTCCTTCAAGATAGCGCATTACAAACAATATTGCATTCTCATGGGAATAACAGTAATTGATGTCACCCTAAAATAATTGAAAGATACAAGAGTGGTGGTCTCCATATTACTGTATAATCCAGCAGTCTGGCCCCTACCAAAACTGGAGGAACCATGGCAGATGACACTGGATTACCACAGGTTTTTCCCAAGTAGTCCCATTGAATTTGCTGTACTGAGTGTGGTATATTTGTTAAAGAAACTTAGCATAGCCTCTCGCAGGTAGCACTGAGACACTGACTTGATGAGGTAGAGGATATGAACTACATCCAGGGGTTCCTATAATGAATGATATCTTTTTGGGTTTAGCCATTGGGAATCCCTATGAAAGGTCAGAAGGAGGGATTGGATGCCTGGCTTACTGTAAAGCCACCTTGAGCAGGTTGTGTTTCCTTGATTGAAAGTTAGTGATCTTCGGGATCCCTGGGTGGCGCAGCGGTTTGGCGCCTGCCTTTGGCCCAGGACAGCGGTCCTGGAGACCCGGGATCGAATCCCACGTCGGGCTCCCGGTGCATGGAGCCTGCTTCTCCCTCTGCCTATGTCTCTGCCTCTCTTTCTCTCTGTGTGTGACTATCATAAATAAATAAATAAATAAATAAATAAATAAATAAATAAATAAATAAATAAATAAATAAAAAGAAAGTTACTAATCTTCTAAGCAACTCTGTGTCTCCAGGTTCCAATATCCTTTATATTGCTTCATTCCTTTATGCCAAAGGTTGTTAACAGCTTGACTACCATGAAACTTCAGGTTGTAGTTCTAATCCCACATCTTTGTAATTGCTTCTTTAATAAACAAACCTTTAATTATTTTATTTTGAATCTTCCCTCTGTTTTCTTTGGGCCTCTATTTGATAGAAGAGGCTACCACATTCCTCTGAGATATTCAGAGGGAAAAGACAGAGAAATTGAGAATTAGAAAGATAAAAGTTATACAGAATGGTCTATGACTTCATTTTCTTCTCAATGACTCCTGGGCATATTTTAAGAATTTCACCAAAACCTAATAAATGATTTGATACACTGTTGTATTAAAATGGTGATACTCAATATGTGGCCTCTACATCCATGGCATCAATAATACTTGGGAAATTGTTAGAAATGTAATTTCTTGGGCTCCATCCCAGACCTATTAAATCAAAGACTCTGAGAGTGGGGCCCAACATTCTATAATTTAAGAAGCCCTTTAGGTAATTCTGATGCATACTACAGTTTGAGTACTATTATATTAAGGTAGATGGTGACCCCACCTTTCTAATACATTACACAGAGAAATGCTACTTTAAGTATGACCAAACACTTTGGACTCTGTTATTGGCCTTTTTTTTTTTTTTAATTAGACAGTACATAGAATGTTTAACTGCTGTGCCAAGTTTATCATAATTTTCAGTTCTAGAAACTATACAAGCCAGGAAGAGGCCTCTAAGGAGCAAATATAATTATTTATATTAGAATTCTTTAATAAATGTTTCCTGTGATACTACCATGAACTATTTTTTAAATATAGAAATACAATTTTATTTTTGAATATTGATCTTACATATATGTGATCTTGATGAATTCACTTATTCTATGGATTTTCTATATAAACAATCACATTACCTGTGAATGAAGACTGTTTTATTTCTAGTTTCAGAGTAAAAGCTTTTGGTATTTCACTATGAAATAAGATATATACTGTGGACTTTTTGTAGACACTTTTTTTTTGCTATGAACTATTTTTTTTTGCTATGAACTATTAATAAGAAGTATTGGGAAATGGGAAGTGATGGACCCTAGGTCAAATAATTTAAGAAAACTTTTGGTTCAATGGTATAAATACATTTATTTATAGTATAACTATCCTAGGTCATTAACATGCAGTTCTGCATTAAATGTTTCCATGAGGCCATAAAACATGTTACATCTCCTAGAGTGTCATTGATATATTTTTGGATAAATCTCAGGCCAAGAAATGGCATAATTAGTAAAAACAGCTATATTACAGGAAACCTAAGGCAGATATAAACCGAAAAATGCGAGAATTGATGTTATATGGGCCATCCTGGTAAGGGTCTCTGATTCTCCAAATAGGATGTTAGAATTATTCTTTAGGATGGCAAAATTGTACCACAGGATTTGAGAAAACAGAAGGAATGATAGGATTAATATGAGGGAGGAAGAAGTTAGCTTTGTCAGGTCATGACAAATTGGTAGAGTGGCTGAGGTAAGGAATAAGCTTCGAAAGCAACTCAAAGAAAATTTTATGTACTAAGGGCAATTTTTCACTTAAAGTCAAAGAATCAAGAGATAAATTTATTGATTAATCCATTATTTTATGTGGTCTCAATTGAGGAGTCCATCAGAATTGATCATCAGTGGAATGTCAATGCAAATCCAAGTATACTATGGAGCATAATTTAAAATATGTAGATATGATTATCTCTCCTACTCTCTTTGTCTCCATTGACAGTGGTCATGCAGAAACTCAGTGTCCCCAACATGTCCCAAATATAGTTTTCTCTTTCCTTCTACCACTGGCAGCATGAAGGGAGAGCCCTAGAACCCTGTATTCTATCAAGACTTGTACCTTACCCTCCTTCATAAAATGTATCCTCTTACCACCGCTAATTCTGCCTGGAAAATTTCATTATGACATCAATCTCTGGAACAGTCAGTGGTCACCAAGGGAAGCCTAGAGCATCCCTCTTCCCCAGACTAATCATAAGGCATCATGGGCAGGAAAGCAACTCACCTTAGGGTGAACACTGCCTTTCATCCTTCCCAAACTTATTTTCAGTTCAGCACTTAACTCTGATATAATTTATATTTTACCTATTTAGAAATTCCTCTCTCTCTCTCTCTCTCTCTCTCTCTCTCTCTCTCTCTCTCTCTTTCTCTCTCCCCTACAATAAATCTCCCCTTATTAAGGGCAAGATTTTTTTTTCTAATTTTTTTCTGTATCTCTTAAGTCTAAACAGTTTCTAACACATAGGAACTACACATACTTAATGGATAAACGAATAACAGTATGCCCCACTACTCTCCATATTATCAACTAACATGAAGCATGACTAAAGAGGCATTCACTGATTCTTCTAAGTATTGTAGTTCTGTATTTCCTCTGTATTCCAAAAATACTATATGAAAATTCTATTATGTTTTACTCTAATTTTTCTGTTTACAAATAATCTTTTCAAAAACCAAAAAAAAAAAAAAATCTCCTTAGGGAGAGGATAATGTTTTATCTATCTCCAGGCTCATTGGGCAGAGTCTGACATGTTTCTTAAACTGGTGAATGCATATATAAAAATAAATGAGGAAAATGATATCTGAGTTGATAAAAAAGTACCTTCCTTCAGTTTTTAATAATAGTATAAAGATACATAATGATCTGGAAAAAAACCCAAAACATTACTTGCAGTTAAAGAAATCTACTATTTTTAAAGCCTCTACTCCTTTTTCAGTTTTCCCAGATCTTAATAACCACGAACTCTCCAAAATGGCACAGGCCACTTCCACTTTCACAGACTTGTAGTATCAAAAAGGTGAAAGGGATGGGAGAATGGGCAAAATGGGTGAAGGGGAGTTGGAGGTACAGGCTTTCAGTTGCAAAATGAATGAGTCATGGAACTGAAAGGCACAGCATAGGGAACATAGTCAATGGTACTGTAATAGTGTTCTATGGTAACTGATGGTAGTTACACTTGTGTTGAGTCTAGTATGAAAGAATAAACTTTTTGAATCACTATGTTGTACACCTGAAAATAATGTAACATTATGTCAACTAAAATTTCAAAAAAAAAATTAAAAAGGAAAATATGCCAAACAAGTTATAAAGGTTTTAGATATATATTCAATGCATTAATATATTTAAAACAAACACAATAGAATATATAGAATGTATAAAACTCAATATTAGTGTGAACACATAAAAATATAATATGCACATGGATAAGGAAAAGATGACTTACAAAAACACTTTCATTTGCAGGATGGTCCCCTCAAAAATTTTTCTTGGAAAATTGCATAGTAGGTTTAACAAATACAGATGAAATTTTAAATAAAAAATTTAATAAATTAAAACCCTTGATGTAGACACCATGGCAAATCTTACATACAATAAATAAATTCCTTTTTAAATAAATTCTTTATATTATGATATATGATATAAATTAACTATGCTATGCACAAGAAAATTACAGAATTTGTGAAAAATATGAATTCACAATAAACTATAAAGTGTTGCTCCAAACTGGCACATACACATGGGTGTGTACAATGAAGGCTTTATTTTATTTGTAAGTATATATCTCTGGCTCGATATATAATTCCCTTGGAGAGAGCATTAATAATCCACATTTCAGGCCTGTTACTGTCATTGTCGTGGTTTAATGTCCTGACCATAATGTGAGAGTAAGCCACAAAACATGCAGAATCAAGTCAAAAGTAATATTAATATCCCCAAAGTTTATGGCCCTGCCAGATGGGAATTATGTGGGAATAATTCAGAATGAAATGAGTTAAAAAAAAAAAAAAAGAACCTTGAATCCATTCTGTATGTGGAGTAATCTAGGATGGTTTGAGACTCAAGAAGGATTTGTAAGGTATCTATTAGCTAACATAAATCCAGAGAATTTAGGATAAAGACCCTATTACTTAGAATGTATGGAGTTGGAGGTGATATATAAGAATTATAAATGAGGTCCCTATGTATTTCTTACTGTCCTGAGCAAAGCCATTCAGATGTCGGGTCTCTTCCCAATCTCTGGTTGGTCTGCAACCCCAGCTAAATTGGGCGTATAATCCAAAATTCCTTGGGAGGATAACCTTAAATTGCCTGAAGTGATATTAATGTTTCCTTGGTAGATGAATATGGTTCCTTGGTGGGCAAATCCACTTAATTTAAAATAAATTATAAAAATTTAGAAGTAATGGAGCCTATAATTTAATGTCCTTAACAACAATTTGTGTGGGGGTATACCTATACAAAATTTAAATATTGTTTTTTTTTTAAAGAAGATTTTCCTTATGAGAGAAAGAAAGAGTGAGCACAAGCAGGGGTGAGAGGAGGGGAGGAGGTAGAAGCAGACTCCCCACTGAGGAGGGAGCCCAACATGGGATTGATACCAAGACTGGGATCATGGCCTGAGTCAAAGGCAGACACTTAACCAACTGAACCCAATACTGTTTTTTTTTTCTTCTAATACTGTTTTTTAATAAGAAAAACCACACACTTGAATACCTAATAGCTTAACGTTATGATTATAATTAAAATATTTATGTAAATGATGAAACTTTATTTTATTTTTTATTTTTTGAAACTTTTTATCTTAATATGACAGGTTAAACATTAATGAATTTGATAACAGTATTAAATATAAGAATTAGCACTTACTAACTTTAATCTGTTGGATTTATAAGACTCATTTAAATACTTAGAGGGGTTCTATTTGTTAGGTAGTAGAAGTACTAAAGAAGAAAAATTGATCAAAGGTGATTGTTAAAATTCGATACATTTATTAAATAGAATGGAAATATTTGTCAGTGAAAACTAAAAGCTTAAGGATTAATAGTTTTTAAAATTTGAATATAAAACAAATATTATTTTTAAATGCTAAAATAGCTACAAATTTTATTTTCTGTGCAAAAAGCCACCCTCAAAGACACCAAAAGAATTTCCCATTAACAATAATAAATGTGAGATTCAGTGAACTTTGTAATATATTCGGCTTATAGCCCTAAAATGCTTATGAATTTTTCTCATTCTGAGTACCAGATTCCTGACTACTAATTAGTCAGATTTCACCCAGTCAAATTGCCTATATTTTATAGTTCGTAACTTGAAGAATAGTTGAATCTATAAACCAAAATCTATGATGAAAATTATATATACTTTTTTATACATAACTTTTTACATACAAAGGAAAAAATAACTATAAAAATACAGTTATTACAGAGCTGCAGTCTAAGAGAGGAGCAACATGACCAGGGTAAATAGTTGTTCATTATGGAGACACGTAGGTGTGTAGTGATGTCAGCAAGAAGTCCAAATAAAATGCTCTTTGTTTACATCACATCCTCAACACTCTTCCACATTACTAATCATCTTGAAACGCAAGTCTAAACCACAATGGGCTATTGCATCACACCTGTTGGAATGGCTATTATTAAAAAGACAAGAGGCATTGATGAGGATGGGTAGTTAAACCTTGTGCATGGAACATAAATTGGTATAGCCACTTGGAAACAGTAGAAAGGGTTCTCAAAAAATGAAAAATAGAACTACCATATGATCCAATAATCAATCTCTCTGTTGGATGTCTATCAAAGAATATGAGATCACTATCCCAAAGAGATATCTGCATCCTCATGTTTATTGGGGCTTTATTTACAATACCAAGACATGGACACAGCCTAAGCTTCCATCAGTGAATAAATGGATAAATAAGATGTGGCATATATAATAAATGGAAAATATTTAGCTGAAATAAAGAAGGAAATACAGCCATTTACAACAATACGGTTATACCTTGAGTATGTTATGCTAAGTGAAATAAGTCAGACATGGACAAATACTGTGTGATATCACTTATATTTGGAATCTTAAAAAAAATAAAAAGCTGAACTAATAGAAACAGAATATAATGGTGATTTTTCAAGGACTAGACGGTGGGGGAAATGGGGACATATCGGTCAATAGGTAGAAATCCTCAGTGATAAGGAGGTTAAGTTCTGGAGATCTAATGTACAGTATGTCATTTATAGTTAGTAATACTATATTAAATATGCAAAAGTTGAGTGGAGAATATGTCTTAAAATTTTCATTACAAAAAAATGATTAGTTATTTGAAGTGATGGATATGCTAAGTAAACTTTTGTGGTAATCATTTCACAGTATATGCATGTAGCAAATAATCACCCATACGATTTAAATTTACACAATGTTATGTTTATTTTATCTTAATAAAACTACATGGATGGGTAGAAAGCACCTAGATAGATTGTTGCTTAGTTATACAAGGTGATTATTATCCTGTTATATCTCCTAGAAAGTGAAGAAGCACCTAGTAGCAACAGAAATCAATAAATTGTCATGAATGACAAATATCAGACATTTGTAGGATTTGAGAAAAATAGAGAGGGAAAAATATAGGAGAGAAGGTCAAATAAACATGGCATCAGGCAAGGCTATAAGAAAGAAAACTATTAAAAAAATGTGAAAGCGTTGGACAGAAGGCTGTGGCAGGTGTCGCCAAAGGGTCAAAGGATTGAGTTGCTTGATAATTCAGTTTTAAGTTATAACCTGTTCTATGCTGTGCTAAAATTTGTCTTTAATATTTAGTGAAACACTTTTGTCCAAATTAGTATAACCAATGGCTCTGGGGTCTGAAGAAAGGGGAGATTTTCCATGGTTAGGAATATAAAAGGCAGAGAGAAAAGTACAATCTTAGAATGTAAAATTGAGAATTCAGCAGAAGCAAGAAATTTGATCAAGGTATGCCTCCTAAACCCACACAAGACTGCGAGGTGCCTGGACTTTCCATATAAAGTGGAGTAGGAACTCAAAGTAGTTTGTATTTAAAGACAGAAAGATATGGACAACAACAATGAATATAAATAAATAAAGGGGAACCTCAGTTAGTTAAGTGTCTGCTTTGGTTCTAGTCAATTATCCCAGAGTCCTGGGATCAAGCCCTGTGTAGGGCTCCCTGCTTAGGGGGGGCATCTGCTTCTCCCTCTGCCTTTGCTCCCCATCCCCCACTCTTGCTCACACATGCACTCTGTCTCACGCATAAAAGATAAGTAAAACATTTAAAAAGAAATAAATATCTGATGAACAACAGATAATTGGAAGATTTAATGACATTCCAGTGACAAACATATGGATTACTTTTATATGTAATGAAATGTAAAAGATGGACAGTAGACACTTTCTCCTCTACAAGGAATTGGCAAGAACATTTACTGCATCAGAGAGAATCTGTGAACTGGCTCACACTGTAATCTTCTCTTAGCCTTGCCATGGCTCTTTATAAACTTTCTGGTGATAGCCTATAAAATTTGCTGGGGTCAGATACCTGTCTTGAAAATTGTCCAGAAAAAAAAAAAAAGAAAATTGTCCAGAAAACACTTCTGCTCATTTTCTCAAGTTATGTTCCTTGTGTCTATATTCACAGCTTTATCTTTGGTTTGGAAACTGGCTTATACTCTGTTCTTTAGGTAACCCTTAGCTCTACCTGCTTCCTTAATGTCAATGTTATCTATCACTTTAGTTACAAATATTCCTCTGTTAGCATAGCCTTCATCAAAGCCCTGCTTCTTTCTTCTGACCACCAAGGGATAGGGATAAAAACATTATTTCCATATTTCAGGAGAAACTCTTTGTGTTGTTTGTGGCTTTTTGTATCCTCAGATATCTACCAATTAAGGCATGTAATAATGTTCTATAGTTTTTTTTCTTACAACATATTTGCAACTATAACTGCAAACTCTGGGAAGAACTTTTTTTTTTAATTTTTATTTATTTATGATAGTCACAGAGAGAGAGAGAGAGAGAGAGAGAGAGAGGGAGAGAGGCAGAGACATAGGCAGAGGAAGAAGCAGGCTCCATGCACCAGGAGCCCGACATGGGATTCGATCCCGGGTCTCCAGGATTGCGCCCTTGGCCAAAGGCAGGTGCCAAACCGCTGCGCCACCCAGGGATCCCATGGGAAGAACTTTTTTAACTGAAAGATTAAATTCTTAAAATTACATGAAAGTATTTGTCATGAATCTACAAAGTTTATAGAAATCATTTTCAAATGTCCTCCATCCAGAGGCCTCTAGCTAGAAAGTAACAGATTAGAGGAGCCATTCTGAGACCATAGCCAAGTTTGCCAACTTCAACTGGTCTACCCCAACCCTCCTTGTAATTAGTATTCATCTTCCAGCTGAGATGCTTTGGAGAAAAACATGAGGCAAATCAGCAGGATTTCTTATTAGTAACTAAAGCAAAAATAGAAAATGTCATTAAACAAAAACTCTTACTGAATTGTATGGGCTAGCAGCTAACCCTTTAAAAAAATCTGATGCATGAATAAGAGTAATCAATAGCTGGTATCATTGCTTCTTTTACATAAGGAGCAACTAGCTATGGAAAGAGATGCAGACAACCTAGCAGGTTATTTTTTTTTTTTTCTAGCAGGTTATTTTTGAGAAAGAATCACAGATGGAAAGAGAGCCCTTCCCAACATCCTTCATTCTCAGTGAACATAAAACCAACACTATTTCTCTGGTGGAATTAAGCCTCTTGTGTAATTACAGTGACAGCCCTCTTTTTTTTTTTAAATAAATTAGTTTTTATTGGTGTTCAATTTACCAACATACAGAATAACACCCAGTGCTCATCCCGTCAAGTGTCCCCCTCAGTGCCCGTCACCCATTCACCACCACCCCCCGCCCTCCTCCCCCTCCACCACCCCTAGTTCGTTTCCCAGAGTTAGGAGTCTTTATGTTCTGTGTCCCTTTCTGATATTTCCCACACATTTCTTCTCCCTTCCCTTATATTACCTTTCACTATTATTCATATTCCCCAAATGAATGAGAACATACACTGTTTGTCTTTCTCCGATTGACTTACTTCACTCAGCATAATACCCTCCAGTTCCATCCACGTTGAAGCAAATGGTGGGTATTTGTCGTTTCTAATGGCTGAGGAATATTCCATTGTATACATAAACCACATCTTCTTTATCCATTCATCTTTCGATGGACACTGAGGCTCCTTCCACAGTTTGGCTATTGTGGACATGGCTGCTAGAAACATCGGGGTGCAGGTGTCCCGGCGTTTCACTGCATCTGAATCTTTGGGGTAAATCCCTAACAGTGCAATTGCTGGGTCATAGGGCAGGTCTATTTTTAACTCTTTGAGGAACCTCCACACAGTTTTCCAGAGTGGCTGAACCAGTTCACATTCCCACCAACAGTGTAAGAGGGTTCCCTTTTCTCCGCATCCTCTCCAAAATTTGTTGTTTCCTGCCTTGTTAATTTTCCCCATTCTCACTGGCGTGAGGTGGGATCTCATTGTGGTTTTGTTTTGTATTTCCCTGATGGCAAGTGATGCAGAGCATTTTCTCATGTGCATGTTGGCCATGTCGATGTCTTCCTCCAATGACAGCCCTCTTACAAGTATAGCTTCTACTCCCCTTTCAGGAAGAACTTTCTTGAGCTATTTCAAATAACAAATTATTTGGTAGTTTAAATCACTTCAAGAGAGTATATTTTTCTGAAGAATGAGCTCAAACCAGCTGTATGAGAAACAGTGCCATGCAAAGGGAACCTAAGAGAATGGGACTCTCAGTTACTGGCTCTAATCAAAGCCAATTCCTATATCTAAGCCTCATAGTTTTATAATAATTAAAACGCCTGTGAATGTTGCCTTCCTTATTTATCACTAAATGTTGGGCCCTTTCATGTCCTAGTGAGAGAAAGATTCCCAAAGTCCTTTTCTCGCACCTACAAGAAATTATGAGAGTGAATAGAATAATATTTATTTGCCTTTTCATCTATCTTACCCTATTTCCATGTCCCATAGGTAAGAGATTTAAGAGGTATTATATAATTTTCTTTTGGTCCTAGGAGAAGCAGATAAACATGCATGTAGATCTATAGTAGGTCAGACAAAATCCTATGCACTTTCACATATATTGTCTTTTTAAATTACCTTTCCTGCAAGATGTAATTATATCATTTTACAGTTTATAAAACTGAGGCTTCATGAAAGTAAAATATTACTTGCCAAAGGTCAGTTGGCTAATGTGGAAGAGAATTGGGTTTTAGAACCTGGTATTTCCTTGGAGAGCCTGATAGGTAAGACATTCAAATTTTCTTGGGGAGAGAAACAAGGTAATGTTTTTATTGTATGTTGACAAACATAGAAAGTAATCAGTAAATGGTTGTGCAATGAATCTTAAATCACTACTCCTTTTCTACTTGGCCACCTCTTCTTGTCCCTTACCTGTCTTCTGCCCCTCAATGCAAATCTGTGTAGAGTAAATCACAACATTCAGCATTAAGGTTTGTAAAAGTACTGAGTGGCATATTTCAAGAAATACTCATTTAAACTTGGAGCCATTAAATGAGCCTGAACTCAATGTATAACTTAAGGTGATCATGGGAGGTAATACATGATAACCGACAGCATGGAAGGGGCAGGCCAGGTACAATAGTAATGTAATAGACAATAGTACTATACTTTTAAAATAACTGTCTACCCTAATGAAACCTTAATCCACTGTCCTCATTTACATTGGCTTCTTATACATTTCTCCTGTTTAGGAGTAGAGTTGAATACCTGAAGAGGTCAGTCACTGAGATTAGGTACTACTAAAAAACAATGGCATTGTATAAACCCTTGCAAAATGCATCACCAGAGCTGAGGTAACATAATCATTGGTAGACATTCTTTTCTCCTCTGTTTTTCTCTCTGTACAAGAAAGAATCAATCAGATTACCCCATGAAATAAAAGAGACAAATTTAATTGGAGCTAAGCAGGCAGTGCACAAAAATGTAGATGTATACTTAAATTCCTTCTCTTCTAGATGTGTGTGGTTTCTCTTACTTCATTGAAAGCACAGGCCCAGCTCATATGATACCAAATTATAGGGCAGTAGACTTCCCTTTTCACCACAGCTTTTCGTAACAATTTCCAACTAGTAATTCACCCTGTGTACCAGTGTTACATAATTTTTCTCTCATTGTATTATTTTGTGTTTGACAGTGAGGGAAAGTATTGGAGAGGGATTCAGAATGTATGTGTTGATGAGAATATTTTTCCATGGTTCTAAATTTCATGTTAAATGAGTTTAAGAACTTGGTAACCTCATTATGAATATATAAGTAATCTGTAGATGTTACTGGCACAGAAAATGAATAATTTTTTCACTTAAAGGAGAGAAGTTGAACTTTTTGGACTACTTCCATTATCTTAAGAATGTGCATTTTAAGAAGCCCTCAGGTCCCATAGAATACACCTAGACAATAAGGCTTCCCCACCCCTGAGGTGACACCAATACTGTTTCTGCTAAGTACAAAAGAGAAAATTGACTGTATCTTTTCCAAGGCAATTGGCAATAGGGCTGTAGTTATCTTTTTTTTTTCCATTTTTAAAATAGCCAAAACCAAAGGAACAGCCTGACCAGTTAACCTGCCTACACAATTGTAGGGCAATGAGGATCACATGTCTTTGGGGCTGGCTCTGCTTTCCCCAACCTGTATTCAGCAAAGGTACCATCTTCTAAGCAAAATGACACTTTGACAACTGCAGTCATTATAAGACAAATGCAGTTCTCGGGAATTGGAAACACTCTACTGTCAGCTTCCTGGCTCAGGATGTTCCCAGGCTTATGATTATCTCACAGCTGCAAACCTTGGAGGATGCTGCTCTTTCGTTAAGGCTCAATGAAGATTTCTTCTCTGGGGTACCCAGACTGGATGCTGGGTGGATTTCTTCTCCATTGCCACATCAGTCTGACCAAATGAAAGAAGAAAAAAAAGAAATGTCTGTGACTTAGACTATTTCCTCTTCTCAGGTTTTGGAAAGGTCTTCCCCTAGGTAGCCTTGGTATCTTGAATGATTTAACCCCACACCTAAAAGACCTGTGAGACAGGGTTCAGCCTTTCATGTGGACATTTGTGACAAAATGGGAGTCTCTATCCTTGCTTTTTTATTGTGATTGTAAACCACAGTACACGAGAAATCAGGAGACTTGGGTTGTACTTCCAACTCCATCACAAATTATTTACCTTCTCTGGATTTCATTTTCTCTATTTCTAAAATGAGCTCTTTAGGTTAGATGGTTTTAAGGTTTTCTCAATGTCAAATATCTTTAATCTTTACAGACTTTCTAATTTGCTTCAAGCTAACGATAGCTTGAGATGCAAACTATCACCACATTAGTTGGCATCATATTGTAAACTATCCTCCCCCCATACAGACACAGTCTATTTAAGGACAATGAGAATCAATGCTATTGAAAATCTGCAAAAACGTCAAGCACTATTGTTTTTTATTTCAATCCTCATGCAAGTTTTAGAATTTTTTTTAAAGATTTTATTTATTTAACCATGAGAGACAGAGAGAGAGAGAGAGAGAGAGAGAGAGAGAGGTAGAGACACAGGCAGAGGGAGAAGCAGGCTCCGTGCAGAGAGCCCGATGTGGGACTCAATCCCAGGACTCCAGGATCACATCCTGGGCAGAAGGCAGGAGCTAAACTGCTGAGCCACCCAGGGATCCCCAAGTTTTAGAATTTATATCATTATATAAATTTTTCAAGTAAAGAAATCAATAACTTGATAGATTAAAAAGCTTGAGGAATTACTTTGCTTGCAAATAGCAGTTTGAGGATTGTAAAGCTATGTTTATTGCACATTTTTATGGTGCCTTCTACTATATATCTATTTACATTATTCACTGATAAAAAGTCTTCTATTTTTTTAAAGATTATTTCTCAATAATTTATAGATATTTAGAATGTGCCAGACTATTTTCTAAATACTGAGAATATACATCCTGCCATCACAGAACTTATGTTCTAGTGGGGAGAAAAGATAATATACAATAAAAATAATGGGTAAATATCTGGCTATCATGCATTACTAGACAGTGATAAAAAACAAACAGAAGAATAAATGCTGGTAAAGGGATTGAGGTTATTGAAGCGTTAATGAAGGTGAGGATAGTGTGCCTATTTGAATGGGGGTAGAATAAAAATTTTCATTATGGAGGTGATATCTGAGGAAAGGACCCACAGAGGTGAGGGAATAAGCCATGCAGATAACTTGAAGATCTAAGGTACAAGCAGAGGGAACAGTAAATATAAAGCTCCTGAAGAATTAGTGTCCTGTAATGTACAAGGAGCAATCAGTGAGGACCCAGTGAATGGAAGGTGGGAAAGACACACATCAGAGAGATAATGAGATCATGGGTGATGGTAGGAAACGGACTCTACAAGGTCTTACAGGCCATTAGAAATTCTTTGGCCTTAATTTCCAGTGAGGCATAAGCCATTGGAGGCTTCTGAGGGGAGGAATAACCTATTTAACTTACATTGTGAAAGATATTTCTGGTTGCTAGGTTAATAGAATATATAGGAATAATGGAGGAAGTGGAGAGAACAGTTAAGGTCTATTGGTCACGATGATCTAGATGAGAGATGATATTGGCTTAGACTAGGCCTACAGTGGTGGCATAGGAATAGTTAGAAGTGGTAAGAGTCTGGGTATTTGAAGTTAGAACCCACGGAAGTTCCTGAATTGAATGAGAGGTAAGAATAAAGAGGAGAACTAAGAAGGGGCCTATAGTTTTTGATCTCAGGAACTGCAAGTTTGTAGTTATCGCGTGAGATTCAGAAGACTTATGAAGAAACAAATGTGGGGGGATACATTAGGAGTTTTGGATGCTGAATATTTGGGTGTTTAAAATTAGATTTTAAGTTTGGCTTATGTATTAAATACCCATGGAAACATTAGGGAGTTCAATATATGAGATCAGAGTTCAGAGGTCTGAAGTAGAGATACAAAATTTTAAATAATCAGCCTATATATGGTACTTCAGTCCTTTGAGAATGTATGATCTTTCTATGGAATCAGAGTAAATACAAACAAACAAACCCAAGAATTCCAAAAACTAACCCTGATGTATTCCAGTATTTATGTAATGAGGACTAAGGAAAAACCATCAAAAGATTATGAAAAGTATCAGCGAAAAGGTAGGTAGAAAACCAGGATCTGTAGTTTCCTAGAAGCCAAGCAGGGAAGAAAGCCTTTCAAGGATGAGGAAATGATTCTGCCACACATCAGTGATAGGTATAATAATATGCCATCTGGAAATGTACTGATTGATATAGCAAAGTAAAGATCTTGGTAACGAAGATCTTGGTAGAGACCAACTCCCCCATCCCCTCAACCCAAAATTGACTGAATTGCATTTAAGAGAACATGCAAGGAAAGAAATTGAGGCTGTAAGACAACACTCTTAGGATTCTTAGGAATTTTGCTCTAAAGGGAGAAAAATGTGGTAGTAATTGACATGAAGCCATTATAAGGATAATAAAGATGGTTGCTAACAGACAGCATCTGAAAATTCTTTACTTTTTTAATATAGTAAAGAAACAACAGGATCAAGGTTGATAAGCATTACAATTCAGTCGATCAGTAAATTCTTACTGAATGCCTTCTCTGTGTCAGGTGCTTCTCTAAGGCACTGGATACACAGCAGTGAACCTGCAGAGGAAGTCTTTGTTTACAAAGGAAAAAGTTCTATGCAGAGAATTGAAACGGAGTTTGCATAAAAGGAAGAATGACCAATGGCTATTAGAGATTGCATGTTCAAAAATGCAGTTCAAGAGATCTCCAAGACTGCCTTTAAGTTAAATAATTCTCTAGAAGGACCCACCAAATTCAGAAAAGCCCTGATACGTGGGGCTGCAGTTTATTAAAGTAAAAGGATGTGGGCTAAAATCAGCCAAGGAATGATTCACATAGGGCAGAGTCAGGAGATAAGAGATGTTAAACCTACATCATTGTCCCTCTCAGTGGAGTCATGCAGACAGCAGTTACATCTACCAGCAACAATGTGTAGCAATATTTATGGAATATTCCCAATCAGAAAAGATCGCTGAAACCTTGGTGCCCAGCATTTTATTGGAAGTCAGTCACAGAAGCATGACTACTCATGGTACTCAGCCTTACTAAATTGTGACCCTACTTAACTCAGTCTCTGGCCCCTCCAGTGGGCAAGCTGATAGCAGTGGCCTAAGGCCCCATCAAAACTAATGTTTTTGTTTTGTTTTGTTTTTAAAAAACTAATGTTGTTAAAATAACCTGTTTGATGTGGCCCAAGAACCCAGGAAAAGGCACTCTTAAAAGACAGAACATTCCAAGACGTTAGAGGTTGCTTTGCAGGAGCAGTCCAAGGGCCAAAATTTTCCTTGGAAGGTGTTCTCTCATACTGTAATGTAGAATTTTAATGTTTTCATGTAACTATCCATATCTTTAAATAATCTTTAAAAGGTTCTGGTATTGTCTTACTTAAACAACTCTCAGCTTCCAGAAGCTCAGCTAGAATTTCTGAATATTTTAGCAGTTTAATCTGATTTTTCCTTCTATTCTTTTGGCTAAAAACTGTTTGGTAGTTTACATTATTTGATTTCAAGAAAGCTCTGGGCTGAATCAACTGTGTCCAAGTTGGTAAACAAATTATTTTTAATTACTGAGCAGCTTGAAATAATTTAACCATTTTCATTCAGAAGATGAAAAAGATGGAATACATTTTGTGACAGCTGAAAACTAGTATCATATTAGACAATCTGAGAACAAAAATAATCTTTAACAGACCTGGGAATATAGAATTTCAAACCCATTGTTTCTCATGACAGAAATAAATATTTCAAGTTGTAAAAAATAAAAGATTAAAAAAATAGACATCCACTTACAGTCCAAAAAGAGATAACTAAAATGCACAAAGTAAATAACCTTCAAGATATAAACTATAACTATTGTCACAATGTTTTAGAGAACCCCTAAAAATACCTTACCACAGCAATCCACATATCCCCTCCTGCATATATTCTGAAGTTTTTGAATTTGCCATATTACTATCGTCAATAACCAAGAAACAAAATGTGGTAGTTCCATAATTTTCACATATGCAATTTCAGCTCTGACACAGAACAGCTTGCAAGCACGTGCTCAGAAATCAAATATGAAGGGAAGAATAATAACTGATTATTTACTCTGAAAAAAACGTTGTGTTCAAAGAGGAAATATTAGTTTATTAGTTTTATCAGTTTATTAGTCTCTATCAGTTTGGGAGAAGAAAGGAATTGGAGGACAGAGATTGAGTTTGAGGTGCTTGATGTGGTACTTGCAACTGCTCTATATTTTCTTTTTTTTTAAAAGATTTATTTATTTATTTAATTGTGATAGACAGAGGAGAGAGAGAGAGAGAAAGAAAGAGATAGAGATAGATAGAGAGAGAGAGAGAGAGAGAGAGAGAGAGAGAGAGAAGGCAGAGACACAGGAGGAGGGAGAAGCAGGCTCCATGCCAGGAACCCGATGCGGGACTGGATCCCGGGACTCCAGGATTGCGCCCTGGGCCAAAGGCAGGTGCTAAACCACTGAGCCACCCAGGGATCCCCTGCTCTATATTTTCAAGGGTTCTCCTTCAGAGCAGCTCATGCTTGATTTCTAAGGGCTGTCCTTCATCACATCTCTAGATCACTAAAAGAAGGATAAGCATTAGTTTATCGTTTACCGTCTTTTAAGTAATCCTAACCTAACTACATATTTTAGTACTATCTAATTGTTTTTTTTAATCCTATAATGATGATGTTATTATGCGCATTTTACAGAGAAAAAAATAAGGACTGGAGACACTGGATAACTTGCCTAAAGATAGAAGGCTAGTAAGGAGCAGGAGTGAAACCTGAACCTTGTTCTATCCCTGAATTTGAAACTGTGGAGGTGTTTTATAGAGATCCAAAGGATCAGATTCATGAAGGTCATTGGTCATGAATGAGTCTGCAGAATAAACACTTAAGGTAATTTTTCATTAAAAAATAATGGAGCCAAAAAAGAAATGCTTATTGAGCATTAGAACTCCTCGGTGCTGGCCTACAGAAAATAAAATAAACCTCAAAGGACATACAGTCTAGTCAGGAAGAAAAGATTCTCCAATCCGTAATTATAGTCCACTTTGATTGGTGGTGTAAACGAGTGGGTTGTGGGACATAGGAGCGAGTACTCTGTTCTATTCCGAGTTTAACAAGGATCATATGAGAGTTGTACTCAAAGCATGAATTCTTCAAGGAGGTGAACTGTGGAAGGAAATTCCAGGTGAAAATGTATAAAGTATAAAGAAAGGCACAGAAGCATGAAAGATTGCAGACTGGTTAATGAAGGAGGAATTTAATGATTTGACCATAGCATGCCATGTTCGAAGGGATTTAAGAGGCGATAAGACTGAGAACTGTTCAGGATCAGATTACCTATTTTAGGAAATCTGGAGTCTATTGCATAGTCAAAGGATAATCATTGAGAGGGGAATGTACGAATAGATATCTGTGTATTGGAGTTTTTTAAATGCTTGCTTTTTTATGCCTTAAGGATTGGAACAGTTTCTCCCTGGAGTTAGATGGCTTTTATTTAGAAAAATATCTTGATGAGTTACTTTGAATGTGAAAGATACAACATGTTCTCTTTTTCTCCTGCCTTCCTTCACTGGGACATAGTTTGAAAAGAGACAGTAAAACAAAATGATATGTAAGCTGGGCTGCATAATAATTTATAGTATAGAACAAGAAGTGAGAGAAGAGAAAAGGCTGAGCGGCATCACAAGTGGGCAGAGAGAAAGAAACCACTGTTATGATTTTGAGCATTGAGAATGCCTGAAATATTCCTCTTTTTTTTAAGATTGTATTTATTTAATCATGAGAGACACAGAGAGAGGCAGAGACACAAACAGAGGGAGAAGCAGGCTCCCTGCAGGGACACCCTATATGGGACTCAGGCCCAGGACCCTGGGATCACACCCTGAGTCAAAGGCAGACACTCAACCACTGAGCCACCCAGGTGCCCCCCGAAATATTCTTAGTAACAGCAGAATCTAACATTCAGTCTTATGGGTCTCCATTGTAATTTTTACCTCAGACTTTAGTAAAAATTTATATATATGCTTTGTGCAGATGTACTCAAGAAAAAGTATTGAAAAGGGACTATATCCCACATCATAGTGGCACATGTCAAAGAAGAAAGCAGCTGAGAGGAAAAAAATTTGATTTCTAAATGGATTTTAGAGTCCATTAGGCATATAAGGTAAAGGACAGAAGAAACTGTGAGAATAAATTTCCACACAGATTTGCAGATACCACCATGAGAAAATATATTGACTTCCCAATCACCTAAGGTAGGGGTTTTTAAGAAAATTTCATTTAAATACCATAGGACATTGATAAATAGGAAATAAATATGACAATTAAGTGATTCCTGCAGTATCCCGTGTAAGTGATGTGTAAGTGATGACAGTGATTTGAATTAAAGTGTTTGTGGTAGAAATGGAGAATATTAGATAGGAACAGGGTTTCACTCTTGAAAGTAAAATCAGAAGTATGTGGCAATTATTTAGAAAATTTTTAAGGTATTTCTTCCCTTCCCCCAAACAGTGGGATAGACACTAATGCCATTTACTGAGACAGAGAAGGGTAGAGGGAAATAAGTAGGATTAAAATAAGAGATCCGTTTTGCTGCGTTGGACTTGAAATGTATTTTAGATAACTTAATGGAGTTGTTGCTACCTCTCTGTTGATAATCACCTAAGAAAATAGTATATCTGAGGCACTTGGATGGCTTAGTCGGTTAAGCATCTGACTCTTGATTTCAGCTCAGATTATGATCTCAGGGTTGTGAGATCGAGCCTCACATTGGGCTCTGTGTTCAGTGAAGTCTGGTTGTCCCCTCCCTCTGTTCTTCCCCCTTTTCCCTCTCTCTCTTTCTCTCTCTCTCAAATAAATGAATAAATCCTAAGGCGGAGGCGGGGAGAATATAGTATATATGAAGAGCGTTAGTGAACATTGGATGGAGCCCTCATGTACTGCAACATTCAGAGGCCTAACAGAAAAGGAGAAGCAAGGACAAGAGACTAAAAGGGAATAGCCAGTGAGAAGAGTAAGTTAACCAGGATGTGATGAAAACAAAACAAGAGTATTTTAAGAATGTAGGAGTCTCCAAAGATACAGATGCACTGAAATGCCAGAACAGCTGCACCCCAATGTTTATAGCAGCAATATCCACAATAGCCAAACTGTGGAAGGAGCCTCGGTGTCCATCGACAGATGAATGGATAAAGAAGCTGTGGTCTAAATATACAATGGAATATTCCTCAGCCATTAGAAACGACAAATATCCACCATTTGCTTCGACGTGGATGGAACTGGAGGGTATTATGTGAGTGAAATAAGTCAATCTGAGAAGGACAAACATTATATGGTCTCATTTATTTGGGGAATATAAAAAATAGTGAAAGGGGATAAAAGGGAAAGGAGAGAAAATCAGTGAAAATATCAGTGAGGGTGACAAAACATGAGAGACACCTAACTCTGGGAAACGAACAAAGGGTAATGGAAAGGGAAGTGGGGGGGGGCTGGGTGACGGGCACTGAGGGGTCACTGGATGGGATGAGCACGGGGTGATACGTTATATGTTGGCATACTGAACTCCAATAAAAAATATATTAAAAAAAAGAATGAGGGAGTCTGTTTGTCCCAAATGCTGTTGACAATTTGGCTAAGAGGAGAACAGGTAAGAAATCTTTGAATCAGATGTTTAGAAGTCAATAGTAACATTGACAATAGTATTTTTAGTATAATCTGAGTAGAGTATGTGCGAGAATTTGCTGTAGAATTCCAGAAAAAAAAATCAGGAGCTTCAGAAGGAAATGAAATACATTGTTTAATATGAGACATATTAGAAAATGTTTGTATGTTCCTAGAACTATTCTAGAATGAAGAGATAAATTACAGAGAGTATGTAATAATAGGAACTGTGCCTTAAAAAAATGTATAGTATCCTCCAATTGTCTTGCAAAGACCTCCTTACCATTGAGGCATCTGCTCTTCCCCAGACATTGAGGTTCCTGGGTACTAAAGGTTTGCAGTTGGCTCAATAATACCTTGGTTGACATTTCTTGGAAAATAAGTCAGTTCTTTTATTTCTCCTATCATTTTCTTTTTTAAATTTTTTATTTCAGAATAGTTTTAAATTTTCAGAAAACTTGAAAGGATAGTGTTTCTCATACTTCTCCTTTATTTCCCCTTTTATTAACATCCACTATAGTATAGTACACTTTTCCCAGTTAAGGAACAAATATTGATATATTAACTAAAGTCTGTGCTTTATCCAGATTTACTTGGTTTTTACCTAATGTCACTTTTCTGTTCCAGAAACATCACATCTCTTTAGGCTACCCTTGGCTGTTTCAGTATCTCAGAATAACCTTGTTTTTGATAACCTTATAGGTTTGAGGAATACTGATCAGACATTTTGTAGACTGTCCCTCAAGTGGGACTTTTCTGTTGCTTTTCCCATTATTAGACTAGGGTTATGCATTTTTTGAATGATCACAGATGTAAAGTGAGAATCATATTACATCATATCAAGAAAATATTCCATTACTATTGATGTTATTGTTGTTTTTTAATGAGAGCAGGGGGTGAGGAGGAGGAGCAGAGGAAGAGGGACAAGCCCACTTCATGCTGAGCAGAGAGCCCAACCCAGGGCTCCATCTCGCAACCTTGAGATCATAACCTGAGTGGACACCAAGAGTCAGATCCTTAACTGACTGAGCCACCCAGGCACCCCTGTTGTTAATATTAATCACATGACTGAGGTGGGGTTTGGCAAGATTCTCCACTATAATGGTCCTCTTTTTCCACTTTTGTATACTGTAATCTTTGGAAAGTTTTTTATGCACAGCACACACTTAACTGTTATACCTCCTCAAATCAGAGTATCTACATAAATTACTTGGAATTCTTCTGCAAGAGATTAGTCCCCTCCCCTTTATTTCTTTACTTACTTCTTTATTCAATCATTTGTTTACCTCAGTATAGGTTTACTGGTATTTGTATTGTACGTGGAATTATAATTCAGTACAAAACCATTTACATTGTTGCTCAAGTTGCTCCAGCTTTTAGCCATGGGGAACCCTTTCAGTTGCCCCCTGTGTTTCTTGGACAGATCCCCATTATGGGGTGTCCGTTTATGAGTACTGTCTTATTTTTGGCACTAGAAAATGCTCTAGGCACATCTTGTAAATTTCCTCTGCCAGTCCTACAATCAGCCGGAGGTTTGCAGCCCGGGTTCTCTTATATTTGACAATGGTATAATAAACCAAGATCTGGGCAGTGGTATGCTCACTGGTACTGGGATGTTTTTCTTTTAGATTCTGTCAGCTGTCAGAACAGAGAAATATATGTGTATATACTAAACCATGTATATATATGTGTGTATTTATTTTTATTTATTTATTTATTTACTTATTTATTTATTTATTTATTTATTTAAATTTCAAATCCCGATTATTCACTTTGGGTATATAGTGAAGTCATATGCTTATATATTATGTCTGTTTCCTGTGACTATCCTAATATAGGATTTTGTTGTTGTTGCTGTATCTTCTTTGAGATTGTCTACATAGACAGTCAAGTCATCCATGAATACACTTTTGCATGTAATTTCTTTCTAATGTGTATACCATCTATTTCCTTATCTTGTTATATTGCACTAGCTAGAACTTTCAATGTGATGTTGAATAGAACATCACAATCCTTCTCTTGGTTCACCTAACCAGAAATTTATCAGTTTTATTGACCTTTTTAAAGAAGAAGCTTTGGTTTTTATTTTCTCTGTTTTTTTGGTTTCAATTTCATCAATTTCTGCTCCATTTTTTTAATTATTTCTACTGCTTTCTTCTATAAATATAAATTGCTCTTTTATTTTACTCTGGTTCCTTAGATGAGCAAGCTGGAGTTATTAATTTTATATATTTCTTTGTTCCGAAATCAGAACAGTATAACTTAATGGTTGGCTTTTCTCCATTCCTTTTTTTTTTTTTTAATTTATTGTTTGAGAGAGATAAAAAGAGAGAGAGAGAGCATGTGTTTGTGCACAAGTCGGGAGAGGGTCAGTGGGAGAGAGGGAAGCAGACTCCCCACTGATTGCAGGGCCTGAAACGGGGCTGGACTTGGGGCTCAATATGGGGCTCAATCCCAGTACCCTGAGACCATGACCTGAGTGGAAGTCAGACACCTAACTGACTGAGCCACCCACATGCCCCATCTTTATTTTCAACTTACTTTTATAGTCTTACTTTAAAAGAAGAACTTTTGTATACTACATATAGTTGGGTTTTGTACTTTGATCCATCTAACAATTTCTGTCATTTAATTGATGTGTTTAGACCACATTTACTTTAAAATAAATATTGATATAATTGGTTCAATATCCACTATGTTAGCAACTGTTTTCTATTTGTTGACAGAGGTTTGTTTCTCTGAGCATTTTATGTAATTTTACATTATCTCCAAAGTGGCAGCACTAGTTTGCATTCCCATCAACAGTGCATGAGGTTTCCCCTTTATCCATATCTTCACCAACATCTGCTGTTTCTTGTGTTGTTAATTTTAGCCATTCTGACTCGTGTTAGGTGGTATCTCATTGTGGCTTTGATTTGTACTTCCCTGATCATGTATGATTTTTTTTTTTTCTTTTTTTTTTATTTACTTATGATAGTCACAGAGAGAGATAGAGGCAGAGACACAGGCAGAGGGAGAAGCAGGCTCCATGCACCGGGAGCCTGACGTGGGATTCGATCCCGGGTCTCCAGGATCGCGCCCTAGGCCAAAGGCAGGCGCCAAACCGCTGCGCCACCCAGGGATCCCATGTATGATGTTGAGTATCCTTCATGTGTCTGTTAGCCACCTGGAAGTCTCCTTTAGAGAGATGTTTGTTCATGTCTTCTGCCCGTTTCTTTTTTTTTTTTTTTAAGATTTTATTTATTCCTGAGAGACAGAGAGAGAGAGAGACAGAGACAGAGACACAGGCAGAGGGAGAAGCAGGCTCCATGCAGGGAGCCCGATGGGGACTCGATCCCGTGACTCTGGGATCACTCCCTGAGCCAAAGGCAGACACTCAACTGCTGTGCCACCCAGGTGTCCCCTGCCCATTTCTTAATTGGGTTGTTTATTCTTTGCGTGTTGAGTTTGATAAGTTCTTTATAGATTTTGAATACTAGCCCTTTATCAGATGCTTCACATTTGCATATATCTTCTCCCATTCTGTAGACTACCTTTTAGTTTTGTTGATTGTTTCCCTTACTGTGCAGAAGCTTTATATCTTGATGAAGTCCCAGTGGTTCATTTTTGCTTTTGTTTCTATTGCCTCTGAATATATGTCTTATAAGAAGTTGCTGTGGCCAAGGTTAAAAAGGTAGCTGCCTGCGTTCTCCTCTAGGATATTGATGGTGTTCTGTCTCACACGTAGATCTTTCATACACTTTGAATTTACTTTTATGTATGTTGTAAGAAAGATGTCCAATTTCATTCTTTTTTGCATGTAGCTGCCCAGTTTTTCCAACACCACTAGTTGAAGAAACTGTCTTTTGTTCATTGGATATTCTTTCCTGCTTTGACAAGGTTGGCCATATAGTTGTGGGTCCATTTCTGGGCTTTCTGTTCTGTTCCATTGAACTGTGTGTGTGTTTTTGTGCCAGTACCATACTTTTCTTGATTACTACAGTTTTGTAATATAGCTTCAAGTCTGAAATTGTTTTGGGGGGGAATAACACACCCTTTTAATGTTTTTAAATATTTTTAAGGTTTAAAAAGTGTTTAAAGTTTGTAATTCTTAGTAGGAAAACATTATCTGAATAAATACCCTAATGGCAAACCACTGTAGAATGCTTCAGTGGCATGTGGGGCAGAGGGGTAGGGATTCTCTTTCACAGCACCCCAGCTTTCTTCTTGAGAAGGTCAGAGGTACACTGGTTTGTATTATTGCAACATCCATTAAGTGATCGAAGTTGCTTTTCCTTCAGCAGGGGCTTCATTTGTCAGAAGGGCATTATGCTTGACCTCCAAATTTGGCTGACAATTTACTGATGAGACTCATAACCTTTGGGTTGCTCTGATATTTTGACATATTTGCTGGGTTCTGGGCTACATCCTGGAAGGCCACCATAACTTCTGAATCCTGGATGGCTGAAAGAACCTCTGGGTCACTAAGAATTTCATTGTGCCCAGGCATTCCTGCCATTCCAGGCATCCCCCCTGCCATTCCAGGCATTCCTCCAGGAAAATTACTAGGCATTCTCCCCAGAAAGCCACCTGGGAAAGAGCCATACTGAGCTCCTGATTGTCATCTGGCTTCTTCCTCCCTCTGGGCTCTTTCATGTTTTTCCTGAGCTTTCTTAACCCTTTCTTTCTTAACCCTATTCTTTCTTTGATCTCTCGCTCTTCACATTTTTGTTCATACAACCTCTGATGTTCAGCAATTTTGTGGGCTCTCGGTTGAACTTCTTTCAGCATTGCACTAGCATCTTCATCATAATCCAGTTTACAAGCAAGGGCAAGATCATGTGCTGCTTCTTTCCAATGACCCAGAAGTCTGTGTGCTTTCCCTTGCCACTTGTAAGGCTGAGCTGAATCAGGATTTATTTCAATAGCTCTTGTCACAGTCTCGAATGGCAGCATTTGGCTTCTGTAATTTGATGAAGACGCTGGCTCTCTTGGCATACAAAATGGCTAAGCGAGGATTCAGTTTGATGGCATCTGTGAACAAGTCAATGGCTTTCTGTAGTTCACCATCATTTAGGGCATCAATGGCAGCCACTTTTTTTGTCATTTGCCTGATCCATCATTTCCTTGGTTATCTCTACATGTTCATCTCCCATTTGTTGAGGGGCATCAGTATCTGGTTCAATTACACTTTCATTGTCAATTTCTAGATCACTTTCCTCACTTGATGGTTCCTCTCTTTATGTTTTCCTCCGCCTTCTTACTGTTTTTTCTTCGTTGATATGGTCTTCTGATTTAATTTTATGAGTAGCAGGTGGTATTTTACCCCCCATGCTCTCCACCCACTCCCGCAGGAAGCCATTTCCTTGGTGTGCAGAACTCTCGGATCCTGCTTACACATTTTCACGAAGGCCCAAAGCTCACTCACTTTGCGGGGTCCGTGATCCAGAGGCGCTGGCAGGGGGCAGGTGGCAGGTGGCAGGGGGCAGGGGGCAGGCGGCGGGCAGCAGGCGCAGCTGAGCTTGCAGCAGATTCCAGGCGCAGGGACTAGCTCAGCGTGACCGTGTGGAAGGGGGCTCGAGTCTGGAATTGTGATGCCTCCAGCTTTGCTTAACCACATTTTTTAATTTCTATTACAATCTTTTTTTATTTCTAGTATTTCCTTTTGATTCTTAGGTTTTCCACCTGCCTACTTATATTACTCAGCTTATTCATACATGTTGTTTACTTGTTCTGTTGAAGCTCTTAATATATTACTCATACTTATGTAATTCTTTTATTTCATTCCAAGCCGGTGTCATGTGTTGAGTCTGGTTCTGATGCTGGCTCTCTCTCTTCAGGCTGTTTTTCTTTTAACTTTTTGCATGTCTGTAATTTTGTTGTTGAAAGCTACTGGGGTAACTAGGCCTCTAGTGTGAGGATTTATGGTAAACTGGCTAGTAGTGGGACTTTGTTTAATGTTTGTCAAAGCCACAAGTGCCAGAGGCTTTGAATCCTTGTCTCCAGTTTTTGTCTCCCCTCTTGACTTTGGGGTTCTCTGTGAACTCCTCCTTAAAGAGTATCTTGTAGAGCTTTCAGCAGTGATCCACTATTATTACACTGCAGCTCTCTTGGAATGGTGGTTAAGTCTCAGGGAGAGGATCATTCTATTATGTTATGATTAAATATCAGTCCTCCAGCAGGCCTGTGTCTCTGGTCTGTGAGCTTCATGAGTGTTTCTTTTTATATAGCTTTCCAAACTCTTTAGGAAGACAGGAAGGCTAGCACAGGCTAAAGTGAGACAAATGTATTTAACCCACTGTAACAGGGTTCTGGGAGTCTTTCCCCCTGGAGAGTAGGCCTTTGTTATGGAGAAGGTTCTAAACACATTTCATAAGAATTTCTCTTTTCTTCCCTTGCCAAAGCCACAAAGGGATCTTTCTCACATCTTCACCACAAGAACCTGGTGTGGATCCTAGAAGTAAAGTCCATTAAAGTGCAGGGACCCCCTTTTAACTGCTGACTCTCACACTGGTTCACACTCAAACACAAAATTACCAATCAAATGTTCATATCAGTTTATGTCTCTAGAAGCTTCTCCCATGGGTAATAAGATCTTGGCTGGGACTCCCTGAATTCACCTGTCTCTCAGGATTTCAGCGTGGCAGTTTGTATTGCAAATTTCATTGTCTGCTGTATCCAAGAAAAATTATTGATTCTTGGTTTGTCTAGTTCTTTCTTACTATAAGGATAAGACTAACAATTTCCAAGCTCCTTATATATCAGAGCTGAAAACAGAAGTCAGTTGCTTTGTGTTTAATTTATCAATTCATACCTGTCCTGTTTTTTCTGTCATCTAGGTCTTTTCAAATGAATAACCTGAGCTTTATCTAAGACTTCAGTGCCTGAGTGATACGGCTGTTAAGTGCTACTCTTCCGTGGAGTTATTTAAATTTTACCATGGCACAGAAGCATATGTAATATGAACAACAGATTTGGTTTTAGAAGACCTGACTCTAGCCCTTGATGGCTGTGTGACTTTGGGTGTTAGGATTATTAAATGGATCAGGTGGGGTATATGTTTAATCAATGCTTGATTTTATTAGTGTTATTTAGAAATATTTCTTAAGCTTTTAAATTATGTATTGTTAGTAATAAAATTATCTAAGTACGTGATTTATTTTTTTAATGTCTTATTTATTATTATTTAATAAAAAATTATTTATTATTTTTAATAAAAATCTAAGTACGTGATTTATTTTTTTTAATGTCTTATTTATTCATTTTTGAGAGACACACAGAGAGAGGCAAAGACACGGGCAGAGGGAAAAGCAGGTTCCACGCAGGGAGCCCGATGTGGGACTTGATCCCAGGACCCCGGGATCACGACCTGTAAAGGCAGATGCTCAACCAATGAGCCACCCAGGCACCCCAAAGTACTTGATTTCTGTACGAGAGAATTCTAGACTCTTTAGCAGGCAGATCAGAGAAATATTTTCCAGCTGATAGTCATATAAAAATACTTTTAAATTTTTACCACGTAGGTTACTCCTATTCACAACGTATTTAAGAGTAGTTAAGAGTTATCAAACATTGAAAGCTTAGGGCCTATCTGGGTCTGAATCCTTTGTTCTTTTGTTTGTTTTGTTTTTATAGGTGAAATCCTAAGAAACCAGGTCTTATTTTTCATTCATTCACTAATTTGTGTGTCCATTCACTCATTGCATATATTTATGGAGCTTGAACGTGTTCCAGTCATGTGATTGGTATTGGAGATAAAGAGTAAATGACTTAAAGCTTCTCTACTCAAGGTGTTCAAATTGTGTTTGAAAACAGCTATATGAAGCAACAATTACATTAGATTGAGGAAAATTTTGTTAACAATAGGGCTAGGAAACAAAATAAATCAAATTGTGAGAGAATGCTCTAAAGTTTAGACTTGATCATGTATACCTAGCATTAAGCCAAAGGATAATTTTTTAAAAAGGGAAGTACATGATGAAATTTTTTATACTGTATTTCTGCAACTGAGCAAAGGATTCCAAATAGATACTGCAATAATATAAGTGAGAGGTTTAAAAAGGCTGAATACAATAATGTAAATAAGATGAATTTGGGAGTTCTTCAGAAAATGGAATTGATAGAGGCATGTGGGTAGTTTAGTTGGTTAAGCATCTGGCTCTTGGTTTCGGCTCAGGTCGTGATCTCAGGATAAGGATCTGTCCTCAGTGCAGAGTCTACTTGTGAGTAACCCCCGCCCCCTTCCCGTTGCCCCTCCCCCCCAGCTCATGTGCACACTCTCTCTTAAATAAATATATGAATAAAATCTTTAAAAATAAAAGGAAAATGGAATTGATAAATGATTTCTGAAGATAAGTGATAGAAAGGCTTGTACCAGATTTCTCCCTCCTTTAATTCACTGAATGGCTAAAACTGAAAGCAGTAACTAGTAACTAGGACTCAAGCATATTCTGTGAGGGCGTCAAGTATAAAGAGAACTTTTTTGGCCACTAAACGCAGTGTAGTGGAAAAAGAGAATTGATCTGAATAAACAAAATTGTATGTATAAACGGTGGAATTGTATGTGCAAACAGAATACCAGGGAGTATAGTTCAATGTAGATTTTTAAAATTATTATTTTGTTCAATCCCACAGTGCAATGACAAATTCAATTGATTCTAATTCTGAATGGGAATTTCTGGGTTTTGAGGGTCAGATTAAAAAGGAGAATTTTTTTTTTTTTTAAAGTCAAAGACATCATGGGATCCCTAGGTGGCGCAGCGGTTTGGCGCCTGCCTTTGGCCCAGGGCGCGATCCTGGAGACCCGGGATCGAATCCCACGTCGGGCTCCCGGTGCATGGAGCCTGCTTCTCCCTCTGCCTATGTCTCTGCGCCTCTCTCTCTCTCTCTCTGTGACTATCATAAATAAAAAATAAAAATTAAAAAAAAAAAAAATAAAGTCAAAGACATCTAAAAAAAAAAATAAAAAAATAAAGTCAAAGACATCTTATGGGAGTACAGTATTCACATGAAATGTCATTGACAAAAGAAAATCTGGAAAAATTGTAAGAGTCAAAACTGGAAAAGAGAAAGATCAATAATGGTTATTATAATAGCATACACTTAAACATGAACAAAGGAATTTTCTAAGGGCTTTACAAATATTACATCATTTAATCTTTGCAACAATCTTGTTAGGTAGACAGTGTTATTTTTCCCATTTGCCAGAGAGGAATGAGACACAGAGAGCTCAAGGAACTTACCCAACTTCACATAATTGATGAGTAGTACAACTGAGTTTTAAGCTCAAGCCATTTATTCTGATTATATTATACTACCTCCCAGATTATGACACTATAAAAGTTTTTTTTTTCTTTAGTGATCTGAATCTTTAACATTAATATAAGCTTTTGGGAAAATCAAAACCTTTGAATATTTTTTAAAGTTGACAGCTTTTGTAGTCATGATGGAGAGTCAAATGTGAAGGTATTGATGACATTTTCTATTAAACATTTTTAGAATTGCACAAACATACAAATATTACTTAATTCATTTTTGTTCTAATTATGATAATTTCTGAGTGCTTACTATGGATCATAAAATATTCTAAGTGCTTAATATATTAATCCATGTCACTCTCATAACCACCCTGAAAAGATAATGCCATTGTTATCCTCATTTTACAGAGGCACAGAGAGGTTGTCACCCAGGTAGTAAGGAGTTGAGATTTGAATCCAGGCTGCTTAACTTCATTTCCTGATACTTCTAAGCTATTTGGCTTTCACTGTAAGTTTATAGAAATTCTGGGGTGGCTGGGTCCCTCATTTGGCTAAGAATCCGACTTTTGATTTCAACTTAGGTCATGATATCAGAGTTGTGAGACCCAGCCCCATGTTGGGCTCTTGCTGAGTGTGGAGCCTGCTTGGAATTCTCTCTCCCTCTGCTCCTCCCCTACTCCCCTGCTCATGCTCTCTCTCTCTTTCTCTCTCTCTAAAAAAAAAAAAATCCACCTATTTTTCTGATCTCAATTATTTTGTATTGTGAGACTTATTATAACATGAATTCACTGCAGTTTTAGATGACAGGAGTTTTCTCCATCTGTTTGAGACATTACTTCATTGTTCATATATAATTTCTTCATAATGTTTTTAGCTAGTCATTATTTGTTTATTTATGGGCTTGTGATACTCTTACTTTGAGAACTAGACCTTTGAGATAGAACTGGCAAAATTATAGTTCATGACAGAATTGAATATATCATTAAGTTATAGTTCTTTAGAAAATAAATGTATTGTTCTTAACACTTAACCATGATTTGACCCTAGATAACTCAAACATTGAAACTTTGATTAGTGACTAAATGCTGAAGGTTTTATTTATTTATTTAAGTAATCTCTACACCCAATCTGAGGCTCAAATTCATGACCCCAAGATCAAGAGCTGCATGCTCTTCTGACTAAACCACCAAGGTGACCCAAGGCTGAAGTATTTAGACACCATGTATAGGCTTCATATATATATATATATATATATATATATATATATATATATATATATGAAATATATAAATATATTTATATATTTATATTTTTACTCCTACAGATATTCACCCATATTTGACACACTTACAAATATACAATGATGTATGCATGTGTATATATTTAATATCTAATGTGCTGTAGTGTGATATATGTATTTCAAAGCTTTGATTTCTTTCTTCAAAGTTCTATGCTATAATGGCAATGTGTACATAAATGATGTGAAAAGACAGACTCTTCCCTTTCTCTATACATATCTGGTATTTAAATATTTGATGTATTGCTAAGTACCTTTATCTTCCTAAAACAAGAAATTCTGGGAGATTACACTGTAGTGTAATATAGGCTTAAAGAAAATGAGAAAATTATGAATAAAAATATTTATCTTCCTGAGCATTCTTTTCAGAAATCAAAAAGGTGACATAAGGTAATACAACCTCTAATTGGAAAGCCTTCAATTTATATAAGTTATGGTATGCCTTATCTTCAAAATGAGAAGCCAACTTCATTTCTGGACAAGATAGAGCAAAAGGAATAGGATTTACCCAGCCCCTGTAACAACCAAGAGGAAAAACAAACAAAATATGAAGAAATAGTTTCCAAACATTGTATGGTAGGCATCAAAGGACAGGGCTCTCTGAAAGAGGGAAAACCAATGAAGTGAGCCCTATCATAATTCCAACTTACTGCCTAAAAAGTGAATTCAGACATCTGTTTAGAGAGGAGAGCCGAAACAGAGCATATACGTCTGCCAGAGTGAAGGAAAGAGAGCCTGGAATCCATGGATAGTAAGAGATCACGGAGTGAAGTGTTCAGAAAGGAGAGAGCTGCCAAAAGAGAGCACTCCAGAGATCACAAGACCCCCACATACATACCTTAAGTTTTCAGCTCACTACTTGTATCAGTGCATGTATACAAGACCAGGAATAGAAACACCCAAAAACATCAGAGAACAAAATCCCTGGAGCTCACAAAGGGCCATAAATAGTTCATATTCCTACTAGCCAATGTGAAATGCATACTAGTTCATCATTACCAGGCAATTAATCACCAGGGTATTTGCCTCAAAGTGGGACAAAATTAGCCCTAAGATAAATGCTGTTTTGGTTTCACTTAACAAAGCATATGATTAAAACTTTAAAGGATTAAACTGTTTCCATGTAGCTTAACTATATGCCGCAAAAAGGCTCAATAAATGAATTTATAAAAAGTCTAGTATTCAACTGGTAAAATTCACAGTTTATCACATATAATAAAAATAACTAGGCATGCAAAGAGACCCAGAAGATAGTAAAAAGACCCAAATCTAACTTCTTGAGATAAAAAAAAATATGTCTGACTTAAAACTACTATTCTTGATGGAAATAAAAGCAGACTAAATGTTCAAAACAATAGTGAATTTGAAGACAGTAATAAAAACTATAATTAGCCCCTAAACATCATGGGGGTTAGGGGCACCAACCTTTCACAGTGAAAAATCTCTGTATGACTTTTGACTTCCTCCAAATTTAACCATTTAAATCCTACTGTTGATCAGAATTCTTACCAATAACATAGTTTAGCAACATCTGTTTTATATATTATACTCTTATAATAAAGTAAGTTAGAGAAAAGACAATGTTGTTAAGAAAATTACAAGGCAAATACATTTATAGTACTGTACTGTATTTATAAAAAATAAATACACATATGAGCGGACCTGCTCAGTTCAAGCCCATGTTGTTCAAGAATCAACTATATTTAAAATAAATATAAGGGGGGAAAGAGTCTGAAAAATAAAATAAACATCAGTGAAGTTTGGATCAACTTCAAGCACTATAAAATAAGTGTAATTTGAATCCAAAAGTAGGGAGGGCAATGGACTTTGAGAAGATATTTTAGGGAATACTTCTTGAATTTTTCAAAATTTGATGAAACTATAAACCCATAGAAGTGCAATGAGTTCCAATAATAAGGAAAATAATATAAAGAAAAACAAACTAAGGCAGTTCATTGAGTTGATTAAATCAGCTTAATTAAATTAAGTTGATTTAACCTAAGAAACAATCTGAGAAGAGATTACACAGGATGACAAAGATAAGAATGATAGTAGATTTCTTTATGGAGACATAAAAGGCAGAAGAGGAGTGTCATCTTTGAACGCTGAAGGAAAAAAAATTCAATCTGATACTCTATATTCATCAATCATATCTTTCAAAGATGAAAGTGGAATAAAGACTTTTAAAAAACTGTTTTTGTTATGTCTCCCCAAAACTTCTCTTTTCATTAAGGTGCCTCTGAAAAAGAGCCATTTCAGTTTTTCTCCTTGATTTTTAAAAATATCTTTATAGCAATGTAATTTATATACCATAAAATCCACCCATTTAAAGTGTACAATTAAATGGTTTTAGTATATTTACAGAGTTGTACAAACATCATTACAATCTAAGTTTAGAGCTTTTTCTGACTCCCTTCCAAAACCTCATTTCCATCTCTCCCAGTCCCCTAGCCAGCCCCTTAGACAGTTCCTAAGTGATTTCTTTCTCTCTATATTTGATCACTGTGGACACGTCATATAAAAGGAATCAAACACATGGTCTTTTGTGACTGGCTTTTTTAACTTAGCATGATGGTTTCAAGGTTAATACATGTATTATTACTTCATTCCTTTTTATTGCAAAGTAATATATCATTATATGGGTGTAACACATAATACAATGAATAAATACATATTCAATGGACATTTGGCTTATTTCCACTCTTTAGCTGTTTTGAATAATCCTGTAGGAATATCTGTGTATGAGCTTTTGGGTGGCTATATGTTGTCATTTCAGTTAAGTATATGTCTAAGAGTGGAGTTACTAGGTGCATTTGAGGAAATGCCAAAATGTTCCCAAAATGGCTATGCCATTTTACATTCCTGTGAGCAATGTATAAGGGCTCCAATTTTTCTATATCCTTGGCAACATTTTTTTGTTCTTTTATCTTTTTTATTATAGCTATTCCAGTGGGTATGAAGTGGTAGTTCACTGTGGTTTAGATTTACATTTACCTAATTGCTAATAATTTTAAACATCTTTTTATGTACTTTTTTGACCATTTATGTATCTTCTTTGGAGAAATATATTTACAAATTCTATGCCCATTTTATAATCGTCATATTTGTCCCTTTATTATTGAGTAGTATTCTTTATATATTCTGAAACCAGTTCTTTATCATATATATAATCTACGTATATTTTCTTCTATGAGTTTTTTTTTTATTTTTCTTGATTGTACCATGTTGCACAAAAGTTTTAATTTGAATATAATGTGATTTGTTTATTTTTTTATTTGTAGTTTTGATGCCATGTTTGGGAGACCATTACCTAATCCAAGATATGGAGATTTAGTCCTATATTTCCTTCTAAAAGTTTTAGCATTTCAGCTTTTAAATTTAGGCCTGTTATCCATTTTTTAACCTTTGTATAGGGGATAAGGGAGGAAAGTATACACTTCATCTTTTCCCTTTTGAATGTCTAGTTATCCTAGAACCATTTGTTGAAAAGACTATACTTTCTCCATTTAATTTTTTTGACATTCCTGTAAAAATATCAATTTACCATAAATGTAAGGGTTTGTTTATGGACTGTTGATTCTATTCCATTGACTGAACTATACATCTGTTGTTACACTAGTACAATGTCTTGATTACTATAGCTTTGTGGAAAGTTGTGAAATTGGAAAATGTAACTCTTCTAACAAAAAAATAATGGGTGCTTCCATATGAATGTTAGGATCAGTTTAATAATTTATGCAGAAGAAAGTAGCTTGGATGTTGATCCAGAATAATCTATAAGTCAATTTGGAGAATATTGCCATTTTAGCAATATTAAGTCTTTGTGAATATAGGGTATCTTTCCATTTATTTATGTATTCATTAAGTTCTTTCTTTATTTTTTTTTATTAAATATCTTATTTATTTATTCATGAGAGACACAGAGACAGAGACACAGGCAGAGAGAGAGAGAAGCAGGCTCTATGCAGGGAGCCTGACACGGGACTCGATCCTGGATCTCCAGGATCAGGCCCTGGGCTGAAGGCAGATGCTAAACCGCTGAGCCACCTGGGGATCCCAAGTTCTTTCTTAAAAAAAAAGAAAAAAGATTTTACTTATTTATTTGAGAGAGAAACAGCACAAGGGGAGAGAGGGTCAGAGGGAGAAGTGGAGAACCCCATGTGGCCTGGAGATCATGACCTGACCCAAAAGCAGATGCTTAACTGACTGAGCCTCCCAGGGACTCCTTCATTAAGTTCTTTTTATAATGTTTTATTGTTTTGGTGTACAAATACTGCACTTCTTTTGTTAAATTTATACCCAAATATGTTTGCTCTTGGAAGATTTTGCAAATGTAGTTGTTTTCTAAATTTTGTTTTGGAATGATCATTGCTAGTGTACAATGTAGGTGCAACATAGTCATTTAACAATTATATGCATTACAAAATCAATATACAATTGACATTTGTATATTGATCCTATATCCTGCAAACTTACTCTTTTATTAATTCTAATAATTTTTAGTGATTTCTTTATGATTTCCAAATATAAGATCAGGTAATGTGTGAATAGAGATATTTTACTTTTTCCTTTCCAATCTGGATGTCTTTTTCTTCTTGACTAATTGCCCTTACACTCTTCCACACAATGTTCAATAGAAGTGTTGGGAGGATATCCTAGTCTTGTTCTTACTCTTATGATGAGTTATTCACCATAGAGAATCTCATTAGGCTGTAGGGTTTTTACACATACTCTGTGCCACTTAGAGGAAGTTCTCTTCTATTCCTACTAGTTTGTGCAGTGTTTTTATCATGAAAGGATGTTGTATTTTGTTCCATGGTGCTTTTGGTCATATCCAAGAAATATTGTCAAATCCCTTATTGTAAAGCTGTCCCCCCATAATTGCTTTGTTTCTTTCATTTATAATGTTGAGTCATTTTTTTTTCTTGGTTAGTCTAGCTAAAGGTTTGTCAATTCTGCTTATTTTTTTCAAAAAGTCATCTTTTAGTTTTATTAGTTTTTTATGGCTTTTCTAGTCTCAATATCATTTACTTCTACTCTGATGTTTATTATTGCCTTCCTTCTGCTAATATTGGGCTTTTTATTCTTTTTCTAGTTTTGTGATATGATTTTTTTGTAATCTATTTATTCATGAGATACACACACAGAGAGAGAGGCAGAGACATAAGCAGAGGGAGAAACAGGCTCCCTGCGGGGGAACCTGATGTGAGACTCGATCTCAGATCCTGGGATCACACCCTGAACCAAAGGCAGATGTGTAACTGCTGAGCCATCCAAGCATCTCTAGTTTTGACATATAAAGTTAGGTTGTTTGAAATCTTTCGTTTTTCATAATGTAGGTATTTATCACTATAAACTAGGAAGTTTATAAATGCTTTATAGGAATTCCTATAGGAATTCCTAAATTTATAGGAAGTCCTATAGATGCTTTAGGTACATCCCATAAGTTTTAATATGTTGTTTTTCCATTCATTCTTATTTGTCTCAAAATAGTTTGGATTACCATTTTGATTTATTCTCTCACCTACTGGTTGTTCAAGAGACTGTGTGTGTGTGTGTGTGTGTTTTTAACTGGAGTATAATTGGCATATAATATTAAATCAGTTTCAGGTTTGCAACATAGTGATTTAACAATTATATGCATTACAAAATGCTCATTATGATAACTATATAACATTATTGACTGTATTCTTTATACTGTACTTTCCATCCCAATGACTTATTTTATCATTAAAAGTTTGTACCTCTTAATCCCCTTCACCCATTTTGCTCATCTCCCAACCCCCTACCCTTTGGCAACCACCAGTTTGTTCAGTTTGTTCTCTATAATTATGTACGTATTTCTCTCTTTGTGGTGGTTGTTGTTGTCATTTGTTCATTTGTTTTTTAAGATTCTACATGTAGGTGAGCTCTTATGGTATTTGTCTTTGTCTGGCTTATATCACTTAGCATAATACCCTCTAGATCTGTCTATGTTGTCACAATGTCAAAATCTTTCTTTTCTATGACTGAATAATAGTCCATGATGTATGTATGTCACATATTCTTTATTCACTCATGCATCAATAGACACTATCCATTTCCATATCTTAGCTTTTGTAAATAATGGTGCAATAAACATAGTGAATATATCATTTTTAAATTACTATTTCGGGCAGCCCGGGTGGCTCAGTGACTTAGCGCCATCTTCAGTCCCGGGTGTGGTCCTGGAAACCCGGGATCGGGTCCCACGTCGGGCTCCCTGCATGGAGCCTGCTTCTCCCTCTGCCTGTGTCTCTGCCTCCCTCTCTCTCTTTCTCTCTCTCTCTCTCTCTGTGTCTCTCATGAATAAATAATTTTTTTAAAAAAATAAATTACTATTTAATTTTCTTCAGGTAAATACCCAGAGGTGGAACTACTGGATCACATGGTACTTCTATTTTTAGTTTTTTAAAGAACCTCCATACTATTTCCCTCAGTGGTTGCACCAATTTATACTTTTTACAAACAGTGCATCTGGGTCCCCTTTTCTCAACATCTTTGTTAACACTTGTTATTTTTTTAATCTTTTTGATACTAGCCATTCTGACAGGTGTGAAGTGATATCTCATTGGCACGGTTTTGATTTTCATTTCCCTATTACTTATAACCTTATAAGTTATTTACAACCTTACCAGTTTGATGTCCTTTCAGGAGTTTTGTGGTTTCATGTTTTTACATGGAGGTCTTTACTCCATTTGGAGTTTATTTTTGTGTATATTAGAAAGCGATTTAATTCTTTTGCATGTAGCTGTCCAGTTTTTCCAACACAGTTTATTGAAAACTGTCTCTTATATATTGTATATTTATGCTTTCTTTGTTATAGATTAATTGAACATATGTATATGGGATTTTTTTCTGAGCTCTCAGTTCTGTTCCATTGATCATTGTGTCTGTATTTTTGTGTGTGTTGTGTGTTGTTTAATTTCCATATATTTGTGAATTTTTCCATTTTCATCCCTTTGTTGATTTGCAGTTTTATGTCACATGGTCAGAAAAGATCCTTGATATAATTTTAATCTTTTTAAATTTATTAAGACTAGCTTGTGGTCCAACATATGATCAATCCTCAAGAATTTTCTGTTTATACTTGAGAAGAATATATATTCTGGTGCTGTTGGAATAAATGTCTGTGGGCAGACAGGGTGGCTCAGCGGTTTAGCGCCTCCTTCAGCCCAGGGTGTGATCCTGGAGACCCAGGATTGAGTCCCTCGTCGGGCTCCCTCCATGGAGCCTGCTTCTCCCTCTGCCTGTGTCTCTGCCTTTCTCTGTGTCTCTCATGAATAAATAAATAAAATTTTATTTTTTAAAAAGGAATGAATGAAAAAAAAAGGAATGAATGTATATGTTTTATATGTACTTTTTGCATATAGTGTTATTCAAGTTCTATGTTTCCTTATTAATTTTCTGTCTAGGTGACTTATTTAATGTTGAAAGTAGAATATTTAAGTCTACTACTATTATTGTATTGCTGTCTATTTTCCCCTCCAGCTCTATTAATTTTTGTTTTAATATTTAGGTGTACCAATCTTGGGTGCATATATATTTTCAATTCTCATATCCTCTTGAGGAATTGGCTCATTCATCACTGTGTGATGACCTTCTATGTCTCTTGTGACTGATTTTGACTGAAAGTCTATTTTATCTGGTATATGAATAGCTACTTCTAGTCTCTTTTGGTTACTATTTACATGAGATATCTTTTTCCCATCCCTTCATTTTCAGTCCATATATGTCCTTTAGGCTAAAGTGACTCTCTTGTGGCCAGCATATTGCTGAATATTGTTTTTTATCCATCAACCACTCTGTCTTCAGTGGAAAATTTAATCCATTTGCATTTAAAATAACTATTAATAGATGAGAAATTACTATTTCCATTTCCTCAATTGTTTTCTGACTTTTTATAGTTCTTTTGTTTCTTGCTTCCTAATTAGCCATCTTCCTTTATGATTTATTTTTTATAGTGGCACATTTTAATTCCTCTCTCTTTATCTTTTGTGTATCTACTATAGGTTTTGTGTGTGTGTGTGTGTGTGTGTGTGTTTCTCTGTTTACCATGAGGCTTACATACAAGCTTATAATAGTCTAAGTTAATAACAACTTACCTTCAATTGCATACAAAAACTATATACTTTTTCTACTCTTCCCCACATTTTGTCAGCATAATAATTTACATATTTTTGTATTTTGCATCCATTAACAAATGATTGTATCTATAGTTCTATTTAATACTATTCTCTTCTAACTTTTATGCCATGGATAAAATGATTTATATACCACTGTTAGAGTATTAGAGTATTCTGATTTTGACTATATATTTACCTTTACCAGTGAGTTTTATTCTTTCATAAACAATCGAATGATGCTTTAGCCTTGCTCACATGGATTGGCATTGTTTTTTTTTTTTTTTTAAAGATTTTATTTATTTATTCATGATAGTCACACAGAGAGAGACAGAGAGGCAGAGACACAGGCAGAGGGAAAAGCAGGCTCCATGCAGGGAGCCTGACGTGGGATTCAACCCCGGGTCTCCAGGATCGCGCCCCGGGCCAAAGGCAGGCGCCAAATCGCTGCGCCACCCAGGGATCCCATGGATTGGCATTGTTTGCAGATCTGTAACTGGGATTCCTGGGCATGGACCTGGCTCCCCAAATGGCCTTCCTTCAACTTGAACTCCATTAAGTTTCACAGTTTCCAATCTGGGTCCCAAAATTCCCACAAAGACACATTTTTTTCAATGGATGGTTGCCAAAATATTGTGGCTGGGGGGAATATGAGTGGGGGACCTTTTATTCTGTCATCTTGTTGATATCACTCCTCCATAATTACTTTAAATATAGCAATCAGAGTACCCATATAAGAAGAGAACACTAGATTTGATTTTTTTTTAAGTAGAGAACTGTTCTACATCTTCCCTTCAAGAAATCCAATTTAAATGTAAAAACCTTAAATATATCAAAATTAGAAGAACAGAAAAAATAAAACAGAAAAACACCAATCAAAATAAAGCTGGATTTCAAATCAAAGAATATTACCAGAGATAAAGAGGGTCAGTTCACAATGATAAAGTGGTCAATTCATTAAGTGGACATACCAATCTTAAACATTTACATATCTAATAACAAAACTTTAAATCAAAAATGACAGAATTACAAGAAGAAATAGACAAATCCAGTTATACAACAGAGCATCAAGATATATAAAGTTAAAAATTATATAAATAAAAAGAGAAATAAAAATATCCACAACTCCAATTGGAAATTTCAATAGCCTTCTTTTTTTTTTAATTTATTTATTCATGAAAGACACAGAGAAAGAGGCAGAGACATAGGCAGAGGGAGAAGCATGCTCCATGCAGGGATCCCGATGTGGGAGTTGATCCCAGGACCCTGGGACCATGCCCTGAGCTGAAGGCAGATGCTCAATCAGTGAGCCACCCAGGTGTCCCAATAGCCTTCTTATAGTAATGAGTAGATGTAGGATATCACTAAAGATATAGATTAGTTGAGAAACATTATCAATCAAATTAACCTACTTGATATTTATAGTTTCTTTCCCCAACAAATGCAAAATGATTATTTTTTTTCAGGTATATCCAGAGAATTTACCATTATAAATTATATCCTGGGTCATAAAATAAGAGTCAACTAACTTAAAAGATTTAGCATTGTACAAAATATATCACAGATCAAAAAGGAAATTATCTCTTTGGCCTAAGTTAGGTAAAGGTGAGTTTCTGTCACTTGCACCCAAAAAATTCTGGAATAATAAAGTGCCACCCATGGTGTCTCTGCGCTGTGATTGGAACATAGGCTTATTATTTCCTAGGAGCTTACATCTCACTGTGACTACAGATGTTTGATAGTATTATTTAGTTTTCTTACATTGATCTTCCCATCTGAACTTTAGTTTTTTTCTTTTTGTTTTTCAAGTTTTTTAATATTTACTGCTTTTAACAATATTCTACCCAGAGTTCAATGTGGAGAGAATTAGGAGAATACCTTTCTCAGTGTTGTGCTGCTAGAAGTCATATAACTATCATTTTTAACTAATCTCATAATATTCCCTCTATCTCACATCCTGAAAGAAGAAAGCAGGTATTGCATAACTTAATTGGTCCAAATTTGTAGAATAATAAACTTCATGTGTGAATGAATTGAATTAAACCTATAGATCTTCCATAGAAATGGTCAGATGTACACATACAGCAACATATAATTTTCAGAATTTCCTGGATTCCAAGTCAAGGATCTCTCTTATTAGCAGAAAGGTCTCATTCTAATTCAAAATGTTTTTATCATCCATTATTATATTTTTATATTTTGTTTATTTTGACAAAATATAATACCAAAACTACTAGGAATTAAAAAATACTTTAATATTTTTATTGTAATGTTTACATAACACCTACATAAATGTTCAAAATACTAAAAGTGTAAGTCCACATTGTTTTGTTTATTCACCTGTTGGTCTTACAAGGTACATACATAGATTCTCTGCTTTAACCAAGTGGCTTTACCAGACATCACTGTGGTAAAATGAGCCACTGAATCACTGGTGTATACCTCTTTCAGATTCCTCTTATGTTTCTAAAATACTGAGTTACAGAATACAGAAGCCTTTCTAACCATCATGCTTCTCATTATAAAATGAAACCTGACACCTTCGTTGGGCATCATGGAAAAGAAAAGCCAGATAGGATTAGCTGAACATTGTGAACAACTGTATATGCAAATAGTGATGATCACTATGTATGCCAGGCTTCAATATAAAAGAGGAAAATTACAATAAAAATAGTCTTTTCCCATTTTCATATGTTTTCAGTAAGATTTGCTCATTTGACTCACAACAGCCCTATGAAGAATGTAGAGAGTTAATATTATTATTGTTGTTATATTTAAAAAGTAACAGTGGTCCAAAAGAGACAATTAGCTCCCACTGTAGTTATGCAGCTATGATTTGTTCATATAAGCCCTAGTCATAAACCCTCAAATTTGAAACAAAAAGCATTTATAAATCTAAATTTTATTTGCTAGTACATAGATGGCATAAAGAATTGTTCAAAAAAAGCCCAAACAGAATTTAGAACATAGAGATCCTTAGATTATTCTTACAATGATAAACAAAGCAAATGCTCTTGGTAGAAAAGCATATAGACACAATTTTTTTTATCAAATAAACTGTCTCCTCTAAGCTATCTGTCTTTTTACTATCACTTGCAGCGAGGGAGTCTTGGCACATCTGAGAAATCATAAAATAAATCCACAAATATAAAATTTAATGAGAAATCAAATAACATAAACCAATCTCATAAAAAAGGAATGAGGAAATGAAATAAAAAAACAGTCAGGAAAAAAAATTTGACTTTAGTACTCTTGATGGTTTGCCAGTTCACAGCCTCCTATAAAAAATCACTATTATTAATGGATACAGGAGCAAAATATCTGGAGAATGGAAGGAGAGATTGCCACAGTTACTATTTTTGCTGAGTCGATTATATAATTTATGACAAGAAGTATATGGAAATACCAGCATCATCACGTAAAGATTGACCAGATTTTCAATTATTTTTGTATTTTTCTTTACTGAAAGTAAAATGCAATGTAGTAATGATACAAATTCTGACTAAAAGGATGTTTCATGTGATATACCAGAGAAGCCTCTAGATAGCAGTCAGATAGCTTGGGTGTTTATCTCAACTTTTCAGCTGATTAGCCCTGGTGTGATCTCAGCAAGGTCATTTCACCTTTCTGGCCCTGTCTTTCCTTATCTAAATGAAGAAGCTTATACTAACAAATTAAACACACCAATAGTAAAAAAATTAGAAGGCAAAATATGAAAAGTTCCTTAAAGAAGTACTTCAAAGAAATATAGTACAAGTTTTGATTGTATGTGAGAGTAATGAGGTAACAATAGTGATGAATATTTATTCAACGAATCTTTATTGAGAAACTACCATGCTATCTGTGTTAGGGACTAGAGAATATCATCAGATAATCTGAAAAGGGAAAGATATAAAAATATATGCATATGCTATATACAGAATATTCATTCAGTTTACAACATGGAAACAAATATTGTTATGTCATTTTAAAGTATGGCTCTGACTACATGAGCACTAGAAATTTTGTCCTCATTACAAAAGCAGTAATTATCTCTTTCCAAACTTAAAAATATTCTTAGAAGAAGTATCTGAGATACTGAGACATAGCCCTTATTAACATATTTCCAAAAAGTTATTAATGTGATTCTATATATACCCAGACAATTAAAAGTCAAATAATATTAAAAGTCTTCCAATGAATAGCAGTCATGAGCTCCAGCTAGAACTTCCTATCACCCAAGTTTTGATCTCTTGAGACAGTCACTTTTAACACATTTAATTTGTTTCTGAAATTTATTTCCACATATCTAGATAATAAGATTCGTGGTATTTATTGATATATCAGTATATTATATATTGATTTTATTTCAGTTTACATCAGGATTTAAGTATTTTATACTCACCTTCCCCATCCTTCTTTTTTTTCCATACATTGTTGGTTTGCTTTTCTATAGCCACAAAAAAATTATAAAACTTAGTGTCTCAAAAAGCACAACTTTAACATTTCACTTTTCTGTGAGTCAAAATCTGGTAGATCAGCTAGTTTCTTTGCTCTGGTTCTCAAGACATCAAATCAAGATTTGGTGAGCCCGGGCTCCCATCTGGAGCCTTGAGGAGAAACCATTTCTAGGCTCTTTCAGGTGGTTTATACACTCAGTTTATTCAGCTGTAATCTGAGGTCATCATTTCTTTCTTGGATGTCAGCTGGAGATGTTCTTAACTTCTAAATGCTTCTCTCCGGTCCTTTCACACCGCCCCCTACATCTCAGAACCAGAAAAACAAAGGTGTGAACATTAGGAGGTGGGAGCTATCCTGGGTTACCATGGAAGCTGTCTGCCATAGGCTACCATCCAGCCTCCAATGATTCACCATCTTCCCACATGCAAAAGATTTACACGCTCCCAAAGTTCTTTACAGGCCCGCCCCCTTAGAGCATTCCTCAAAGTCTGTGATCTTGTCATATAGATCACATCCACATTCAGATGAGGTTTCTGGGTATAACCCATTAAGTACAGCTCTTAGGAGACAATACCCCTCCACTGTGGATCTGTGAAACTAAAGAAAAAAAAATATCTTTCTAACACACCCAATAAATGTTAGAGAAGCAGAGGATAAAAGTTATAGTTTTTCCCCCCTCTGGTCAAAAATAGAGAAATATAAGGTCGAAAAGGAGTCACAGGTCCATAGCAGTTCTGGCATCCAGCCAGCAAACTCCAGCCGTAGTTCCTTGATTAGGTTTGGAAGTCTGGGAATAATTCTTCCCGGCTTCTAGCTCTGTTTGGGCCGTCGGTAGTGCCCTCTGAGCCATACTTCCTTTTTAAATGAAAGATGGTATGTGTTTGCAAGGAATTTTATCAGCCTAATCACTTCCAGTACAATTTGGGGGCTTCAGGATCTTTCCGCACTTTGCACCCTTTCTGTCCCCGTCAGTCCAAGTGGCCAGTTTTTGCTGAAGTAAAGTTCTCAGAAATTCTGTACATCTCCCACAGAAGTCATTGAGGTTTACTCCATTAGACAAAAGCCATACCTACAATTTTTCTAGGTATTGTCTCTATTTTGGACTTCTGCTGGGATGGCTGAAGAACAGTGCCCCAAAGCTTGCTCAGGGTGCTATCATTTGGTTGAGAGGATCTGGGAGATACACACTCAATCTTATGAAAGAGCCCTTTATGTGACAATTCTGACCTTTTTATCTTTTTTTAAGGTTTTCATAAAATGCTGTGCAGTTAACATCCTGGCCTTTCCTTTAGAGCATGCTTTCCTAACAGCAAATTTCTTTATGTTGGCATCTTTCACCATCTGGAGAAACTGAAAATTTTCAAAACTATTGACTCCTATTTCCTTTTTTGTTTAATAGTCTTCCCTCTACTTACCCTAAGCATCGAGGAGAAAACTAGGTATTACCTTCAACTACGTCCGTGGAAATCTCCTTTGCTATATAACCAAATATATCCCGATTAAATGTCCTGATTTTCATATAACTGCAGGAGATAATGTTGCTAAGCTTTCTGGTACCATATAACAAGGATTTCCCCCATACCTTAAATTTCTAATAATCTATCCCTCACTTCCTTTTGAGCCTCCCTCCCCAACACACACACACACACGCGCGCGCGCGCGCGCACACACACACACACACACACACACACACACACTGCATTTCCTTTCAGTCTATATTTCTACTAGAAATCTGGTCAGAGCAATTTAGGCTTTCCAGTATGCTCTCCCAAATTCTTCCGGCCTCAGTTCATCACTCGGTTCCAAAATCATTCACATTTCTAGGGATTTGTACCATAGCACCTCACTTCTGATACCAAAATCTGTTATTTTTTTAATCTTGGTGCATAGCAAATTATCACAAACTTAGGGACTTTAAGCAACATGCATTTATTATTTCACAATTTCCATAGGTTTCAGGCATATCTCAGCTAGGTCATCTTCTTCAAATCTCATTAAGACTGCAATCAACATATTAGTCAAAGGTGTTTTTAGCTTTTGGGCACTGATTGCTCAGAATTTTTAAACTACAAAAATTGCTGGTGCACTAATTTGTCTATATTTGAAGTACATGAATCCATGTGGAGTCACTATTTTATGATGCTATGTTATTGTTATTAAACCTCTTGATCTGATGACTTGAGAGTAAAGCAAATTGGTTTTCGTTTTGTTTTAAGTAGGCTCCAATTCCAGCATGGAGCCCAGTGTGGGGCATGAATTCACAACCCTGAGATCAAGACCTGTGCTGAAATCAAGAGTTGGACACTTAACCAACTGAGATACTCAGTTGCCCCAAAGCAAATTGTTCTTTAAAATTGACCTTAGAGAGCTTGTATTTAATATTATGGTTGGTAAAGTTTATCTTTTCATGAGCCATACTTCATTCTGAAAGATGTGATTCCTGTCTCATTTTTTAAAATGGGTCAGCATAATATTCTCTGGGATAACAACAAGGTAGGATAAGAATATGATGGAAACCAGGATGATAGTTCTGGCTAAAGAAGCTAAAGCTAAATGGTTGGCTTTTCTATATGGCTTCAACTTACTTTTTTATTTTTCTTTGTGATAGGAATCAAAAAGACAAATAAATGTATATTCTAAATCAATATTGGAATACAATGTGTCAGGGACAGTATTGATTTTTTCTTCTTATTTATTTATTTAATTTATTTATTTATTTATTTTCCAGTATTGATTTTTTCTGATGAAGTTATACCATATCTAGAACCACAGATATAATTGATATGAACAGCTGCATTAGTTCTATTTCTGCTATTATTTTCCATATCCTTTTTTTTTCCACTGACCAAACAGGCAAGTTAAATATGAATATGGTAGGAATCACCCCATTTCTTAGGTTATAGGCAATAGTCTCAGGGATGTACTATTGCTTTTAGTTTACCATCTTGGCAGGGTACACTCATATTGAATGCTTCTCACCCTTCTCACCATAATAACAATTTCCTGCTCTTCCCATCCTGACTCTAATGCTTAATGACAAGGGCAGAGTTCTGCCAGTAACTAAGTTCATTTATTCCCCACTTTCTGGGACTGGACAACCTCAGGATGCATCTATGACCCATGTAAACTTCAGTTAGACTGACTTAGGTCAATTCTTCCGTTGTCACTTGACTACACTCACTCATGGCTTGTGGCATTTGGGGTCTTCGAGGTTTAGCATGAAAGCAATGTCAATAATAAGTAATTCCAAGAATACCTGGCAATTTTCTTTCACCAGTGTATAACCAGTGTCCCCTTGGGAAAGTCTTGGATGAAGATTAATGGCCTAATCCTGTGGCTATATTCTAGGGTCCCTCCATAAAAACTCTGCCTCCTTCTCTATGTAGCACCAGACCTGTGAACTGTCATACGCCTAAACAAAAATAAGAGTATTCCTACAGTATTAGTACATTTGATTTCTGAACAAAAGAGCTAGCTTTCTCACCTTGTATATGTTAGGTACAACCATATATAGCTGCTCATTTATTTTATCTTAAGGATGCTGATCCATTAGTAGTTGTCATAAATCTGTGTCAGAATAACCTAGTTCCCATGGAGTCCTTGTGGCTTATTTTATTACTTGCTTCTACCTTGTCTATGGTATTTAAGCAATCACATTAAGGTCTGGTCTGTATCATTCGGCTCTATTATTCTCTTTTTTCCCATTGAAATCATATAATTCAGTTCCAATATAGCACCATTTTTACTTTCTTCTTCACTTTATTTCTGACCTACATATGAAAACCACCGGAGATCTCCTTTAGTGTTGTTGATACTCCCTGATCAATATATTTCTGAATTCTTAAATGAAGAGCATGGCCTTGCTTATTGACAGAAAGTGCGATTTAGGAGTAGCTGAACAGATTTCTTATAATAGGTCCATTTCAATGTGCTTATTTCTGAGAGTTCTCAGACACCTTCCTCTACAGTTATGACAAGAAACTTCTGGCATTATGGCTTCATTAACTAAAGACCACCATTCCATTCCATCTAGGCTTCAATTATCCTACCAAGTTAACCATTAATGCTAGTCCCCAGTGCTGAAGCTGCCAATTAAATACAAATCCTTGGTGGATGCTGTCCTGTCAGTGATGGGCCTAGAGGTAATGTGAAGTACTGAGTTGGGTCTTATGGAGAAATGCTTGCTCTCACATGCAATGTATCCATTAAAATGCTTTTTAAATATAAAAAAACATTCCTTCACAGGGAGATGTTGTCTGCAATGACCAAAGACATTCAAGGAAACACTGAGATTCAAAGTTCTTAGGCTCATTCATGAATGTACACGTGTAACAATTCCATGTCTCAAGTTCCTGCTACTCTAGTCATACATGAGTATAAGAGACTTGGTGGGATTAAGCATTTAATTGGTATTGCAGAGTCTTTAGCATTTCAATCATTTCTTGGACATGGTCTTCATGTGAGTGAGAACAGACTCGTTTAAAGCTGCCATTGAGGCATTCCGATTTTTGACACATACTCTTAATTACATGTTAATAGTTTTTTACTTGTATTTGTACTTCTATGTGATCTCTAGGACCAATCCAGTAAGTGATGTGATTGCATAATTTTTATAATCACTAATATTGCCACTATGTTTAATTGCTACAGCCATGTGATTTCCCAAAGCCTGCCCCTTTACTTGTACTTCGTACCTTTACTTATACTTCACGCCATGTTATAAGCAGAAATAAAGATTAGACATGCCTCATTTTTTCTAGGCAAGACAATTATTCTGTTACTAGAAAGTATGGACCAGTATCATCTCCAAATACGTATTCAATTAATTATTTTTTCTGGTCACTTGCAGGACCAATTACTTAACAATTAGGATTCCATTAAGAAACAGATGGGACACTTAAAACAAAATCATTTGTGGAAGGTTTTCTTGTACATTTATAAAAGTAGCAATGTAAGGAAACCAGAAGGGATAGTAGGTTAATCAGAAGTATAGCTGTTACCACTCTTGGGCCCAAAGAGATATGGGAAGGAAGAAGTTACTGAAATTCTGATGGAGATAGTGGTTGCATTAGTTTTCTAGGGTTGACAAAAAAGCATGAACTGGATGACATAAAACAACAGAAGTATATATTTTCTCACAGTTTGGGAGGCAAGAAGTCTAAAATCAAGATGTCAGCAGAGCCATGACTTTCTGATGGCTAAAAAAGAGGATCCATCCTTGCCTCTTTCTAGATTTTGGAGGTTACTGTCAATCCTGATGTTCCTTGGCTTAAAGATACATCTCTCTAATTTTTGTCTCCATCTTCACATGCCCATCTTCTCTGTGTATCTTTCTGTCTTTATGTCACTTTACCTCTTCTTAAAGGACACTAGTCATTAGATTTAAGGTGCACTCTACTCCAGTATGACTTCATCTTAACTGATTACATCTCAAAGACCCTACATGCAAAACAGGTCACATCTGAGATCCTGGGGATTATGTCAATTTGGGGGGCAACACTGTTGAGCTCAGTACAAATTATATAGAGATATCTTGAGAAAGGCTTTATCTTTCAAGTGAAACAACTAGCTTGAATTCACCTAGTAATGAGAGCTAAGAAAATAAATATGTTGATTCCACAGATTTCTCTCCATCTAAATCTCCTGCTAGGTTCCCCACTGGCCAGCACCAACTGGAATCTAAAAGCCATGGGACCAAAATACTTGGTTGGCTTAGTGGGTAAAGTATCTGACTTGATTTTTGGCTCAGGTCATGATCTCAGGGTCGTGGGATCAAGCCTGGTATCCGGTTCACAGTGGGCATGGAGCCTGCTTAAGATTCTCCCTCTTCCTCTCCCTCTGTCCCTCCACACCATTTGTGTGCATGCAATGTGTGCGTGTGTGCACTCTCTCATTCTCTAAAAAATAATAAATAAATAAATAAATAAATAAATAAATAAATAAATAATAAATAACATGGAATATTACTCAATTGCTTATCCAGAGAGCTAGGTGGAAAGAAGTAGAAAGCAAACATAGTAGAGCAAAAAATATTTAGCATGCCCCTAACAGGATTCACAGAAATCTAAATAAGCTTACTAGGTTTTTAAACAGGGTATTATGGAAAGTAGACCAAAAATTAAGTATTTGGTGGAATAGAATGATGAAAACAGAAGGTTATAACCTAACTTTCATAAGCAAAGCAATAAAAAGCTGATGTTGATAGAATTTTTCAATGTTTACTCTGGAGTTTTATTTGTTCTTTAACTTCTCAAGAGTCAGAAACTCTTGGATACATGAGAGAAATTAAAAATGTTTGAAAGAAAACTATTAAATTCAAATATTTTGAAAATCTAATCCTATGGAAGGAAAACCAGTAAGTTTATATGCTGAGCTAGATAAAGGCAATTAATTTTCTAAAAATGCTTGGGGATAGAAAAGTACCTATTACTTCGCTTTAGAAATAGTAGAGGCCAGGTACTCAAACACTGGTTATGAGAATATCTGCATGAGTTCTGATCTTCCAGTCAAATAAATATGTAAATAAATCTTTTTTGAGATGTCTTTTGAAAATTATGATTGATGTAACTAGGAAAAAAACAAAAACAACCTTCCATTACCCAAAGTAAATAAGCATTTTTCATCCAAAAAACTCATTAAACTCATTCTTTAAAAAAAAAAAAAATTCTTCTTTAAAAGGAAAAATGGTAGAGGCACCTCGGTGGCTCAGTGGTTGAATGTCTGCCTTTGGCTCAATTTGTGGTCCTGGGGTCCTGGGATGGAGTACTGCATAAGGCTTCCCAGGAGAGCCTGCTTTTCCCTCTGCCTATGTCTCTGCCTCTCTCTGTGTGTCTCTCATGAATAAAGAAATAAAATGTTAAAAAAAGGAAAAATGATAGTACATCTAGGTTAAGATAATGTAAACACAGCATTCTCAAATTGTACCATCTCTGTATGCCATACCAGAATGTTTTAGGTATACTAGACAATGAAATGCATTAGCACTGAAAACTTAGGCTAGCAGTTATTAATTCATTAGTGTCAGTAAAGAATGTTCATTAGAGGCAAGATTTAGTGGCATCTTTTTGTATACTATACTTTTTGATCAGCTTCTGATCTTGAACACTAATCAGGAAAGAGGTAAACTTTGGTTTTACTCGCCTTAACTCTCTTACTCTAGCTAAAACACATGTTTCTATATCAACTAGGTGCTCTGTATAGGAATACTCTTTTCTCAAGTAGTCATTGTCCCACATCCCACCTCATGACCTTTCTACATACAATCATACACTACCCACCTGATGAGTGGGAGAAAAAGAAAAATAAAACAAGATATTGAAACTTGGCATTCTCTTGGGGTATCTGGATGGCTCAGTTTGTTAAGCATCTGCCTTCAGCTCTGGTCATGATCTGGGGTCCTGGTGTCCTGGGATTGAGCCCCACATCAGGCTCCCTGCTCAGCTGGGAGTCTGCTTCTCCCTCTCCCTCTGCAACACCCCCCTTGAGTTCTCTCTCCCTTGCAATCGCTCACACACACACTCTCTCTCTCAAGTAAATAAATAAAATACTAAAAAAGAAAGAAAGGAAGAAAGAAAAAGAAAGAAGAAAGAAAGAAAGAAAGAAAGAAAGAAAGAAAGAAAGAAAGAGAAAGAAGAAGAAAGAAAGAAAGAAAGAAAGAAAGAAGAAAGAAAGAAAGAAAGAAAGAAAGAAGAAAGAAAGAAGAAAGAAAGAAAGAAAGAAAGAAAGAAAGAAAGAAAGAAAGAAAGAAAGAAAGAAAGAAAAAGAAACTTGACATTCTTGTGTAGAATCCTCTCACCTAAAGAACCGCAGCTGAAAGAGAGACAAGAAAGGTAATTCATGTAGAAGTCTGTGTGTGTGTCTATGTTCATTTTAATGTTCTGCAAATGATCAAAGAAAACCTATGTTATGAGGGACATTGTATTTTTGTCTTTTTTAGAAACTATGTAATATCCCTAGTTTATAAGGAAACATATCAAACAATTACAAAGATTAGTGAAATGCATAATTACAGGTTATTTTTAATTTCCTTGTCACAAATTTCTGGATTTTCTATATTTTCTTCACCATGTCTATATAATTTTTTTGTAATTAATAGGAATAAAACAAATTTTTAAAATAAAGAAAAGGTCAAGAAAGGAAAAAAGGGAAAAACAAAAGGAAAAATAAAAAGACCTCTTGTCTGAATGATGTACCAGTTTTTGTAGCAGTGGCTGAAAAAAAAAACAATGAATGAAGAACAATGTTCATTGAACAGATGATGATTCTTGAGTTTCTCAGTTTGATTCTTGAGACTTAATTTAATTTTTTTATATTTGTATCTTAATTCTGTGATGTTTTTCTCACAACATAGTAAGTGGATGTTCCCTAATACACGGGTATAGTTTCCTAGCAACACCACAAGGTTATTTTAGCTTGTAGTTGGGTTTTTTCCTCTTGAGTTTTTGTTTTTGTTTATTTGGGCCAACCTATTACCAAGTACTTACCTGCAATTCAGTTGTTTCTTCCATGCCTCAAGATCTAGCTCAAATATTTTAAGAAATTTTCCTGAAATTTATACTCTGTGCTTATCTCTCTTTTCCTTTAATTACTATTAAACTGATCTGGCTTTTAAGTAAATATACTCTTTTTTAGTACATTATTTTTTATGTTAAACTTTATCTTTTCAATAGGCTGTGATAAAAATTAAATTTGGCATTGTATTTGCATCCAGCTGTACCATAGCTGATATATTTTTATTTCTTCAACTCTGAGGAAGAGCCAATACAAATTTAATCTTCCTGACAAAATTATACTAGATAGATACAGAGATATATTTAAGCTAAAAAATGACAAGGAATTAATTTGCATGCTGATTATCTTAAAAGTGATCTATTTATAATATGGTTTATGTGACAAAACTAAATTTTCCATTACAAACATATTTTCTTTTAAGATAGTATTTATTTATTTATGTGTAAGAGAGAAAGAATGCTTAAACATGGGGGTAGGGGAAAGAAAGGATGAATAAAGGGGGAGGGAGAGGGACAGGCCGACTCCAGGCTGAGCATAGGCCCATCCCAGAACCTGAGATCATGACCTGAGCTAAAATTAAGACTCCAGTGCTAAACCAACTGAGCCACCCAGGTGCCTCTACAAAAATATTTTTATGGTCTCTGAAAATTTTTGACTTTTGGTCATCATTAGTATTACAGGAAAGTTTGCATCATTGGGAAATTAAACATACAAATGAACAGTTTCCCTTTTCCTCTGTCGATACATCTAACTACCTAGAACAAAATTGCTAGTAATGAACACTGAATCTATGATCATGTTAATAAAGAATAAATATGTAGATTCAAATTTAATTACAACCTTTGCCTATTTGGCTAGACATTATGTTAACTGCACATTTGTAGTCACTCAGTCATAAATATTCTGTAATTTCTCTAATATACCTGAGGATGTATTAACCAGTACTTGAGTATTTTTATATCAATAATCATATTCTTTCAAAGATTTTTAGTACATACTGTTGAAACATACATTTTAAAAACAATTTTCTTTCAAATTTCCACAATGCTTCTAAATATCAGGTCAACAGATATTATACCTTACTAGAAGTGCTTTCTAAATGCTTATTGATTGAACATTTTTTTCCTACTTGAACTACTTAAGAGGAATTTCTCTCAGAGATGAGATACATATGAATATAAATAAGTCAGGAGTTCCCACTCTTAAGGAATTCATAATCTAGATGAAGGAGACTAGTTTATACACAATCAATATACGGTAATGAATACTATTCTGGATATATGAACTATGATCAAGATAAAGAAGTGTTTAACCCTGCCTCTGAAGGGAAAAGAAAGATTTAACCAAGGAAATACTATTCAACTTGAAGAATTTATCCACTCATTTATTTATATATCCACCCTTTTGTTGTCGTTCTTGAGAAACTTTATGTTCCAGGCACTGGCCTAGGTAATAGTAATGTAATTTTTAGCAATATATTCAACCCCAGATATATTATAACTAATACAGGATACAGAAATGATTTAAATAATTTCCTTAATGGATATATAATTGCAAACTGAAGTGTATTATATAAAGACAAAGAATGAGGGTCTGTAAAAGCATATAAGACAGTACTCAAATTTACCCTAAGGAAATGTGGCTTAAGCTTGGTGGAATTGATTAGGCAAAGTAAAGAACGAGATCAAGAAGGATCATTGCGGGGATCCCTGGGTGGCGCAGCGGTTTACTGCGTCTTCGGCCCAGGGCGCGATCCTGGAGACCCGGGATGGAATCCCACATCCGGCTCCCAGTGCATGGAGCCTGCTTCTCCCTCTGCCTGTGTCTCTGCCTCTCTCTCTCTCTGTGACTATCATAAATAAATAAAAATTAAAAAAAAGATCATTGTGTACACAAATGTGAAAATATTTCTAAAAGAAAATAGAACACATGGGAAGTGATTTTTAAAACCCACAACCACAATCACCAAAAACCTTGTAGTAAAGCAGAGTATTGAAGAAGGATAAAGTAAGATGGCATGAAACCCTAATCAGGACCACATAGGCAAGACTCCTAGGCCATGTTTAAGACTGTATACTAATGCTTAAGAGCAGTGAAAACCAATGGAAATTTTTGAATAGAATTCTACCATTCAAAGAAAAGGATTTGGTACAATGCCAGCATTAAAATAAGAGAGCATTTGGCATACTCAGAAAATGGTAACTTGTTGAGTTTAATTAATGCAAAATGGATATAGAGAGCTCTCCATGACAGCCTTGATAGCCCCTGACCTCCTTTTTCTTAGAGTACTTTTTTTTTTTTTTTTTTTTTTTTTTGTGGAGAGATTGTGTATTTGTTTATTAAAAGATTTGGGCTCCATTATAATTGGCAACTATTTTTGTTTGATTTGTATTCTTGTTTTAAAGTTTTTATTTAAATTCCTATTAGTTAACACAGTATAATATTAGTTTCAGGTGTACAATATGGTGATTCAACACTTCTGTGCAACACCTGGTGCTCATCACAAGTGCACTCCTTTATCCCCATCAAGTATTTCACCCATCCCCCCACCCATACACCTCCCCTCTGGTAACCATCAGTTTGTGCTCTATAGTGAAGAGCCTGTTTCTTGGTTTGCCATTCTCTTTTTTTCCCTCCTTTGCTCATTTTCTTTGCTTCTTAAATTCCACATATGAGTGAAATCATATGGTATCTGTCTTTCTCTGACCTACTTCACCTAGCGTAATACTTTCTAGCTCCATCCATGTCACTGCAAATGGCAAGATTTCATTCCTTTTCATGACTGAGTAATATTTCATTGTGTGTGTGTGTGTGTGTGTGTGTGTGTGTGTGTGTGTGTGTATATCACATCTTCTTTATCCATTCATCAGTCAATGGACACCTGAGCTGTTTCCATAATTTGACTATTGTACATAATGCCGCTGTGAACATCAAGGTGCATGTATCCATTTGAGTATTTTTATATTCTTTGGGTAAATAATCTAGTAGTGCAATTGCTTGATTGTAGGGTGGCTAGTTCTATTTTTAATTTTTTAAGGAACCTCCATACTGCTTTCCAGAGTAGCTGTAGCAGTTTACATTACCACCAGTATAAGAGGGTTCTTTTTTCTCCACATCCAATACCTGTTGCTTCCTGTGTTGTTGATTTTGACCATTCTGACCAATGTTAGGTGATATCTTACTGTAGTTTTGATTCGCATTTCCCTGAAGATCAGTGATGATGACCATATTTTTATGTGTATGTTGGCCATCTGGATATCCTCTTTGGAAAAATGTCTATTCATGTGTTCTGCCCATTTCTTAATTGGATTATTCATTTTTATAAGTTTTTTGTACATTTTGGATATTAATCCTTCATCATAAATGTTATTTGTACCTTCTCCCATTTCACAGGTTGCTTTTTAGTTTTGTTGATTATTTCCTTACCTCTGCAGAACCTTTTATCTTGATGAAGTTCTAATACCTTATTTTTGGTTTTGTTTCCCTTGTATCCAAAGACAAATTTAGGAAGAAGTTGCTATGGCCAATGTCTAAGAAGTAACTGCCTGTGTTCTCCTCTGGGATTTTTGTGGTTTCAGGTCTCACCTTTAGGTCCTTAGTACATTTTGAATTTATTTTTTTGTGTGTGTGTGTAAGAAAGGGGTCCAGTTTCATTCTTTTGCGTATTGCTGTCCTGTTTTCCCAACACCATTTGTTGAAGAGACTGTCTTTTTTCCATTGGTTATTCTTTATTGCTTTGTCAAGGATGAATTGATCATACAGCTGGGGGTTTATTTCTGATTTTCTATTCTGTTCTACTGATCTATGTGCCTATTCCTGGGCCAGTACCATACTGTTTTGATCATGACAGGTTGTAATATAATTTGAAGTCTCTAATTGTGATGCTTCTCACTTTGCTTTTGTTTTTCAAGGTTGCTTTGGCTACTCAGGATCTTTTATAGTTCCCTAAAATTTTAGGAGTGTTTTCTCCCAATCCATAAGTATGAAATGTATTTCCATTTCTCTGTGTTATCTTCCAATTTCTATCATCATTGTAGAGCATTCACTTTACAAACCTGTAATTACAAATTCTTTCTCTACTCATTTGATGTATAACTATTTTTAAAAGCTTTTTGCCAATTTTTCTTAGAGACTTAGAGATGTACCCATGAAGGACCTGGGAGCTATGTCTTTCAAATGTAATCATCAGGGAAGATAGCACCCCTATTTCCCACTCTCTGTGGGAGGGCAGATAGGAGTCTAATTTGGGCAGGTGTCTTATTCCAACTTGTAAAAATATTTCCTGTCATGAAAATAAAAGAAACTTTACTTTTCCTTTGTGTAAAGCCAATTAGTAAACATAGATGGTCAATGACTCCCCACCCTAACCCCAGCTCATAAAAACCAGAGTCTTTGCGTCAGTGGAATTGAGCTAAGACTAGCCTTTCTCCCCTATTGAAATGACCTTTGGTACAATTGTTACTTCCACAAAGATCTGACCATAAAACAGGAAACAGTATGCTCAGGAGTTTGCATTCCATTATTAGGCAACATGGAACCATCCAAGGATATTCAGGGGAGAAAAATTAGATAATTTACAAAGATGTCTTTTGGGGTAGTGTAGATGAAAACTTGAAGATTAGGTAAGAGATATTTTTAAAGAGCAGCAAGGATCTGATAATAGATTATATGTGAAAGATAAATTGGAGGAATTTTCAAGTCTGAAATCAAGATCTATAATTTAGCTGAATGGATAGATATTAATACCAATTATTAATTGTCTCAGTTCATGCTTTTCCTGCTTGAAATATTCCATTCCTAACTCTCTATATGGTAGATTGCTTTAAAAGCTTCTGTATGTGTCAACTTACTTTTGTGTTTTCCTGGTAGAGCTCCCAAGTGGCAACAGGTTATTTCTTCCTATGGATTCTAGAGTACATTTGATGTCATTCTACATTGTGGAGTCTATAACCTTGTTATTTATTTGTTTGTTTGCCACATTTTACAGAGAAGAAAAAAGTCTTATTCAGGGTTGAATGTCTACCATTGTACCTGTTACATAAAAGTTAAGGGTCATAGAAATGGGGAAGTAAAAATGATGAGAAAACCCCAAGTGTATATGAGTGAAGATAAAAGGAGGTAGGTTGTCATGGTGCGTTGTAAGAGAAAGAGCACTGTTGATCATACAAAGTAGACCTAAGGTTTCTATTTAATGTACTAATATAAAGTTTCAAATTATAGAAGTTGCAGAATTTGAGCAAAATCAAACAGAAGCAGGGAAGAGGAAAAGCTAATATAACTAAGAGTTGCACTGTAACTAAGTACAGCAACAAAGCATGCCTCCAGAGAACTTCAAAAATGAGTGGATACACAGATTCCCATGAGTACATGGAAACATCCCAACTTTTGGAGAAGCGACTATTACAGCCTGGCTTCAGAGTTGCACTAAGAAGCAAGGATATTAAAGGACTTTTAGAGAATGTCGCCTTGGGATAGGAACATTTCTTTTGTTTGGAGTCAGAAACTGGAGGTAGAAAGAAGGGCTGCATGAATGGAAACTCCAACTCCAAAGATGTGAAAAGAGGTGACTTCAACTGCCTATTAAAAAGAAGAAAACTGATATTTGTGATGGAAGTCTAAGGTTCTTAAATAAATATATCTTAACATTTACTTGACAATCCTTCCTTACCATACCCTGGAATCCCAAATTATCACTATGTGGGATTTACCTCACTAGAAGGTATTCAATATTGTTTGTTGATTGGAATTGAATCGGTACATAGTCTGTATGTTAGTGTTTTCTATACAGAACTTTAGTCTTGGTAGTATTGTCTAGTTTAATCAACTATCAAAGTAAAATATTTCCCATGAAATTTACTAATTAAACAATTAAAGAATCTGAATATCTATATCCATTAGGAGGCAATTAACTATCATAGTATCTGGTACTTAATAGGTACCCAAAATTCTAGTTTCATTTTCCCGTGTCTTTTCTTTCCCTATCAAAAGCACATAAGGAAACAACCAACATGCTGTAATACTTTAATAAATATTGAAATGGAAGGGTGCCAAGGTGACTCAGTCAGGCATCTGACTCTTGGTTTTAGCTCAAGTCATGGTCTCAGAGTCATGAGATCAAGCCCCATATTGGGCTACATGCTCAGCAGGGAGTCTGCTTAAGATTCTCTTTCTCCCTCTCCCTCTCTCTGACCCTCCCCCCATACGCATACACACTCTCTCTAAAATAAATAAATCTAAATAAATAAATAAATATTGAATTGGAATATAGAACTTCTGTTGATAATGTAACTGTCTCAACTATAAATGATACCTAATTCAGAGATAAATATTCCTTAAGTAGGTTGAAGTTTTATAAATCTAATTAAATATATGTGCATGTTAAATGACCTCTGAAGTAATATATTTAATAAAAAATTTCTAAATGTATATTTTAAATAATAGATTTTGCAACATTTAAATTTTGTAGACATTTGTAATTAAAAATCATTAGATATTCTGGGTGGCTGGTACCATAATTGACCTGTCAGAAGAATTGATGCCTGCTCTTCCATGAGTTAGCAGAATCATTTACTCACTCATAAAAAATAAGATGATTTTCTTTAATGACTTGAGACCATGTCTTTATTACTTTGGTGACTTTGCTTTAGTAAAAGGAATTCCATGAAATTTGTTAAGTCATTTAAAGTTGTTTATTTGCCTCTTTGATTTCCTTTTATGAAAATAAAATAGTCATGGTACACAATAAATATCTCAAGTATTTTAGTTGAAAAGATACCATAAAATAAAAGTTCTTTTCATTACCCTATAGGTGTAGGGCAATAGATAATGAAGACTAATGGTGTATTTAATGATATTGTACTTATGCTGAACATGTCCACTGTTATAAATTCAGCACAGTAGGAGATATTTCAGTATGTGTATAGTGACAATTAGGATATGAGAATTTTAAAATTGAAATGGTACCTCAAAGTGACTCAATTAAATTCTTCTTGTCACAGATCCGTGTATTGTAACCTTTAGAGATTAATTGATAAGTGCAAATTTTCAAAGCTAGTAAGGGACATATCCACACTATACCACAGGATACCATCCTACCCAACAAGCTTATTACCATCACTGAGCTCTAATTTTCTCAACTATAAAAATACCTTAAAGTATTCTTTAAAAGGATGGAATGAGATAATGTCGTAAGTTATAGGTTGTTGTTGTTGCCAATGCTATTATGCCACCTGTCTCAAGTTAATATTATTGCTTCCCAACCTCAACTAGGAAATATTAGCAATAATGGAATGTAATAATCTGAATTTAAGAGCAATCTATCTTAATAATTATTAAATGAAGGTAATCAAGGCATTTCTCATAAATGTATTTTTTCTAAAAGCTGCAATAAAGGCTGAGTACAATTACCTTTTGTAATATGATAAAATTGGGACACTAAGGCTGCAATTTCTTACCTACATAACAAATTAGTATGCAAGATGAAACCAAAGTTATTATCTATGCCAGAATTTCCTGAATTTTCAACACATTAGGTAGTTCTATTTGTCTCAAGGTGGAGAGTAGGTGAAAATACTAAAATATTTCTTTAATATTAAAACCGAGTTTACCTTTTGCTATTTTTACTTCTTTATTTCTATGTTAAATACTTTCCAGGAAGGAAGAAGAAAAATAGATGCCAAAATCAAATTTGTTCTGCCATAATGGATTAAAACTCTGAAAACCCCACAAAGGATGAGACTCATGTTTGAAAATACTCATCTCAATTGGTCAATCATATATACAACATCTAAGTTTAATAATTCTCTTTACCATCAGAAAATTATAAAATTCAAGAAGTTATACTTTAATAGCCTTAATCTTGAAAGAAGAAAATGATTTAAGTGAAACACCAGTTACATTCTGCTTCTTCTTTTTGGTCAGACTGACCAAGGATCTCCTCTGTCCAGACCAAGAATCAGGTCCTCAAAAAGCTCAAAATGCTACCACAGGATTAGTGGAAATCACTAGGTCCAACAGGGTGATGTTATCAGCAAATCTAGGAAAAGCCAATGGAAATGTTGGGGGGGGATGGGCGAAATAAGATGATTTTTAAAGTGAAAGTAGAATAATTGGAAAAGAAAGAAAGGAAAGAATCAAACAGATGACCTCGTACACTGAGCAACCACTCAGTCATGCCCAGAAATTGTCTTCTCTTTAGTTCTTATTAGTGGTGCATTCTCTCCTTCCAAATGCATTTAAAAACAGAAATGGAAAAAGACTGAAAAATTGTGCCATAACTAAGACCTTATTCTAAATTTAATTTCTTTCTAATTTTTAAAATTTTAATTTGAGCTCAAAGGGTTGAAAAAGTGTATTAGTTGTTTGAACAAACAAAATCACTTTGAAGAAACTTCAACTTTCCTTAATTGCTTGCTAGTTTTACTTTATAAATATTGATAAATTACTCACTGAGAGTCTGGGCAGAATGGAATTGGCACACCTAAACAAAATACTGTGTACAGGGTATGATATGGAAACTATTTGTAAAACTATAGGTACAATTAGAAAATTTAGTAAGGTATAGCAATAACAGGGAGCTATTACTACCAACAGACTTTAGTGGGCAAGGGTGGTAGTTACCCAACAAATGATAAAAGGCACTATTTTGTGGGTTATGATGACAACAAATAAGGTATTTTGTAAGTCCACAAGGGGTGGTGCTGGCACAACCAGAGAGGATAATAAGGAAATTCTATATAGTAAGAATATAGGTGTATTTTGAAGAAAATTGATTTCTATCTTTTCTCCATCTGCTACTTGTGAAAGATGGGATCGAACAATCTGCCTATTGGCTGTTCATTCCTCCAGGGAATGATGGGGCATTAGTATAGGCCTCTACTGTTGGCAAGTTGAGCACTCAACCCTGTTAAAAATCAGATCACCCTTAATAAGATGAATTCGATGTTGTCAGCCTACTCCCTGCTATCATAGCACTTTTTAAGTGGACTTACTGAATAAGCATTGGAGTGGCTAGAAGTATTCTGACATCCACAGGATAGGCCATTTCATCTCAGCAAATCACGATGGACATTTATATCGAATGTGAATATTTTGACACTCTGTGACTATTTCAAGAATCACCAACATATGTCTCATAAAATCATTGTCACCAATATTTGTGGTGGTTAATTTTATGTATCAACTTAACTGGGCTAAGTAATGCCCAGATAGCCAGTAAAACATTATTTCTGGGTATGTCTGTGAGGGTGTTTCCAGAAGAGGTTAGCACTAATTCAGTAGACTGGGTAACGATATTAGCCCTCACCAATGTGGGTGGGGATCATCTAGCCTGTTGAGGGCCTGAATGGAACAAAATGCAAAAGAAGGACAAATTCCCTCTCTCAATTCTTGAGCTGAGACATCAATATTTTCCTCTTCTAAGACATTAGAACTGCTGGGCATTCTCCAGAATTTATACAAGCAGACTGCCCTGGTTCTCATGCCTTCAGACTTGAGTTGAATTATACCACTGCTTTCCTGTTCTCCAACCTGAAGATACCAGATTGTGGAACTTCTCAGTCTCCATAAACATGTGAGCCAATTCCTATAATAAACCTTCTCTTATCCATATATATATATATCTATATCTATCTATATTCTATTGGTTTGTTTTTCAGGGGAACAGCAACACAATATTCTAATCCTGTTCTAAATCACTAACAGGATGGCCAATCTATCAGAAACATCAGAATTCATATAGATTAGTACTTAAGTTATGTCTTCTTCATACAAAGTAGATATAGGCATACGATTCACAGAATTGCCTTGAACCCCTAAGTAGGTACAGAGGCCATCCGCATCCAGTTGGTGCTGGCATACCAGAAGTTGTAGGGAAATACCCTTGAGGCAATACATATGTGTTGAGATAGAAATAAGCTGCAAGACTATATAGCATAAAAGAATGAGCCTCCTACTTAAGCAGTTCATTTGTACTTTCTGGGCTTGCTAGGCCTAAACTTATATATGCAATTTTCTAATTTCCAAGGGAATGCTACTGCATACATCCAATTTTATTATTTAGTAGATAGGATAATGCCTCATATATGATGGATGACTCAGGTCATCTAGTTTCTTGTGTCCTCTGAACAGGCTTTTAGTTATCTGGAGGGCTCAATAGCAAGCCACAAACTGATTTTCAAATGGAATATAGTTATTGGCTAAATAAAGCATAGCCTTAAATGGAAAAGTTGAAAGATCTGCACTGTGATTATCCTATTCTGGCTTGCTGAATGCTCCCTATAGCATTTCTTTACGCTACAGGCACTTCCAATTTCATTAGGTATGCTGAGTCATAAAGTCTGAGTGATTGTGCACCTCACATCACAGCTTGACCTGATTCAAGGTTCTTTCTTGCTCCCATCCTACTTAAAGCTAGCAGTCTTTAGGTGACCAGGAAAATGAAGCACAACAAAGAACCCACATGATGTATATTGCTTCCAAAAACCCAGAAAGGCATACCAAAAGAAATTTCCCTCCTCCATTATATTTTGAGGTAGCAGGTTCATCAACATGACTTATTTTAAGATAAATATGCAAATATACACCAGGCCACCAAACCCATTTAAATTATACCAACATAGCTAGCTCCTAAACTTCTGTAGGCTACATCTTCTACCCTTAGACATATATTTTTCTTATTAATACAATGAGGTGGTTAATATTTTCTACTCCTCAGGTTCAATTACTGTTATCAATATAGTATAATCTGTGAAATATCAAGGTGATCAAGATCTCTCTGGAATTTGTTATGACAGAGAAAATGAATGTTGAAATGGTCTTGAAACAACGTGTAATACCTTTGCTTTTGCAGGAAACTGGCTCTGATTATCTTTGTTGATAGATGGGGGAGGGGTGGCATTTTCTAGATCAATACCTATATCTCAGATACCAGAAGGTTTATTGATTTATTTCAGTAACAAAATCACATTTAAGAGCACATGGCAATTAGCATCACCACATGTTTAATTTTGTGAAAAATCATTCTTCAGGGGAGTGGAATCTGAATGTTGAAGGATTCCCCAGTCTACAGTTTTCAAATCTTTGAAGGTGGCACAAAATAAAATATATCCCCTTCTCCCCACTGCCACTACAGTTGTGCCAATTCTTTACTACTTTATAGGGGAGGGAACGATTAAAGATGCTTCCACTTGGCCTCCCCTATCATTCTCACTGCATAGACCAGGAAACCAGTGTGGGGGTACTGCCAATTATCCCTATTAGAATTCTGGGAATAAGAAAATAACCAAAGAATGTATTCGCAGTCCCAATGAGCCAACTGTAGGACAGACTTGGTCCAGGACTCATCACTTGAACTTTATAAGCATTTACTATGACTTATTGATCACAGTGGCATTGGGAATTTTCATCAATTCAAAACTAATATTTACTAAGCCCTGAAAATTCTAGAAATCTTAGTTAATTCCAGAATTTTATGAATACATCGCCACTCTGGTAAATGCAGATTCTTCTGGGGAAACGTTGTGTGAAGAGTCATAGCTTACAGTGATTTTCTTCAAATGGACCTATCTTCCACATCAACTGATGCCTCCAATATGTGGAATACCTTAATTTTAAGATACGGGAAGGAGGGACACCTGGGTGGCTGAGAGGTTGAGCATCTGCCTTCAGCTCAGGGTGTCATCCCGCTGACCTGTGATCGAGTCCCACATCGGGCTCCCTGCATGGAGCCTGCTTCTCCCTCTGCCTGTGTCTCTGCCTCTCTCTGTGTGAGCCTTTCATGAATAAGTAAATAAAATCTTAAAAAAAATATATAGGAAGGAGAGCGAATCCCAACTATGACAAAGTGAATTAGGATTCTTCCCATAAGACCTAAAATAGTGTGTGTATACATATATACAGTCAATTCTCATTATTCACAGATTCCATACCTTTGAATTCATCTACTTGCTAAAATCTATCTGTAACCTCAAAGTCCATACTCACTGGCTTTCTCAGTAATTTATAAATATGTACAGAGTGAAGAAAATATTGAAATCACCTAAAGCCTGCGTTCCCAGCTGAGTTTGGATGAGGTGATTCCCTGCCTTCGTGTTTCAGCTTACAAGTAAACAAGGGTCCATTCAGAGTTATTTAATGCCACACTTTCTACATTTTTATGCTTTGTGTTGGTGATTTTACTGTTTAAAATGTCCCCCAAGCATAGACCTAAGTAATGTTCTTAAGCACGATAAAGCTTATGGAGAAAACACATGTGTTAGAGAAGTTTCATACAAATTATGTTAGAAATTTCATAGTAATTATGGTGATCTTGGCCAGGTGTCCAATGTTAATAATGAATCAATATATATTAAATAAAGTGTCTTTAAACAAAAACACACATAAAACAAAGTTAATATATTGATCAGTTGATGAAAATGCTGTGGACAGAGGCTTTGGGGAACATAGCCCTGTATTTCCCTTTTGGAGTAGTGGTTCAGTGCTTCAGTTTTCCCTAATTGAGTGGTCTGGTAGCTCTGTAGAATATAAATACCACACAAATAATGAGTACAGCCAGAATTGGCTGCCTGTATACATATATATCAAGAAGCTTGTTAGTTATCTGCTTATTAATTTCATTCCTAAAGACGGTATGATCAATTCATCAATATGGCAGATCTTTCTGGGTGAAACATTCTAATTACCTGTTCAATGTAGATTATTGTGGTAACTATGCCCACCTATCCCTTTGAGTTAAGTGATACATCTGGTCTCTCCATTCCCAAATCCTATTATTCCCAATGAAATCAGGAAGCCTGATACCATTGTATCAACCCCCAGTGACAGCTCCGAATTACAGAGGTAATTCAATCTCAATAGAGGTTTTGAGGAAACTAATGTCACTGGCTGTGTGCACCAGTTTTGATTACTTCAGCCTGATCAAACCTCATATTTCATTTCCCTTGGCCTAACACCCTTACAATCCACTCGTATATATCTTCCTAGACTCGTAGTGATATAAATTGGTAAGGTCCTATAAGTCTTTCAGTGTGTAATGTATCTCTTTCTATACCAGGCCTTGGTTGTCACTACCTGAACTATGTTTGCTCTAACTCTTACATGTGGAGAGTCAGTGAGGAGTGGGGCAAGCTAGATGTCCTGAGGAGTATGAGTATGCCATTGTGAAGTAACCATCCCAGATCAAATCACTGCAAGGCATTGTGAGACTTGAAAAACTGGTTCACTCAAAAACCATCTTTTTCTTTTCTTTTCTTTTTTCTTTTTTGGCAGGTTAAGGAGAGAATTGTTGCTTCCCCTACCTAGGAATATTCATTGAAATTTGTGACATAAAATTCATCAGTCTTATCTGTGCTTACCAAAATATGCATTTACCATCTCTCAGAGTCTCTCTGCTCCCACATCAGTTCTTTAATCTTTACTTAAGAGGCCTGATTGGGTTGATTAATTAGTGTTTCAATGCTGTAAGGCCCTGGGCTTTATCTTCTCTCATATCTATCTTGTGACTGCAAGAAATAGGAGACACCTTCAAAGCTGCCATAACAGATTTTTTAAAAATTTCCCACTGGTTTCTTCTGATTTGGGCAATGGAAGTCTGCAACTTATCTTTCTTCCCTCTATGCTCTCAGATTTCAGCATTAGCTCTGGTACAGCAGTCTTTGCAATCACTGTGGTCACCAATGTTGGTAAATGCAATAGCCACTTGATATCCCAACACCTTGCTATCTGCACTTCACCCTCTGCTACCACTGGTGATAGCTCCATAACTGTGACACCTTCAGGAGACACAGACTTCTACTACCCCATTCTGCTTCAGCAAGATGACATTACAAACCCATTTTAAAGGTCTGTTTCTTGGGGCAACTTCCTGTATCACTTACTGTATGAGTCAGGATCTGAAGAAGTGAGGGCACAATTAAAATGGAGTAACTTGGTATAGTGAAGAAACTGTTCACAGATGCATGAGCATTAAGCAAATGTACAGTGCCCTGAGCTAACAACAGTAGGATGGACATTTTGCCACTGAGTGTGGTGAAGCAAACAGAGGGAGTAGGAACTAGAGTCCAAAAAGATATCTGTAATGGAGTCCCAGGCAACATGAGCCGTGGCCTTCAATAGCTCATCTACAGTGACACCTGCAGGGAAGAAAACACAAAATAAAAACCCATACTTAGGGGCAGCCTGAGTGGCTCAGTGGTTTAGCACCGCCTTCAGCCCAGGGTGTGATCCTGGAGACCTGGGATCGAGTCCCATGTCGGGCTTCCTGCATGGAGCCTACTTCTCCCTCTGCCTGTGTCTCTGCCTCTCTCCCTGTGTGTCTCTCATGAATAAATAAATAAAATCTTAAAAAAAAAAAAACCCACACTTACAACTGCTGCCACCACTCTTTCATTAATCAGAGGAAACAATGTTAATGTCAGAAAGCAATGGGGCAAATTGATAAAATAAAAAAAGTTCATGTTCCTGAGACACAGAGCACAGGGAAGAGTGCTAACACAATACATTCCCTTATTCAACGTAAATTAAGGAAGTAATACATAACAAAAACAGACTCTGTTGTGATGGAGACCAAAAGAAACTACACACAGCTCTTTCCCTATACTGCAATGAGGGAAACATAGAATTGATCTGTGCATAAAAGAGAAGCATATAAAAGATGATATAAATACATTAAAGGAAAAAAATGAATTAATTTTGAGTGAAAAGTAGGAAGGTTTCATAGAGTTGGCTCTTAAAGGATTTATAGGACTTCTCCATGGAGAGGATTGAAGAAAAAAGGGCATTCTACGTGGAGGATCCTGCGTGGATAAAGGTGAAGAGGTGTGATTTTTTTTTTTGTATGATGGGAATGAGGGGATGTTGGATGTAGTGGAATTCAAAACTACATAAGTGGGAATTAGTGGGAATGTGATTGAAACAGGCCTACATCTTAAAAGGAATCTTTACAAATACATTAAGGATTTTTAATTTTATAGACAATGAGGAAACAATGAAGATTTCTAAGCAGCATCTGCATTTAGGAATTTTTACTTAGACTTTCTCTCTGAAATGTTACTTTTATTAAATTATAGTGCCCTCTTTCAGAATCCCAAAACTCACAGGTGGAGGCTATAAAAAAATTCTATAAACTACTTCCTTAAGGACAACATTCTGGCAGTGGATTAGTGGATCATAATTTAGCCCAGGTTTGTTACATTTTCTGATAAATCATCACCTGAGAGATTGATCTGTGAGAAATCAAGAATCACAAAAGTCAGTCTAGTCGATTAATGTAGTCTAGAAACATTTCTTTAATGCCAAAGCAAATTCAGAATCTGTCTCTCATTTAATGCATTGAAAAGAAGCCAACTTACATAGTACCACATTGTTATTGCTCCTTGCTTCATGATAAGAAAAGAGGCATTATGTCAATATATTGGCAATGGAAAACTGCATGTCATATGATTGCCTTGCAAACTGTTCTCCCTTATTTCTATTTTTTAGGGAAATATCTTACAATAAACTGACATTAATAATAAATATGAAAGTCAAGAGGTTCTACTCACATTACATCTCTAGTAAAATAATTTTTATGCCAAATACACTTCATAATATCATGTCATGAGAAAATTCTTTCATCTTTTCTTGTGGAGTCAATAGTCACTGTTTCAATTTTATAATAGAAAGACTCAATACATAATGGCTTGCATATTTTACTTAAAATCACAAAGATGAATGAATTTAAAAAAACTGTAAACATGACATTTTTCTTAAGGAGAGGCAAACAAAAAGTTAAAACAATCACAATACGTTTCCATAATGAAAACAAAGTGATAGCAAGGAAATCCTAGAACAGAAAACAAGTTCAGTGACAGATATTAGACAAACTGTATTTATTATACTAGTAGAAAGGAAAAAAAACTTACATATTAATAGAAAAAGACACTATTGCATTAAAAAACAGATCAACTACACGCAACAGATGAGACATCTGAAAATAGGGATGTAGAAATGTCAAAAATAAAGGGATGGATGGGTAGGAGTACCTGGGTGGCCAATGTTGGTTAAGCATCTGACTCTTGATCTCAACTCAGGACTTGATCTCAGGATTGTGAGTTCAAGCCCCATGTTGGAGCCTACTTAAAAAGGGGGGAAGAAAGGACAGATAAAGACATATCTGAAAAATATAGATAATAAAATTAATAGGAATAAAAACTAAAGTTTAAATATTAAAAAGAATTTGAATTTACATAATACATTATTACATGATACAAATAGACAATTTATAATAACAGTCATTACTGGGAAAGAGGACATAGCTGTGTGGTAGCATAAATGGCTTAATTGTCAAATCAGATTCACATGAATCATTGATCTTTCTAATACTCAATTTTCCTAATAAATGATAAGATACAGCAAACACAAGGCACAGGCAAACATTCTTCCCTGGGAGAAGTTTGATGCTGTCAGACTCAATACCCAATTAAATTCCTTCTCATTATCCTACATTCTGATTTCAGAGTTAATCTGGAGTGTTTTTTGAGAAATGTGTGTGGTGATATTGTTTTGTTTATGGTACTTCTCAATTTTATATCTCATTCTCCAGACAGCGAAGCTCCCACAATTCTGTATGTATTTAAAATTAAGCAACAGAGGCAATCCAGGCATGTTAGTTTTCTATTGCTGCCACAACAAATTACCACACAGATGTCAGTTTCAAACAATACAAATGTATTATGCTACAGTTTCTCTGGGTCAGAAGTCAGAGGGTCTTACAAGGTTAAAATCAAGGTGTCAGATAGATAGATTCCTCACTTAAGGCTCTAAGGAAGAATCTCTCCCAGGCAGAGGAAGAAGCAGGCTCCCCTCAAGGAGCCCAATGTGGGACCCAATCCGGGATCCCAGGATCACGCCCTGAGCCAAAGGCAGATGCTCAACCACTAAACCACTCAGGCGTCCCAAGGTCCCCATTTCTTTGCTGGATGTCAGGCAGGGGTGTGTCCCTTAGCAACTAAAGGCAACTCTCCAGTCCTCACACACAGCCTCCATGTTGCAGAACTCTAGCAATGATTTTTCTCACACTTACAGAATCAGCCTAACTTTCCCTTCTGTTGCATCATTTCCACCTTCTTCTGTTGCATCTCATGCCATCTACAAAAAGTTCTGTTTTTAAGGTCTCTTATGACTAGATTGGGCCCACCTAGCTAATCCAGGATAATTGCCTGATTTTAAGTTCCATAACCTTAATTACACATGCAGAGTCTTTTTTTTCTCATGTATCAATAACCAAGACAGATTCCAGACATTGAGTCATGGACATCTTCGGAGAACCGTTATTTGACCTACCACAACAAGTATATCCACTTAAAATTGTTTCATAGATAAGAACTTTGTTATCCTTTCACTAGTATTAGCATTACTATCTGAATCAGATATGATTATTAGCATGCATACAGAAGACTGGCCTGGATCATTCTTCCTTCCTGAACATCCCTGAGAGAAGAAAGAAAAGAATTTTGGCCTGCTGTTGACCTTTCTTATTTTCCCAAACTGGCATAGTACTTCAGGTGCAAAACAATATTCAATCAAAATATATAAAGCACAACTACCAGAAATTCATAGAATTAATACCTTTAAATATGTAATAAGGGTGAGCAATTTATGCTTATTTAAAGCATCATTAGTAAAAGACTATACTTGTCTTTGAAGAGTGTATCAAACATTTACAAACATTACCAAATGTGACACAATGAAGAAAAACTCAACAAATCCTAAAAAATAGAAATAGTAGATTCCAGTTGAATAAAAATGAAGAAAAGGGAAGAATTACATAAATATGAAAGGAGGAAAAGAAGAGATATTTGTTAATAATTTCCTATGTGCCAGGAACAGTTTTAAGTACACTTTCATCCTCTAAAACCCAGTAAGGTAGGGACTGTTATTTTTTTGTTGACATATGATTAACATACAGTGTTGTATCAGTTCCAGGTGTACAATATAATGATTTAACAATTCTATAGTCATTGCTCATAATAAGTGTACTCTTGGTTCCCTTTATTTCACCCTCCCCCCATACTCTCCTCTGTTATTTTGCAGTTAAGGAGACCAAATACAGGGGTATTAGGTGAAATGCTCAAGTGAAATTCACAAGCGGGAAGTGGCATCAAAGTTAAGTGACTCAGAGTTTGTCTTTATTTTTTTAAGATTTTATTTATTTACTCATGAGAGACACAGAGAGAGGGAGAGAGAGAGGGAGAGAGGCAGAGACACAAGCAGAGGGAGAAGGAATCTCCATGCAGGGAGCCTGATGTGGGACTCGATCCTGGGACTCCAGGATCACGCCCTGAGCCGAAGGCAGGCACTAAACCACTGAACCACCCAGGGATCCCCTCAGGATTTGTCTTTTTAACCACCACACTATGGTTAGCCTGAAAAAAAATCTAGAAATTAATAATAATATAAATTTTAAAAATGTTTTGGTTTGAATGTTTATGCCCCTCAAATTCATATTCCGAAGCTCTAACCCCCAATGTAGCTATATTTGGAGATGAGGCCTTTAAGGAAAAAATTAAGTTTAAATGAGGTTATAAGAGTGGGTCCTGATTTAATAGAATTAGTGTCCTTATAAGAAGAGACACCAGAGAGCTCCCTTGTTCTCTTGTTCTCTCCACATGTACCACACACACCAAGGAAAAATCATAGAAGCACAGAGATAAGGTGACCATCTGCCACCCAAGGTGAGAGCCTTCACCAGATACCAGTCCTGCTGGTACATTGATCTTCAGTTTCCAATCTCCAGAACAGTAAGAAAATTAATTTTCGTTGTTTTGGCCGCTCAGTCTGTGGTATTTTGTTAGTAATCTAAGCAAACTAATATATACCACTACTTGGATATTTAAAAACTCTATAAATAGTCTTTGCATTATAAGAAACCAAAACCAAAAGTACAGAACATATTGAAAATAATAAAATTAAAATATAGCTTAATAAAAACGTCTAAGATAGAACCTTCATGAAAAGATGTTCTTTTGGCTATTGAATCTATATTTCTTCTGGCGATTGCCATCATTTTCATATTTTCAGCCAAGGACTTCTGAGGAAATTGTCCTCTACCATGACCCCAGATTTGGGCCCTAGTCTGTTTGTTTGTTTGTTTGTTTGTTTATTTATTTATTTATTTAGAAATGTCAGGGTTTTTTTTTTAATTTTTTTATTCGAGCTTAATTTGCCAACATATAGCATAACACCCATGCTCATCCCGCCAAGTACCCCCCTCAGTGCCCATCACCCATTCACCCCAACCCCCCACTCACCTCCCTTTCCACTACCCCTTGTTCATTTCCCAGAGTTAGGAGTCTCTCATGTTCTGTCACTCTCACTGATATTTTCACTGTGGTTTTGATTTGTATTTTCCTGATGGCCAGTGATGCGGAACATTTTCTCATGTGCTTGTTGGCCATGTCTATGTCTTCCTCTGTGAAATTTCAGTTCGTGTCCTTTGCCCATTTCATGATTGGATTGTTTGTTTCTTTGCTGTTGAGTTTAATAAGTTCTTTATAGATATTGGAGACTGGCCCTTTATCTGATACGTCATTTGCAAATATCTGGCCCTAGTCAATTTAAACCCATCCATGCTTTGTGTTCTCTTGGCCACAGCAGTTGTTTCAAGGATGTATATATGAACCAGTCAAAAAACCTAAGACCAAGAAGACTTTGGCTGAAACTCATGAGGTAAAAGCACACATTATTTCCTACAGGACTTGAGTGAAGTGGATATAGAGTTGGTGTGACATCTGCCACCACTGGCAGAATAAGAAAGTCCACATAAAGAAGTGAGCCAGAGAAGCAACAAAGAAAGGCTAGGTTCTCTGGGAAGATTTTGAGTTCAGTCAGAATCCTTTGATGCAACACCACCCTTGAGACTTAACAGTTACATAAGCCAAAAGACTAACTTTTTGCTTAAAACACTTGCAGTTGGATTTTCTGTCACATTAATACTAAAGAGCTCTAAATAATATAAAACTGAAGTTGTGCTCAGGGAAAATTCTATGACTTTTTGACAAACTATTATGTCATCAGACCTTTCATTCGGCCTCGGTTAGAAGTAAAGTAAAAACCAGAAGTCAGGGGTGTTAGTGAAAGGAAGAGAAATGGTCCAGTATATGTTGGAGAATGCAATTCACACAAGCAACTCCCTTTGGTAAAATGGATGAAAACCTGAGTGAAGTTGACATAGTCCCTTTGGTCTTGAAAAATAAATATATATTTTTATTCAGAAGTCTAAACGTTATGCTAATTATTATTGCTAAGTAATCATGCACAATATATACATTCTGAAGATACAACTATTATTTATGTAATTCTTCACCCACAGGCAAAAGGTAAAGGTGATCTCAAAACCATAGCTAAAATTGAATCAAATATATAAACCAAAATCAAACAAATGATTTTACATTATGAGGATTTTTTTTTTAAATCTGAATGAGTTCCCCAAAGCCTTGGTTTGATTGCCTAAGGGAATGTTCCATGGCAAGACATCCTAAGAGTTTTAAGAACATTAACTCAGAAATATAAAACTCTGACATAAGAAATGCTATTTCAGAGCAAGATTTTGGGTGAATATTTTAAATGTAGACTTTGTAGAAATAACAGTAAGATGAGGAAATACATTTGCACTCATCATTCCCTATTTTAACTTTTGATAGGCTACAAAATAGAATAGGCCTTCACTGAGAAGTGCTAAATGTTCTTGGAATATTATCAATGTCTACAGCTCTATTCGTCAGTTATTTTGTACATTAGGCATTTGCTAATTTCAAGTGTAAAGACATATGCTTAAAATTATAACAAGATGAATAAATACTCAAAACTAGGCTCATCTGACATTATTCTTAAATTTATTTTTTAATTTAAAGACCATTTTCAAGATATCCATCTTCATGTTGTACTGTCTCTCTCTCTCTCTCTTTTTTTGCTTTAGGCAATCTCCATGTTAAGCAACTCTGAGCATATAAATTTAACTGAAAAAAGTTTCTGACATTCCCCAAAATTGCTGAAAATTGAAACTGCAGATTTTGATATACATTTGCAAAGAAACTCATTTTTTATTATGAGCTGAAAAAGCTTGTCTCCTGAATGCTTGAGGCCACTCAGTCAACCAGCCTGCATAATTCAAATACTTGGAAACCCACAAATAATCTAAGGCCAAACTCCCAACTGCAGAAAATAGCACAGGAAAATCCTTTTTTGCATATTTCCAATACCATATGTTGAATTGCATTTTCTCCTGGTGGAGAACATTTTAACTCTGATGAATTTGTAATTTTATCCAACTAATTAGTGTTTGTTGGGTTTTTTTTTTTTTTAACAATGCTGCCCTTTCTTTTAAGAGGAAGAAAATTTCTGCATCTTCTTGCAGTGATTATCACTTTTACTTTTATGTGTAATTGTTACGGGGGAAGGAATGTAAAGCAGGCAACTAATCAATGTTCATGAAATAGGGATTGAAAAGGGTGGTGCCAAAACTGCTTTAGCCATAGAATCAGAATCCACAAGTTGGTGAAATATTTTCTATTTGACACTTTGGTTGTGCATGGACTCAAGTCTGTTTCAAAGTTAGTCCAACTCCAGGAGTTTAAATGTGGGGACAAATCAGGGGAGGAGTTGTTTTTCTTTTTCAACTTCTGCTCTATTCTGTCAGTCAATCTGAATTTTAATACATCCCTTGAAAATGAGTTTCTGGGGTTTCTGCTGTTGCATTTCTATTCTTTCAGCAAAGCCAGTGCAGAGTACCTGCATTGTGGAAAGGGCACAATAGACAGGGTGCATCTGCCTACTTCCTGGTTGGGTCTACTGAAAACAGCAGCTAAAACCATTCTGGTTAGTTAATGGCTCTACACCAATTCTTCAAAATGCATTGACATCACACTGACTAGGCAACAAGCTTCCCTGAATGGTCTCCCTTTTCCTGGCCCTGTCTTCTCTGGGGGGAGTGATGGGCAGGGAGAAGCGGCTGCCACTCTATCCAAGGCATAGTAACCTCATCCTCTGTGCCCTACCTTTCTTCATCAAAATAAGTTCTCAGGAAAAATTCATTATGAATCACTTAGGTATCCCTGTGTTATTTCCTTTTAAAAAAAATTATTGGAGTTCAACTTGCCAACATATAGCATAACACTCATGCTCATCCGGTCAAGTACCCCCCCAGTGCCCATCACCCAGTCAGTCCAATCCCTCACCCACCTCCCTTTCCACCACCCCTTGTTCATTTCCCAGAGTTAGGAGTCTCTCATGTCCTGTCACCCTCACTGATATTTCCCACTCATTTTCTCTCCTTTCCCCTTTATTCCTTTTAATTAATTTTTATATCCCCAAATGAATGAGACCATATAATGTTTGTCCTTCTCCAATTGACTTACTTCACTCAGCATAATACCCTCCATTTCCATCCACGCCGAAGCAAATGGTGTGTATTTGGCGTTTCTAATGGCTGAGGAATATTCCATTGTATACTTAGACCACAGCTTCTTTATCCATTCATCTGTCGATGGACACCGAGGCTCCTCCCACAGTTTGGCTATTGTGGACATTGGTGCTGTAAACATTGGGGTGCAGGTGTTCCGGCGTTTCATTGCATCTGTATCTTTGGGGTAAATCCCCAGCAGTGCAATTGCTGGGTCATAGGGCAGGTCTATTTTTAACTCTTTGAGGAACCTCCACACAGTTTTCCAGAGAGGCTGCACCAGTTCATATTCCCACCAACAGTGCAGGGGGGTGCCCCATTCTCCACATCCTCTCCAACATTTGTTGTTTACTGTCTTGTTAATTTTCCCCATTCTCACTGGTGTGACATGGTATCTCATTGTGGTTTTGATTTGTATTTCCCTGATGGCCAGTGATGTGGAGCATTTTCTCATGTGCTGGTTGGCCATGTCTATGTCTTCCTCTGTGAGATTTCCGTTTATGTCCTTTGCCCATTTCATGATTGGAGATTGTTTGTTTCTTTACTGTTGAGTTTAATAAGTTCTTTATGGATCTTGGAAACTAGCCCTATATCTGATATGGCATTTGCAAATATCTTCTCCCATTCTGTAGATTGTCTTTTAGTTTTGTTGACTGTTTCTTTTGATGAAGTCCCAACAATTCATTTTTGCTTTTGTTTCCCTTGCCTTCATGGATGTGTCTTGCAAGAAGTTGCTGTGGCCAAGTCCAAAAAGGGTGCCTGTGTTCTCTAGGATTTTGATGGATTCTTGTCTTAAATTTAGATCTTCCATCTTCCATTTTGAGTTTATCTTTGTGTATGGTGTAAGAGAATGGTCTAGTTTCATTCTTCTGCCTGTGGCTGTCCAATTTTCCCAGCACCATTTACTGAAGAGACTGTTCTTTTTCCAGTGTATAGTCTTTCCTGATTTGTCAAATATTAGTTGACCATAGAGTTGAGGGGCCATTTATGGCTTCTATGTGTCTGTTTTTGTGCCAGTACCACACTGTTTTGATGATCACAGCTTTGTAGTACAAAACCTGAAATCTGGCATTGCAATGCCCCCAGCTATGGTTTTCTTTTTTAATAGTCCTCAGGCTATTCGGGATCTTTTCTGATTCCACACAAATCTTAAGATGATTTGTTCCAACTCTCTGAAGAAAGTCCAAGGTATTTTGATAGGGATTGCATTAAATGTATAAATTGCACTGGGTAGCATTGACATTTTCACAATATTAATTCTTCCAATCCATGAGCATGGAATATTTTTCCATCTCTTTGTGTCTTCCTCAATTTCTTTCAGAAGTGTTCTGTAGTTTTTAGGGTATAGATCCTTTACCTCTTTGGTTCGGTTTATTCCTAGGTATTTTATGCTTTTGGGTGCAATTGTAAATGGGATTGGTTCCTTAATTTCTCTTTCTTCAGTTTCATTGTTAGTGTATAGAAATACCACTGATTTCTGGGCATTGATTTTGCATCCTGCCACACTGCCGAATTGCTCTATGAGTTCCAGCAATCTTGGGGTGGAGTCTTTTGGGTTTTCTATGTACAATATCATGCCATCTGTGAAGAGGGATAGTTTGGCTTCTTCTTTGCCAATTTGAATGTCTTTATTTCTTTTTGTTGCCTGATTGCTGAGGCTAGGACTTCCAGTACTATGCTGAATAGCAGTGGTGAGAGTGGACATCCCTGTCTTGTTCCTGATCTTAGGGGAAAGGCTCCCAATGCTTCCCCATTGAGAATGATATTTGCTGTGGGCTTTTCGTAGATGGCTTTTAAGATGTCGAGGAAAGTTCCCTCTATCCCTACACTCTGAAGAGTTTTGATCAGGAATGGATGCTGTATTTTGTCAAATGCTTTCACTGCATCTATTGAGAGGATCCTATGATTCTTGTTTTTTCTCTTGTTGATATGATCTATCACATTGATTGCTTTACGAGTGTTGAACCAGCCTTGCATCCTGGGGATAAACCCCACTTGGTCATGGTGAATAATCTTCTTAATGTACTGTTGGATCCTACTGGCTAGTATCTTGTTGAGAATTTTTGCATCTGTGTCCATCAGGGATATTGGTCTATCATTCTCCTTTTTGGTGGGGTCTTTGTCTGGTTTTGGAGTTAAGGTGATGCTGGCCTCATAGAATGAGTTTGGAAGTACTCCATCCCTTTCTATCTTTCAGAATAGCTTTAGTAGAATAGGTATTGTTTCTTCTTTAAACGTTTGATAGAATTCCCCTGGGAAGCCATCTGGCCCTGGACTTTTGTGTCTTGGGAGGTTTTGATGACTGCTTCAATTTCCTCCCTGGTTATTGGCATGTTCAGGTTTTCTATTTCTTCCTGTTCCAGTTTTGGTAGTTTGTGGTTTTCCAGAAATGCATCTATTTCTTCTAGATTGTGTAATTTATTGGTGTATAGCTGCTTATACTATGTTTTTAAAATCGTTTGTATTTCCTTGGTGTTGGTGGTGATCTCTCCTTTTTCATTCATGATTATACTAATTAGAGTCTTTTCTCTTTTGTTTTTAATAAGACTGGCTAATGGTTATCTATCTTATTAATTCTTTCAAAGAAAAAACTCCTGGTTTTGTTGATCTGTTCTACAGTTCTTCTGGTCTCTTCTGGTCTTCTGGTCTCTAATTCATTGAGTTCTGCTCGAATCTTCATTAACTCTCTTCTTCTTCTTCAGCCTTTATTTGCTGTTCCTTCTCCAGTTCCTTTAGGTACAAGGTTAGCTTGTGTATTTGAGTTTTTTACAGTTTTTTGAGGGATGCTTGTATTGTGATGCATTTCCCTCTCAGGACTGCTTTTGCTGTATCCCAAAGATTTTGAATGGTTGTATCTTAATTTTCATTAGTTTTCATGAATCTTTTTAATTCTTCTCTAATTTCCTGGTTGACCCTTTCATCTTTAAGCAGGGTGGTCTTTAACCTCCATGTGTTTGAGTTTCTTCCAAATTTCTTCTTGTGATTGAGTTCTAGTTTCAAAGCATTATGGTCTGAAAATATCCAGGGGACAATCCCAATCTTTTGGTATGATTAAGACCTGATTTGTGACCCTATATGTGTTCTATTCTGGAGAAAGTTCCACATGCATTTGAGAAGAATGTGTATTCAGTTGCGTTTGGATGCAAAGTTCTGTAAATATCTGTGAAATCCATCTGATCCAGTGTATCATTTAAAGTTCTTGTTTCTTTGGAGATGTTGTGCCTAGAAGACGTGTCATTTGTAGAAAGTGTCGTGTCCAAGTCTCCCAGTATAACTGTATTATTATCTAAGTATGTCTTAACTTTGGTTATTAATTGATTGATATACTTGGCAGCTCCCACATTAGAGTCATAAATATTCATGATTGTTAGGTCTTCTTGTTGGATAGATCCTTTAAGGATGATATAGTGTCCCTCTTCATCTCTTACTACAGTCTTTTAGATAAACTTTAATTGATCTGGCATGAGGATTGCTACCCCAGTTTTCTTTTGAGGACCAATTTGAATGGTAAATGGTTCTCCAACCTTTCATTTTCAGGCTGTAGGTGTCCTTAAGTCTCAAATGAGTCTCTTGTAGACAGCAAATAGATGGGTCTTGCTTTTTTATCCAATCTGAAACCTTGCACCTTTTGATGGGATCATTAAGCCCATTCACGTTCAGAGTTACTATTGAAAGATATGAATGAATTTAGTGTCATCAAAATACCCATTCAGTCCCTGTTTTTGTGGGTTATCTTTGGGTGTCATCTTTCTTTTACAGAGTCCCCTTAATATTTCTTGCAGAGCTGGTTTGGTGGTCACATATTCTTTCAGTTTCTGCCTATCTTGGAAGCTCTTTGTCTCTCCTTCTATTCTGAATGAGAGCCTTGCTGGATAAAGTATTCTTGGGTGCATGTTCTTCTCATTTAGGACCCTGAATATATCCTGCCAGCCCTTTCTGGCCTGCCAGGTCTCTGTGGAGAGGTCAGCTGTTAATCTAATATTTCTCCCCGTATAAGTTAGGGATCTCTTGTCACTTGCTGCTTTAAGGATTTTCTCTTTATCTTTGGAATTTGAAAGTTTCACTATTAGATGTCGAGGTGTTGAATGGTTTTCATTGATTTTAGGGGGAGGTCTCTCTATCTCCTGGATCTGAATGCCTGTTTCCCTCCCCGAGTTAGGGAAGTTCTCAGCTATGTTTTGCTCAAATACACTTTCTGGACCTCTGTCCCATTTGGCACCCTCTGGAACCCCAATGAAATGTAGATTTTTCCTTCTGAGGCTGTCATTTATTTACCTTAACCTTTCCTCATGGTCTTTTAATTGTTTTTCTTTTCTTTCCTCAGCTCCCTTCATTGCCATCAACTTGTCCTCTATGTCGCTCACTCTTTCTTCTACCTCATTAACCCTCACTGTTAGGACCTCCTGTTTGGATTGCATCTCATTTAATTGTTTTTTAATTTTGGCAAATCAGATCTAAACTCTGCAGTCATGAAGTCTTTTGAATCCTTTATGCTTTTTTCCAGAGCCACCAGTAGCTTTATAATTGTGTTCCTGAATTAGCTTTTTGACATCGAATTGTAATCCAAATTCTGTTACTCTGTGGGAGAGAGTACTGTTTCTGATTCTTTCTTTTGTGGTGAGTTCTTCTTTCTAATCATTTTGCTCAGTGCAGAGTGGCTAAAAATGAGTTGTACCAGAAAAAGGAAGAAAAAGGAAGAGAAAAGAAAAGAAAAGAAAAAAAAAAAAAACAAGGAGGAGTATCCTCTGGTTCTATATACTGTAAACCCCTTGACTTCCCCTGGAGGTTTCCAGTGCTGCTGGGTCAAGAACTTGCTCTTCCCCTGTCCTTCTAACTGGTCTTCTGGGGGAGGGGCCTGTTATGCTGGTTCTCAGGTGTGAGTACCCGAGGGAGCTGCCCCGTCCCCTGCCAGGTGCTCGGCTCAGTGGGAGCTGTTTACCCTAGAGGCCTCTGTTCCCTGGTGGCCCGCTCCATCCCAGGCACTGGATGACACCAGGAGGAACAACCACACTGGCGGTGGCCAGCTCTCCAGCCCTGGAGTCAGCTCCCGCAGTAATTAATTACCTCAGCTCCTGGTCCGCGCTGGCCTGGATGCTCATGGGGGCGGGGGAAGCTGACCTGCACAGCTGGGGACGCCTGGGGACAGAGCGTCCTCGCTGTCCTGGGCCCTCCCAGCCTCTGCCTGTCCCTGGGGGAGTGCTGGATCCCGGGCTGTGTCCCCGGTGCCCTGGGATATGGGGCCTGCACTGTTGGAATGGTGTTCCAGGCCATAGCCCTCTCTGTGCAGAGCCGGCGCCTGAGCTTCTCCCGAGGCCCCACGAGGCGTGCACTACAGCCCTTTCCTGTGCTGAGCCTGCGGGGTGGGCACGCTCTCCCTCAGGGCAGACTTCCCCTTATTGACCCTGGGAACCTGGGGGCTCCACTGCCCCTCCTGGGATCCTGCCCGAGTTCCCTGCGAACATCTTTCCCTCCGGGAAGAATCCGGTGCAGATTTTTAAAAGTTCCTGCTTCTCCGCGCCTGGGTTTTCCTGTTCTGGAGGCTCTTGCCACCTGGCCTTAGCCGGCTCTTTGCAGGGGCTCCTCCCCACTTGATTTTTTTCTTTTTTTTCCGGCCTTCCTACCTTGTTAGAAGCACAAACTCTTCTCTCTGTAGCATTCCAGCTGTTCTCTCTTTAAATCTCAGGCCGAATTTGTAGGTTTTCAGGATGATTTGAAAGTTATCTAGGTAATTTGGTGGGGACAGGTGACTTGGGGACCCTACTCTTCTGCCATCTTGCCGCACCCCCCTCTTATATCTAAGCTTTCGGATGGAAGGGCCTAGTCTCTTGTGAAAGGAATATCAGAAAGTGATGGGGAAATTTCCTCAGAAAAAGGCTATTCAAACTCTTCTTGGTGTCCTTGTAATCATTTCTGGGCACAAAATCTACTAAACTGGATTAAGGCTTGCAGCAGCATGCATATCATAATATTTGCAATGACATCTATTGAGGATCAAAAATAGTATGTACACATGGTACACTACATATGCTCCACTTCATCTAATTTAATCCTCACGGTCATCTTCATTTTATAAGTGAGGAAATTTATAGGTGAATTCTTTTTTTTTAGGATCCATAAATTCTATGTTTAACATTCTGTCATTTAAAAATATGGGAACAAAGTCTAAGAAGTCTAAGAAGCTTTTAGTCTAAATTGACATGGGTTTCTTACTGAAACTCAAATGTCAGTCATTTATCATTTGATGCTGCCTTTTCTCTTATTAAATGGTCCCATTCCCCTTGCAAAAGAATGGAAGTCAATTTTGGCTTTGTGTATTAAGCAAGTCAGATTATTTCCCAGCCTCCAAATTTGTTATTTTCCTCCATCAACCTGCAGTAACTTTCCTGTTTGCATAAGGAAACCAGGGCTCAAAGAATCTAAGTCACTTGCTCACATGGTTCTTCTGGTCAATGTAGCAATAAGAGCTTATCTGCCGACTCCAAAGCCTGGGCTGTAACCATGACCACCAAGTAGCCTTGTGGCCCTTCCAGAAAATCTTATGTGCCTTCCAAGGTTGAAATATGAGAAATTTCTAGACTCAAGAAAGAAAGAAAAAAAAAAAAAAAAAGAAGAAAAGGAACCGAAGGGAAGAAAGGGGAGGTACAGGGAGGGAAGGAAGGAATTCCCATACTCTACTGGTCTTTTAAGGTTTGTTTGGTTTTGTTTTGTTTATCTGTTTTGTCCCAAATGAATTCATCTGGCTTTTTTTTTTTTTTTAACATGGGTTAATACATGGAACAAACCTAAACTCCAGTGAAGAAATCTGCACAAATATCCATGCAATCATCTCTTGCCATGGTACATTGCGGTCTTTTCCCATAGCTTTTTAACAATATTTGGTAAAGATTTAATGACTATATCCTTGGCAAGGGATCCATCCAAAGTTTATTTTAAAAAATGAAATTGAATGTTGGCCTAGAAGGTAGGATAGGTTTAAAAAAGAAAGAAAGAAAGAAACTGGTAAAATGAGCTGCATAAAAGGGTATAGATAAAATCTCTCCCGGACGTGGGTTCCTTTATAAATAAAACAAACATAATAACTTTAAAGAGCCTTGACACTGATAAATTTCTGTTTCCTTCTGGGATATCCCCAGGGTATCCACAGCCCGTTGCCCACAGCAAATACCCACATTCCTCTCAAACTCCCCGTTGCACTTGCATGCCCCAGCAGAGCTCCAGCCCACTTTTAGAAGACCACAATGTCCACATTGGGCAGATCAATGAGCCACTTTTCACAACTGCCTAAAAGTAGTACCTAACTTTGCATGTGTTCATTCACTTCTTACTTGTCTCAGAAAAAGGATTATTCTCATATTTACTTAAGTTTTATCTCTTTTTGTCCTTCTTCTTTTTTTGTTAATCTTTTTGATGAATGTTTATTGAGTATCTTTTATATGTATTATGCTGGTTTGGGTCTCAATCTATGCAGGTATCCTGTGTCTGGCGGAGAAGTGGCTTCTTTAGCCTGAAATATTGAATGAAAATGTTCTGTAATCTCTAAAGTACAATATTATTGTGGCATCAGCAGGAACATTTTTATTCTTTTTTCTATCTTTTCTTGTTCTCTCCCTGCATTTCTTCTTTTCTCTTTCTTTCTTTTCTTTTTTATATTTCATTATGGACATTATAAAACATATACAAATAGAGACAGGATCATAAAAGCAACCTTTAGAACCATTATCACTCAACTTCAACTTCAGTACTTATCAACTCATAGCCAATCTTTTTTTTTTTTTTTTTCTGTATCCTGGACCCAGTTCCCCATTTCCAAATTGTTTTGAAGCATATCCAGAACACCAATCACACAGTTCCATTTATGGGTAATCTGGTGTCTATCCCCAAATGAAAAAACTTAAACCATCGTTATCACTTAAAAAAAAATTGCCATGTCTTGCCATGAAATATTTAGGTAGTAATCAAATTTTCCATGGTCTCTTAAACATTTTTTTCAGTTGTATGTCTGAATCAGGATCCAAACAAGGTTTGCACATTGAAATGTATCCTTTATGTCTCTCTTTTTACTTATAGTTTCCTTCCATCTTTTTTTTTTCCTCCCTCCCCTTATAGTTTACTTTTGAAAAACTATAGTTTCCAGTCTGGATTTTGCTGATTTTATCTACAAAGTGTATTTTATAATATGTTCTTCTATCTGCCACATTTTCCCAAAAACTGGGTTAGTTGCATATAAAGGCTTGATTTGAATTCACTTTTTCTTTTTTTCTGGCAAAATTACTGCATAGAGGATGTGTATTCCTCAGGAAGAGGCTGTATTTTGTGTCTCTCCTTATGTGATGTCAGAGGCCATTGATGACCAATGACTAGATCTCTAAAAATGGCAAAATAGTATTATTCTATCTTACTTTATATATTTATTAGCTGGAATAGGTTCATGAAGAGAAATTTTCCTATCAACAACTATGTATTTGGTTTCCAAGTGATATGCTTCACCAGTTATCAAAATAATTAGTCATATCCCTGGATACACCGATGACAACCAAATAGCGTTGTTTTTGAAGGACAGGGAGTCAGGCTTATTGAGGTAAAATTTACATACAGTAAAGTTCACACCTTTAATCATACAGTTCCATGAATTTTGACAAATGCATATAGTTATGCAATCACCTCTGCAATGAAAATATGAAACATTTCCATCATCCAAAACATTCCCTGTTGTAGGGCATACCTGTTATAGTCAATACCTTCCCATCCTCAGCCTTTGGCAACTACTAATTTGTTTTGCATTTACATATTTTGCCTTTTCCATAATGTCATATAAATGGAATCATATACTATGCAGCCTTATGTGTCTATCTTCTTTTATTTAATGTAATTCATTTGAAATTCATCCATGTTGTATATATCAGTCTGTTCTGTTTATTCCTGAGTAGTATTCCATTCTATGATGTATCTGAGTTTATTCATTCACCAGGGAAGGAACTTGAATTATTTCCAATTTTCCATAAACATTCATGTGCAAGTTTTTGGATGATCACAGTTTTTCTTTTCTTTTGGATAAATACCTAGGAGTGAGGTTGCTGGGAATTATGGTGAATACATGCATAACTTTAGAAGAAACTGCCAACCTATTTTCTAAAGTAGCTGTAACATTTTTTTTTTCAAGTTCACAAAAGAACTCTTTATTATTTCAGGCAAGAAGTCTGGATGAAAGGGTTACCGTTCCCGGTAGCCAAAATCCAGGTGTTAGTGGCACTATTTCAACTTTGTAGATTCAACTTAGTCAGAAAAGGGTGCCAGGGTCCTACGTTCCCCAGCTGGACAAGAAGAAGAGCAAAACTGGAAGAGACTCTAACCTACTGATACTGCTGTTGAGCCCACCACCTCACGGGCCCGTCAGCAGGTCAGGGACCCACCACCGAGGGGCAGAGGCCACACTATGCTGCATACGGGAGGAGGGAGGTGGGGCACCTGGGCGGACAGGCACCGACGGCTTCAGAACTCCTCAGTGAATGGATAGTCCTTGTGGGAGGCACAGCTCACCAAGGCACAGACCCTCCAGTTCCGGTTGCAGCTGAGTAAGGTGGTCATGTCCACGGTGCTCAGCTCAAAGTCAAAGACCTGAAAGTTCTCAGCAATGCGTTCGGGTGTCACGGACTTGGGAATCACGACCAAATTCCTCTGCATGGGGAACCGGATCAGAACCTGGGCTGTAGTTTTATTGTGCTTGGCTGCGATCGCTTTGATCTGGGGATGCTCCAACAGGGAAGGGTCCTCAGGCTTGGCCAGGCCTGTCGGGGGAGCCGAGGGGACTATAGGCGTCACCACGATGCCTTTGGCTTGGCAGTACTGGATTAACTTCTCCTGAGTGAGGTATGGGTGGCACTCGATCTGGTTAACAGCAGGCTTATATTTTAAGCCAGGTTTGTTTAAGATCTCAATTTGGAGATGGTTGAAGTTGGAGACTCCGAAGGCTTTCACCAGCCCTTCATCCACCAGCTGTTCCATGGCCTCTCACGTGTCCACAAAACTGGTGTCACTGGGAATCACATTGCCTTCCCCATCCAGTGGGAAATACTCCTTCCCGGCCTTGAAGCCCGTGGGCCAGTGAATAAGGTAGAGGTCCAGGTAGTGGAGCTTCAGGTCGCTGAGCGCCTTCCGGCAGGCCCCCTTCACCATGCTCTTCTCGTGGTGTGTGCACCACAGCTTGCTGACGATGAAGAGGTCCTCACGCTTCACCACCTGCTCCTTGTGCTTCTCCTGGATGGCCAAACCCACTTCATTCTCATTCTGGTACACGTGAGCGCAGTCGATGTGGCGGTTCCCAAGGACGATCGCGAGCTTCACAGCATCAGTCACTTTGCCGGGAGGGGACTTCCAGGTGCCCAGACCAAAGATGGGCATCTTGGCGCCGTTACAGAGCACGAGGTGGCTGGCCATGTCCGCTAAGCTCCGCAGACCGCGCCCGAGGACCAAGTAGCTGCAACATTTTATATTCACACCAATAGTGTGTGACTCCCATCTGTTCTGTATCTTCATCAGCACTATGTAATGTTAGATGTTTCTATTTTTTTCCAATTGGTATGTAAGGATATCTCATTGGGGTTTTAATTTGCATTTCTCTAATGACTGAGTGTATTGAGTATTATTTTTAATGTGCTTATTAACCATATGTGTATTGTTTTTTGTAAAATGCCTGTTTACAGACTTGGCCATTCTTTATTGTGTCTTATTGTTCATTTTCTTTTTTTAAAAAAAAAGATTTTATTTATTTATTCATGAGACACGCACAGAAAGAGAAGCAGAGACACAGGCAGAGGGAGAAGCAGGCTCCATGCGAGGAGCCTGACATGGGACTCGATCCTGTGTCTCCAGTATCACACCCTGGGCTGAAGGTGGCGCTAAACTGCTGAGCCACCAGGGCTGTCCTGTTGTTCATTTTCTTTTCTTTTTTTTTTTTATACTGATTAAGGCATAGTATTCTTTTTTTTTTAATTTTTATTTATTTATGATAGTCACAGAGATAGAGAGAGAGAGAGAGAGAGAGAGGCAGAGACACAGGCAGAGGGAGAAGCAGGCTCCATGCACCGGGAGCCCGACGTGGGATTCGATCCCGGGCCTCCAGGATCGCGCCCTGGGCCAAAGGCAGGCGCCAAACGGCTGCGCCACCCAGGGATCCCTGTTGTTCATTTTCTTATTGAGTTTCAGAGTTACCTATATATTCTGCAGCCTTATCAATTTGAGTTGTACAAATATTTTCTCTTTATCTGGGGCATGCCTTTTTTACTTTCTTGGCAGTATCTTTTGATGAGTAGATTTTTCCCCTTTGATGAAGGCTAATTTTTTCTTTCATGGATAATGCTTTTGCTGTTGTATCTAATAAATCTTTATCTTAGATACACAGAGATTTTTCTCCTTTTCTTCTACGATATTTATAATTTTAAAGTTTTAAACCTAGGTTTATGATAATTCATATTTTATGGTAACTTTTAATATGGTATGTGATAAAGGTCAAGGTTCATTTTTTGCATATGGTTGTCCAATTTTTCCAGCACCATTTGTTGAAAGTTTAATGGTACACTTGATTTTATTCTATTCCATCACCACCATGACCTTATTCCACATATTAACTCATAATTATTTTACATTTACTTTTTTATTATTATTCAATTGCTTATGAATTACAACAAAACTCTTAAAAAATTTTATATGTATTCCCTGTCACCATTTCCTCTTTTACTATTGTTTCCTAAATATAGAATAGTCAACTACTAGAGATGATTTTTGAAAACAGTCACCTCTCTGATAGTACTAAGTTCCTTAAAGGTATATCATATATAGTGTACATCCCAATCTGGGAACCCTATGCAATATTTTACACAATATTCAGAAAAATACGGTACATAAAAAATTGTGAAAGAATACATAAAAAATTACAGCTTAACATAGTTATTATCATGAAAATATAATAAAATATAAATGTTAAGATGTCAGTTGATGGAGTCCAGAAGTATGTACACATTTTTTCATATTTGAGTTGCAAATTTCCTTTTAAATCAGAACTTTACTAGGAGAAAAATAACTTCCTGTGTGAGTATACATGAAGTAAAAATACTATGAGCATTTATAAATAATGATCTGGTTAGGCATAGTATTTCATGTCTGTCACTTCTTGATAATAGATATTCTCATTTCTCAAAGAAAAGCTCTCAAAATATTTTTTATCAATTTCTCAAAAACATTTCTTGCCCAATTTTATTTCAAAACTAAGTTCCTACAATAAATTCTCTAGCTCAGCATAAACTCAACGACTAATCAATCCTTGTTATTTTTCAGATTAAATGTGAACATGTGAAAGCAGCTCTTCTGAAAACCTCCAATGTAACAAGGTAAAATAGGATATTTTATACTCATTTTTACGTATTTTAAAGAAATTTGTATGTATGTTATTATCAATTTCAAAGAATTCTTACTCTTCCATATAATTAGCAACTACAATATTCCATGAAACTTGGAATGTTTTAATTGTGGTTTTCTGGCAAAACTACAAGACCAGAAGGGATCCTTATGGTATGATAACTTTTAAATAATGGTCTCTTAGTATGACTTAATATGATTTGTTACTCTACAGTAAGTACTATAAAATTCTCTGACATTTGTTTAAATTAAATAGCCATTGCATTTCCCTATTCAAATATCATATATCCTCATGTAATAGGTCTTTAGATATATTGTTAACAGTTTTATGGCAGTGTATCACTTAAATGTGATAAAGGGTATCTAATAAACCATATGAAATAAAACAAAAAAAGAAAGAAAATTTTATTCTAAGTATTTATTTTAGTGTCTGAGTATTTTTCAATCAAAATTTAGAGAGTACTGCCCCAAAATGCTTTTCGTTTGTTTCTAAAATACATCTCCATATATGTAATTTATCTCACAATGACACAAACATAATTTCCATGAATTAAGCTCCCAACTGTATCATTTAACGACATTTAAACTAAAACACTCATTTTTATTGCTCTCATTTCATTGTCATCAAACAAAATCAGAACATTGTAGAGACCAATGTACCAGACACAACAATGACATTGGGATGATTGCAATCTCATTGGGCTGAGAAAATGGACCTAAAACATAGAAAAACACACAGCAAGAAAAGATAATAATTCATGGTAAACCTTAAGACAGCCATCATTTCTAAAGAGGAAACTTGAGGAGGTAACTCTTCTTAACGAATATTTCTCATTTTTAAGTTGAATTTCCCTACATGTTGAATCCATACTATAGAAATCCCTGGAGAACTCAATTGTATCTTACCTACCCAGCTAACTACATTATTTGTCTATGGAGAATTCAACTAACCAGAGAAGGGGATGGGGAAGAGCAAAATAATTCAAAAGAAGTACACTCACCATGAAAATTCTCTAGAGACTATAAATCCCTCAATAAATACATAACAAACTTATCTGGATTTATAAGACAGCTGCCAAGTAAGATTTGTCCTTTGTGTATCTTATAATCTAAACACTCCTACAATGGAAGTAACAGAAATATATTTATTTACTAATGTAGATTAAACAGAATACCTTTCTTTTGCTTCACTTAATTTAATCTTCACATTGTCCTTATGACATGGGTATTATTACTTTATTATTACACGTTGTTCCTACTTTGGAGATGAGGAAAGTGGATGATAGAGTTTAAGTGTAAGGGGATGAGCTAGAGAAAGAGACAGAGAGATAAAGATGCAGGGGTGGAGATGTAGATCCAGGTAAGATTAATCTAAAGGCATATTTTGGAAAGTGATAACGTGAAGAGAATACCAAATTTTTTTTCTTCTATGGCTACATGTTAATTGTATAAGCATATCTTCCAAGAAATGGACATATTCCTTCAGTTCATAAATACAGTAATAGCCTCTACTAAGTTTAACTCATTAATTCAACTCATTAAGTTTATTCTTTTTTTTTTTTTTGACGTATACTCCCGAACATTTTAATTCTAAAGAGCTTAGTACATGAAAAGCCCCATAGTTTCCAAATGCCCATCAAAAAGGGAATGAATAATCAGTCTCATCAGAGCTGGGAAAATTTTTTCTAAAGGAGGTGGAGGGATGGAGGTTGACAACCATTCTCTTTCAAAAAGATAAACCTTGGGCAGCCCGGGTGGCTCAGCGGTTTAGCGCCAACTTCAGTCCAGAGCGTGATCCCAGAGACCCGGGATTGAGCCCATGTTGGGCTCCCTGCCTGGAGCCTGATTCTCCCTCTGCCTCTGTCTCTGTCTCTGTATCTCTCTCTCTTTCTCTGTGTCTTTTATGAATAAATAAAATCTTAAAAAAAAAAAAGAATAACTTGCTAAAACCCTGAAAAAATGAAAGACTTCATCCTTGTCATAGGTGGCCACTTCAGGAGAATATTCAGTGCACATGCCCAAGTGATAGATTATTTCCACTTGTGCCTCTGTTAGCTCTGCAGCATCTTCATGGTTAGACCTCATCATCTTACGACCTTGCCTTTTCTTCCTGTTTTCTGGGATTTTGTATCCTAGAACCTCCTTTTTGTTGACAGAACAATTCATCACAAACACTGCTCTATACTGTCTTGTATGATTCATGCCTTTGGCAATCAAGACATAGTGTGGTCATGCAGTCAAGGCAATTCAAGACAGCATCACTATTCGGAACAGGCTGTTGTGGTGGATGTGGTCTCTGTGTTCCAAAACCATGGTAGCCTCTTCTTTGTGCATCAACCGAGGCCTGATCTCTGTTATCTTTTTCAGTATCACATAATAACTCATCATTTGTTGGAATCCTGTGTCATTTTTTTCATTTTCTTCTTCATTACCTGTGCTGTTTTGTCTTCATCTTCAGAATCAGAATCAAAATATATATCATTATAGTACTTTGTCAGAGATGTTCCAACATTTCTAGTTCCTGAGGAAGACTGTTTCCAGAAAGGATAACTTGTCCTCCATTGTTTTTATGGTAGAATTTAATTCAGCTTCCATTTCTTTTTCAAATTCGTCTTCACTAGATGGTTCACTTTCAGTAAGACATTCTCTGATGAGTTTTCCTTTTCGGTCAGGAGTTCCATGTAAAAGCACATCCACTTCATCTTCAGAACTGCTCAAAGCAGGTTCCTTGTCACCAGGCTCTTCCACTGCGTAAGGGTGGTACTCATCCTGGAGCCGGCTCATAGACCTACACTCTTAGACACTGACTACAAGCATCTGCACAGCATCCAAGTTTATTTTTAATAAACTTAATCCTCCTACTACCAATTCTATTTTAATTTTATGTTTGGTGGTATTTTTTCAAGTGGGTGGGATCAATAGAAGAGAAAAAAGGAACATTATTGTGGTTTGACTCACCAAAAAATGTAAGCTTTTGTGTTAAGTGACTTATGGTGAGAAAAATAATATGCACTCAAGCCAAAGGAAAATTAATTCATTCTTTTTTATTTTTAGATTCCAATGAATAAATGTAATTTCAGTAAAGAGGAGAAGTTGTACAGTTGTGTTTAATAATTTATGGCTTGATAAGAGGTGAGAAGAGACCAAAAAAAAAAAAAAGTCACTGAACAAAGAATCAGAACAAAGTATAAAGAAAGAAGTGTTGAGACCCTGAGGTTTTCATAGGGACTATGAAGGTTCTGGTAGAAATTGACTATTTAAATTTATTCCGTAGACCTTAACAGTCAAGAGACCAAATAGACCATAACATTATGTACCTAATCCTGTGCAAAGTGCTAGGGAATAAGGAAATGAGATATGGTTCAAACCCTACCAGGCTACCATGTTCATAAATGATGATAATGCATGACATTCAATGAGTGAACCAATAAACTAAGTTCTACAAAACAGTTATTCCATGTTCAATGCTTTAAAAGGCTAAGGACATCAGGCTCAATGTTATTATTGGATTTCTCTCATCAAGTTGGAAAAGACATACTGGAAATGTATGTATATTCGTGTCTTGTTAAGGTGTCCAGGTCAATTTCCTCACTTAATAACCCATCAAGAAAACATTACTTTGTAAAACACTGAGCTATAACTTTCTGGCCTTAAAAATATCACAGGCTATGGTTAGAAATTTGGCTGTTTAAATTAGAAAATGACAGTTGTTTTGAATCAGAGATCAATAATGTGTTCTGAGGAGCTTTTTACTGTAATTTTTAAAAAGCAGTACCAGGTTACTTTTGCTTTTGCAAATGGTCATCTCTACAGTCAACAGGGAGCATAAGATTTGATAACTCTTGAAACAGGAAAGCCTCAGACAATGGGATACTATGCAGTGTCACTGTTGTTGGAAACTCTGAAACAAGATGACAGAAGTTGTCATCCTTCTTGAGGACCAGTCTTTGAGACCTGGAGGTTTCAGGTCTTTGGAACAACTCAACTCACTCCTCTTTGACATTAGTATACACCAAATCCTATCTATTTCAACTATGAATTCCCCTCTTCAGTTAAAGTTGCTTCTTTTTCTTCTCTACTATTCTAAGATTAAAAACATGTTTACTTTGTCTCTGATGTGTGAACAGATGTACTCATTTGTATGGTGAAAAATCTTGGAACCTTTACTTCCAGACTAGAAAATACAGCTATTGTCAGGAAATCAGACATTGAGGAAATTTCCATGGAGACACAGGTAATCAGGAAATTTTACCATGTTTATAAATGGAGAGAATACTAATATGATAACTAGATTATGGAGTTATTATTACATGATAATTGTGGTATAGTATTATGTTATACAGTAATCATACTCATGGAAATTTAAGTATAAACTGTCTATACTCTGCAAGAAAACAGGAGCACACCTGAATAGTGAGGTCATACCCTATACCAGCATCCTGAAAATGAAGCAGTTCTCCCAGGCAAGAACCCAAACCTGAAAGAGAAGGCCCAAGTAACAAAGAATAGCTTTGTCTTCTCTTAGTATTGACCAGGAAGCTGTCAAGATATTTTGAAAAGAGTTCCTGAGCAATATATATAATGTTGTCCTCCAAAAGTTGGAATTAATAAATGCAAACTTTTTTTGATCAAAATAGAGTGCCTTGGTCATGACTAAAGAGATGTTTCTTAGTCACTGCATATTTTTAGAGCATCTGCTAAAGGAATTAGCACAGCTGTCAATAATGAGAGAATTTGAGAACATGGATGATGAAAAATTATACATGTGGAAGGGAAAAGACAAAACCTCGTTGCTCTTTTCTTCCATGCTCTGAAGTATCCTTACCTATCTTTAGTGTTTCATACAGAAAAATATTTCATACATAATTTGTGTGCATGTCTCTTTTCCTCATCAGAATGTAAGTTTCTAGAAGACAGCCATGCAGAGTTCCTGGCACAGGGCCTCATACTTGGAAGACTCTCAGTAGCTGTTAATGAATGAATAAACAGTACCTGAAACTAAAGCATCTTCCATTTTTTTTATTTATTAATTAATTTTTATTGGTGTTCAATTTACCAACATACAGAATAACACCCAGTGCTCATCCCGTCAAGTGTACCCCTCAGTGCCCGTCACCCATTCACCCCCACCCCCCACCTTCCTCCCCCTCCACCTCCCCTAGTTCATTTCCCAGAGTTAGAAGTCTTTATGTTCTGTCTCCCTTTCTGATATTTCTCACACATTTCTTCTCCCTTCCCTTATATTCCCTTTCGCTATTATTCATATTCCCCAAATGAATGAGAACATACACTGTTTGTCCTTCTCCGGTTAATGTGGCCAAGTTCAAAAAGGGTGTTGCCTGAGTTCTCCTCTGGGATTTTGATGGAATCTTGTCTCACATTTAGATCTTTCATCTATTTTGAGTTTATCTTTGTGTATGGTGCAAGAGAGTGGTCCAGTTTCATTCTTCTGCATGTGGATGTCCAATTTTCCCAGCACCATTTATTGAAGAGACTGTCTTTCTTCCAGTGGATCGTCTTTCCTGCTTTATCGTATATTAGTTGAGCATAAAGTTCAGGGTCCACTTCTGGGTTCTCTGTTCTGTTCCATTGATCTATATGTCTGTTTTTGTGCCAGTACCACACTGTCTTGATGAACACAGCTTTGTAGTACAACCTGAAATCTGGCATTGTGATGCCCCCAGATATGGTTTTCTTTTTTTAAAATTCCCCTGGCTGTTTGGGGTCTTTTCTGATTCCACACAAATCTTAAAATAATTTGTTCTAAGTCTCTGAAGAAAGTCCATGGTATTTTGATAGGGATTGCATTATACGTGTAAATTGCCCTGGGTAACATTGACATTTTCACAATATTAATTCTGCCAATCCATGAGCATGGAATATTTTTCCATCTCTTTGTGTCTTCCTCAATTTCTTTCAGAAGTGTTCTGTAGTTTTTAGGGTATATTTTGAGAACCATTTGAATGGTAAATGGTTCTCCAACCTTTTATTTTCAGGTTGTAGGTGTCCTTCTGTCTAAAATGAGTCTCTTGCAGACAGCAAATAGATGGGTCCTGTTTTTTTATCCAGTCTGAAACTCTGCGCCTTTTGATGGGGTCATTAAGCCCATTCACGTTCAGAGTTACTTGAACTTCTTCTTAAAGGGGAGTTTTAAGAGTCCCCCTTAAAATTTCTTGCAGAGCTGGTTTGGAGGTCACATATTCTTTCAGTTCCTGCCTGTCTTGGAAGCTCTTTATCTCTCCTTCCATTTTGAATGAGAGCCTTGCTGGATAGAGTATTCTTGGTTGCATGTTCTTCTCATTTAGGACCCTGAATATATCCTGCCAGCCCTTTCTGGCCTGCCACGTCTCTGTGGAGAGGTCTGCTGTTACCCTAATATTCCTCCCCATGAAAGTCAGGGACTTCTTGTCTCTTGCTGCTTTAAGGATCTTCTCTTTATCTTTGGAATTTGCAAGCTTCACTATTAGATGTCGAGGTGTTGAACGGTTTTTTATTGATTTTAGGGGGGGATCTCTCTATTTCCTGGATCTGAATGCCTGTTTCCCTTCCCAGATTGGGAAAGTTTTCAGCTAGGATTTGTTCAAATACATATTCTGGCCCTCTGTCCCTTTCGGCGCCCTCGGGAACCCCAATTAAAGTAGGTTTTTCTTCCTTAGACTGTCATTTATTTGCCTTAATCTGTCTTCATGGTCCTTCAATTGTTTGTCTCTTTTTTCCTCAGTTTCCCTCTTTGCCATTAACTTGTCTTCTATGTCACTCACTCGTTCTTCCACCTCGTTAACCCTCGTCGTTAGGACTTCTAGTTTGGATTGCATCTCATTCAATTGATTTTTAATTTCTGCCTGATTGGATCTAAATTCTGCAGTCATGAAGTCTCGTGAGGCCTTAATGCTTTTTTCTAGAGCCACCAGTAGCTGTAGAATAGTGCTTCTGAATTGGCTTTCTGACATTGAAGTGTAATCCAGATTTTGTAACTCTGTGGGAAAGAGGGCTGTTTCTGATTCTTTCTTTTGAGGTGAGGTTTTCCTTCTAGTCATTTTGCTCAGTGCAGAGTGGCCAAAAACAAGTTGTATTGGAACACGGGGGAGTATCACTGGTCCGTCCAGCTGGTCTTCTGGGGGAGGGGCCTGCTGTGCTGATTCTCAGGTGTTAGCACTTGGGGGAGCTGCTCTGCCCCTGCCTGCTGCAGGGCTCAGCGGGGGTTGTTTACCCCGCCAGGCCCCAGGAGGAACAGTTGCAGTTGCTATGGCAACTCTGGAAGCCTGGATTCAGCCTCCGCAGGAACTACGGGGCTCGGGGCTCTCGGCTCTCCGTCTGCAGGGCCTGGAGGCTCCGGGGCGGGGCCGCTGATCTGCTCAGCTCGGGGCAGGAGCGTCCTCGCTGTCCTGGGCCCTCCCGGCCTCTGCCTGTCCCGGGGGAGGCCGGATCCTGGGCTGTGTCCCGGCGCCCTGTGCTCCGGGGCCTGCGCTGTTGGATTCGCGCTCCCGCCCTGCAGCTCCCTCCCTGGAGCCGCCGCCCGAGCCCCTCCGAGCTGCTCCGGTCGGTCCCTCCGTGCGCGCTGCAGCCCTTAGGGAGCTCGGCGCACTCCCCTGCGCTCGCAGGTGTCTGTTAGTGTCCCCGGGAGCCCGAAGGCATCCCCGCCCTCCTGGGTCCTGCTCCAACTCCCTGCGAGCCCCTTTCCACCCGGGAAGGTTGGTGCAGCTCCTGCTCCTCCGGGACGGGGCTCTCCTGTCCTGGGGACACTCGCCCCGGCCTCAGCCCGGCTCCTCGCGGGGCCCCTCCCCCTCGGAGGCCTTTTGTTCCTTTATTTCTTTTTCCCCGTCTTCCTACCTTGATAGAAGCGCGGACTCTTCTCACTGTAGCGTTCCAGCTGGTCTCTCTTTACATCTCAGGCCGAATTCGTAAATTTTCAGGATGGTTTGAAGGTTATCTAGGTAATTTGGTGGGGACAGGTGATTTGGGGACCCTGCTCTTCCGCCATCTTGCCCCTCCCCCCCTAAAGCATCTTCCTATTGATGGATGAAATTAAATCATATATTGGCAAACTAGTGATTATTTGCATTACTACCATTGAGTTAAGGTAGAAAATAAATGTTATTGGGGTATAAGATTAATAATTACTAGAGATCTGATACTATAAAGAGAACTAACTTCCTGTTCCTAACTAACCTGTTTGTTGAAACTCCCTTAAGGTAGAAGAACTTGAATAGTTTAAGATCTCATTTAGGCCTTAAACTATTCCTTCAAATGCCACTATGTATCTTACTTTTCACTGTTATGGGCCTTTTTGGAATCACATATGTACTTCTAGTCAGTACTCCCCAAACACACAAGATACCAAACACCTAAAACAAGATGCTGATCTATTGTAGACAGAAAGGGCTGAAATGTCAAGAGATGTTGGAATCCTTATTTTCACATGGATAAGTAATTATGTAGGAGTACTGGCAACAAGAGCAATTGACAGGAGACTTGGAATGTTATTAAGTTTTGAAACTCATAAAACTTTTGGGAAAAATTCTCCAAGTCTCTCTTTGTAGGAAGGAAGAAAGAGACCAGAAGTTAGCAGAGAGCTTCTAGTCATTCTTAGTTAAGGCTGAGGAGAAGGCGAAAGATATTCCTGCAAGGCAAATGTTATGTTAGGCACTCCCACACTAGCAGAAAATGAATAGATAGTTTATATCTGAATAGCATATTACAGCTTAAAAAGTTCTATAAATGGTTCAGTCAGTTAAGCATTTGACTCTTGATTTTAGTTCATGTCGGGATCTCAGGGTCATGAAATCAAGCCCCAAGTCGGGTTCCCTGGAGTTATGGATCCTGCTTAAAGTTCTCTCTCTGCTCCTCTTCCTATATTTTCCCCCGTCTTCGCTCACGCACACACACACACACACACTCTCTCTCTCTCTAAAAAAAAAGAAAGAAACAGTAAGTTTTATCACATTTAACCACATGTATAGTCAGAAAAGTCATTATAAACCCCAATTGGTAGATGAGAAACCAATTTTAAAGAAGCTAAGTAAATAAAGCTAAGTGATTGTCTAAGTAGCAAACTGGGACTACAACCCAGCTTTTTTATCCTAAAGTCAATGTATATATTAAAAACACACAAACAAAACAAAAAACAAAATACCCTTTATCTTTCATGAAAAATTTTATTGACTAGTGGAGTCTATCTAGAGTCACTTCCACCTAAATAAAGTACCTTTATCTTTGCCCTTCATAATAACAGGAAGATTTGCCATTTGAATAATGAGTATTCTTCCCAAACAGAAGACAAGTAATTTTCCTCAGGTAAATAAGATATTTGTCTTTTTTAGGAGACCAGTTAAGTGGGCTCGATCAAGAGTGAGAAGACTGTACTTTTTATATTAAGATACTTAATGTACTTACTGACATATTCTCTAAGGGGAAAAAAAACTATATATAAAGAAGGCATTGTAGTAAAATGAGGTAATTGTTATCTAAATATGTAGGAAAAGATTTATGCTTTAAGATGCTGCATCCTGTTAATGGTCTTTGGGCCACTTGTTCCATATTAGACTTTTGCATGTTCTTCAGTCTTTTTGTCCCTGAATGATCTTGCTGCCCATTACCTTTCTTCTGGCTGAAAAGGCAGAAGTACATAGAGCCTTCCTCAGTGCCCAGGGCATTTCAAATCTATTCTCATTTTCAATGCCTGATTCTGTGTGAAAAGGTGTAATTTAAATTTAATTTTAGGGTAATTTTAATAGAACATTTGCATAATACAATTCTTGCTTCTCATAATTCAAATCTGCTTACTCCAAATAGGCTTCTCCTTGGGCACACTTCAACCGTGCTTCAAATGTTAATATATTTGGCTTCCCTCAGATGAGGGTAAGGAAGCAAAAAGGAGCAAAGCCTATGGGAAGAAGGTTGAGGTGGGATTTCATGAAGCTATTAATTAATAATACTAGAGACCTTGAATTTTCACAGAATCACACATTGCTAAACAAGCACACCTGTTATCTAATCCTTCCCTTCTAGTCTCCATTGGGCAACATCAGACTCACACAACTCCCTCAGGCAATATATCTGCATTTGAAGGGGTAGATGTCATTGACAAATTTCTTGATTTGTGGTAAAAGCAAAACTGAAGTTAAAAGAGCTTCTCTCAGTCTCAGCTAGCAGAGGCCTACAACTGCCCCTACCTATTCTTAAGTCTCCTTATTTTCTCATTTCTAATGGTTGAGTGGCCGTATTTTTTTCCAAGACTTATTTTGCCTATATTTTAAAAATATCTCCTCTCTCTCATAAATCCTTTCTGTAAATTATTCTCAGACGTAAAGCAGAAGAGATGCTAGAATGCTCAACATTGTTCACTTCCCATTTATTGCAAAGAAAAAAATTTAAGAAATATAATCACAGGGATCCCTGGGTGGTGCAGCGGTTTGGCACCTGCCTTTGGCCCAGGGCGCGATCCTGGAGACCCGGGATCGAATCCCACGTCGGGCTCCCGGTGCATGGAGCCTGCTTCTCCCTCTGCCTGTGTCTCTGCCTCTCTCTCTGTCTCTGTGACTATCATAAATAAATAAAAATTAAAAAAAAAGTTTTAAAGAAATATAATCACATATAGTGGCTGTTATCATATCAAGGAATGACACTTCATACACTGACTTTTATATCATCACTATTTATATTTGATATAAAGCTTCTCTTTTTTTTCCTTCTGTGGGTATGTTAAGTGTGTATCATTTAAAATTCTTAGTCTTCTATTAAGATATATTTAGCTAATCAATCTTCACCTTTAGTTCATATTTCTTTTCTGTTTCCAGATATTCAGCTTACATAAATTTAAATGGGTGGTTTTAAAGAGACTTGCACCTTCAAAGTGGCAGCTAGTACAAAAAAGAGACTCTGTCACAATAATTTTTTTTTTCTAAAATAGTCTTCTAACTTGATGCTCTAACTTGGGTTTCTCACCTCTCACAAACAGTTTTCAAGGGGCTGCCAAACTCAACTTTCTAAAATAGCTATTCTGATTCCCCAGTCCTCACATCAAGCCTACAATGTATTACCACAGCTTTCAAGATTTTGTATGGTGAGAACTCTCCAAGATTTAACAATGGACTCATTATTACCAATATTGCAAAGCCACCTTCAACTTCCTTGCCTTAACTCGTGGTGGTCCTTATGTTAGTACATCCCCTCCACCATTTATATTCTTTGCTTATTGGAACACACTGTTACCTTAATGTTCCAAATCCTATATGGCCTCTTCTTTAGAAGCCTTCTACAATGAAATAATCACAAATATTTCTTCCTTTATGTTTCTATAACATGTTATTTTTTCCATTTATTTAGTGTGTATATCCTTCTACCTTGTATCAAAAGTAATTGCCTCTTTCTTAACTCACCTCATTAAATTATATGTTCCTTCAGAGACAGCATTAAGGTTTATCCTGCTCTCCTCCCCACAATCCCCCATCACAACATGCTGCATAAATAAACGCTTTATAAATCTGCATTGACTTGAATTTAATTTCTAAAACTCATTAACATAAACAAGTAATTCCAGTACTATTTAGCTTTCACTCTCCATAGCAGCTTTTATGATTATCTTTCTTTAGTTCAATGACACCTCATTTAATTTTTCCCTGACCTTTTGACCTACAGCCTAGGAATCTGGTCTCCAGTGTGTTACACTTTCACCTGATCAATTTTGTGCCTATAATAATTTAATTAAATTATTGATTATTCACTGGTCTTTTATGTCTTTATGCATTTAATAGCATAAATAGCATTCTTGTTCTGTATATGTGCTTGAGCCCTGCTTCTACAGCAAACATCCCAAGAAAAAGAAAGGAAGAGAAAGAAGAAAAATGTAATCTGAAGTGAAATGACTTTATTGTCTTCTCAAACTGTGTTTGATTTCATTGGTAATTGACTTTCAAAATGAGTCTGATCAATGTGCATTGCTCTTAGTATGCCCCTCGATTTTATGCTTATAGCCTATGTCCAAGTAGTCTTTCCCAATCAAAGGAAAAAGAAGAAGAAAGAAAAGAAAAAGAAAAATCCAAGAAGTAGACTGATTTAAAGAGGCTTATACAAAGTGTCAATATAGAAACAAAAGAGAAGACTCAACAGGGAAATGGTACTTGTAACACTAGGCAACTTGCCCACTGAAAAGCATTCTTAATTAGCATTATTACCCCCAAAGAAAATGGCACACTACCTTATAAGTAGGCTTGCTTCCATCTAACAGATGGATCTGCACATGCGACGCCAAGAAACCACATATGAACATCAGACATGGCTCTTAACCATGTTATTTTCAGCTTATAGTATTTAAATGACTGTTGTCCTGTAATGCTGTGGTGTAGTCAAGAAGAGCAAATAACAGCAATTACAATCACAGCAACTGTCCAAGATCAAACAAAATGGAGTTCCTATTTCAACATATCTCTTGGGTTCTTATTCTGACTTTTGGTCAGTGAATGGAAAGGTATAAAGTTGTATTGCTCTGCTAACAAGTACAGAAAGTGTGTGTGTGTGTGTGTGTGTGTGTGTGTGTGTGTGTGTGGACAGACAGAGGGGAACAGAAATATTAAATAGACTAAAGACTAAAGTTATTAAATGAAATCCTCTCTTTTCGCATTCTTATTATAGCCCTCTATGAACCCTGATGCATAGTAACCACTCAATTAAACTGTCCCTAATCCCAAAATAAAATTATTATTAAATAATTATGTTTATAACTTATAAATTCTATTTTATAAATATAGTATTAATAGATTATTTGCAAAATGTAGTATTTGACTTTTAGCCTTCTATAGAAAATAATAAGTCATGTGCAAATATTAGACACTAAATACAGGTTCACCCTTTATTCATTTATTCAACAAATACTAGATACTCCATCAGTCAGGATTGGTGAGGTTATGCTGCAGTAATAAACAGCCTGAAGATTTAATGGTATAAAACAATAAAGTACATCTTTTATTCATACTATATGTCTATCACAGGTTCATAAGAGGGCTCTGCTCACTGTGGTCACTCACTGATCCAGTATGACAGAAATTTCATTTCACTTTGTTCTTCCACAATCATAGAGTATTTTGAGCTGAATACTGGTTCTAAAAGCTTTTTCATGCCAAAATGTTATTGACCAAAGAGAGTCACATGTCTACTCTTGGTTTAAATGGGCAAATATATATAATCCTCTCATGTTTTGAGGCATACATGAGGTAAATCAGGATATATAGTGAATAGGAATACCATATTTCATAAGCATTGAGTAAATGTAAAATTTAATGCATTAAGATACAAAGTGAGAAAGATGAGCTTGAGCCCAGGGTTGATTCTATTATCTATTAACCTCCTAAAGGTTGGCAACTATTACTTTATTTTTTGTGTCCTCCCTACATGAAAAAAAAAATATGTGTCCAATCTATGTGGATGATGATTATGATTGTCTTTACTCCTTAGAAGTAAAAACAAAATGAATGATAGCCTTTTACAATGAATTGAATAAACACTTTGGATGACTAAGGCATGAATGTTGAGCCTATGACGATTTCCTCCTGTTCACTTTATCCCACCAAGGTCCACTGTGAGCAATTATGCAGGAGACAAATTGCCCTTTCAATTGCCCATGCCATGCCCCTAACCCTGCCTGTTGTCTTCATCCTTTCTGCCATTCTTGTTAATACTCTTAATATGTCTGGATGCCTACAAGAAAAAAGTCTCAGTTACCTGCCAATCTTGCCTCTGAGGATTGCTACTGGAGTCAAAAGAACTAATAAATATGTCTCATAAAGTATAAAGTGCTACATTAATTTAAGAATGACTGCTATTGTAAACCCAATGACCTTAGTGAGGTCTGTGGGGATAGAAGAAGAGAAAAGGGAAACAAAACTTAGGGAAGCCCTGGTCTGATAGTTGTAAAAGGAAATATCTGGTCTGTTTTTTTCTTAATCTTTAGGTCTAATTTTAAATTTTTACTCATTTTTTCAAAGTTTGAGTTCCCATTTTCTTTTAGTAATGGTCTTTTAATAAGAGTTGCTGGTTTGTTTTAGACTAACAAATGGTCTATAAATTTATGTTGGGACTAGAACTTGGGTGGAGCAGCAAGGTGGGGCTTAGCCAGAACTGCTCATTAGGAAGCCAATCTTGGCTGAAGACCTGATGATATAATGGGATCACCATGGGAAGTCAAACTAACATAATTTTAAATACAGACTTGATTGCTCTTTTCCAGATTTCTCATTGAGCCTCAGATCTTTTTTCAAAATGGATATAATGTCACTTACCTCATAACATTGTCATAGGCTTAAAGAAAAAAAAAAAGATAAGGCAATACCATGGGAAAATGCCAAACACAGAGCTTCTTCCTCTGTCCTTTGGTGATCCGTATGTAGCCTTCTTTCTGCAAGGTTTTCTTCCTTAGGATATGTGGTATATTCCATCTTTATCTACAGTTTCTAACTTTATCTGAAATGTAAAAGTTATGACTATCTCAGGAAATGTTTTAGTGAGTCTATAAACAGTAATACTAAATTATAACTAAGTAGAATAAGATGTTATAACTCTCTAAGGTAATTTGAATTTTGAAAGGGGATAAAATCTTAAGGAAAAGAATCTTAATCTTATATAAGCACTGTACTCTTAGTCTTTTGACTTTCAATTTGTATGACCCTAAACTAATCACTATGGAATTACCTACTATGCTAAGCCTCAAGTTTTTGTTTTATCTGGTTTGGTTTTTGTTGCTTTTAACTTTAACACAATGAACTAAACCTCGGTTATCTTTAAAGATATGCTCATACCAGCCCTTAACATTCTGTGGTTTTTATTGTTGAATTCTTAAGTATTAATAAAATAAAAAATAAAAATAGTATTTACTAGATGCAAAAAACTTGGGCTGTGTGCTCTAAACAGTCTTTAATTCTCAAAGAATTTCTAAGGGTCATTATTCTCCCTGCTTTAAAAATGAGGACATCGAAGGTCAGTGAGACTTAGGAGGCTTGCATCAAACTGGTTGGCTGACAAATGAATGAGCCAAACTTCAAATTCAAGCTTGCCTGACTCCAAAGTAATGAAATTTTGGAATTATAGGTGAGGTCTGGAGCCAATGACCAAGAAAGAATTCTTGAGACTTCTTTGGTGCAAAATGGTGGTTTTGTTAAAGCACGGGGACAGGACCCATGGGCAGCAAGAGCAGCTGCCTGGGTCCTGTGAGAGGTGGCTGACTATATACCGGGAGTTGGGAAGGGTGTGAGGATAACGTATTCTCCAAGGAATTTTGGAAGCAAGGTTTCCAGGACCTTGAGGAGGCTAGCTATTGTTGAGAAAAGGTCACTTAGTACCATCTAATAAAACCTGAGTCATGAGACCCTTCAGATGTATATCGGTGGGTCATGTGCTTGGAGGATGTTGCCAACATGTATCTTGGGGGGTAGAGATAAAGGAAACTTCTAAAGGAATTTTTATATGTTAAAGTAGATTTATAGGATCCTGAGGGTTGGGCTAAGATTGCCATTTGCCTTTAGCAAAATATTAACATTGAGGCAGTTGAGTCAATAGAGGAATGTCCCTTTGCCTATTTCAAGGACTCATCAATGTGCTGCTGTTCCCCAATCAAAAGCATTTGTTTTTTCACCAGGAAGGCCTTTTTTTTTTTTTTTTTTTTTTTTTTTTTTTTTTTTTTTGCCACAGGAAGACCATTTTTTGCCACCCATGAAACTATACCATAAAAGAGGCCACTGTTATTTAGGTTGTTTTTTTTTTTTTTTTTTTTGCGGTTATCTTTATAGCACCACTTGTAAGCTCCTAGAGAGAAAGGTATGCATAATTTACTTTTTTTTTTTTAAGTTCTAGCACCTAAGAAAATTAAGCAAGCAAGTATGTTTTCAATAAGGGTTTGCAAAGAACAGAAGGCAGAAAAAGGAAGAGGAAGAGAGGGAGGAAAGAAGGAAGATAAAGGAAACATTTTATGTCTTACCCATTCTGAACTTTAGATCTTGCTTCAACAGGCTAGAATAAGAGCTATCTGAGGTGTATTTATAGATAGCCATTTTCTACAGTAAATAAGATATTGTGAAAATAAATTTTTTTTCAAAGGTTTTATTTATTTGAGAGAGAGAGCATGAGCACAAGCAGGGGGAGGGACAGAAGAAGAAGGAGAAGTAGATTCCCTACTAAGCCCGATGTGGGGCTCAATCCCAGGACCCTGGGATCATGACCTGAGAATCATCAAGGCAGATGCTTCACTAACTGAGCCACCCAGGCACCACAATAAACTTTATTTTAGGGCATCCCGGGTGGTTCAGCAGTTTAGCTCTTTCTGGTATAGGAAGGTATCCTTAAAATGGAGATAATCCTCATACATGTAAATGTCTCTTATAAAAGAGTAACTTCTACTCATTTTTTGAAGCTTCTCTTGTGTCTGCAGTTTCTTAAAAATAGCCAGCTTAAAATAATAAATATTCCAAAGAGACAAAAATGAATTGTCTTGGGGTTTTAAAATCTATTCTCCTATACCTGTGTCTTGAACTTCTTTTGGGCATAATTCATTTCAACTCTGAGGCATATATTGACTTAAAATGTAGCAATGTTATTTATTAACTTCATCTATTTTTGTAGAAGATTTTATACAAGTAAACATATTTAGAACCACCTCCTCAAGAAACAAGTTATTTTTAAGAGGACACAAATCTTCTGGGCTATTTTAAATTGATTCAAAGTAATTTACCTTTTAATAATTAAACAATATTTTGATTAAAATTAATTTTAAGTTTTGACCTAGTCTCTGAAGGAATATCACCAGAGGAACTTGATTAAAGACAACTTATTTCCTATATATCTTATATCATTAGAGAATCAATCCCTATTTTTGGCTCAAAAGGATTGAGTCAAAAACATTTAAAAATACTTATCTTAAAAAGTTATTGTAAAAGTTGTTGCCTTATAATCACCAGAAAACTACATGTTTAAATCTCTTTCTGTATAAAGTATCAAAATAACACCGTGTAAGAGGAGGGGCAAGATGGCGGAAGAGTAGGGTCCCCAAATCACCTGTCCCCAACAAATTACCTAGATAACCTTCAAACCATCCTGAAAATCTACGAATTCGGCCTGAGATGTAAAGAGAGACCAGCTGGAATGCTACAGTGAGAAGAGTTCACGCTTCTATCAAGGTAGGAAGACGGGGAAAAAGAAATAAAGACACAAAAGGCCTCCGAGGGGGAGGGGCCCCGGAGGAGCTGGGCTGAGGCCGGGGCGAGTGTCCCCAGGACAGGAGAGCCCCGTCCCGGAGGAGCAGGAGCTGCACCAACCTTCCCGGGCGGGCGGAAAGGGGCTCGCAGGGAGTTGGAGCAGGACCCAGGAGGGCGGGGATGCCCTCGGGCTCCCGGGGACACTAACAGACACCTGCGCCCCGGGAGAGTGCGCCGAGCTCCCTAAGGGCTGCAGCGCGCACGGCGGGGCCGGAGCAGCTCGGAGGGGCTCGGGCGGCGGCTCCGCAGAGGGGGCTGCGGGGCGGGAGCGCGAATCCCACAGCGCAGGCCCCGGAGCACAGGGCGCCGGGACACAGCCCAGGATCCGGCCTCCCCCGGGACAGGCAGAGGCCGGGAGGGCCCAGGACAGCAAGGACGCTCCTGCCCAGAACTGAGCAGATCAGCGGCCCCGCCCCGGAGACTCCAGGCCCTGCAGATGGAGAGCCGAGAGCCCCGAGCCCCGTAGTTCCTGCGGAGGCTGAATCCAGGCTTCCAGAGTTGCCATAGCAACTGCGGCTGTTCCTCCTGGGGCCCCACGGGGTAAACAACCCCCGCTGAGCCCTGCAGCAGGCAGGGGCAGAGCAGCTCCCCCAAGTGCTAACACCTGAAAATCAACGCAGCAGGCCCCTCAACCAGAAGACCAGCTGGACGGACCAGTTCCAGGGGAAGTCAAGGGACTTAAAGTCTACAGAAATACTCCCCCGTGTTTTTTTTTTTTTTCTTTTCTTTTTTCTTTTCTTTTTTCTTTTCTTTTTGATTTCTGATTGCTTCCCCCACCCCCTTTTTTTTCACCTTTCTTTCTTTTTCTTTCCCTTTTTCTTCTCTTCTTTCCTTTTTCTTTTCTTTTTCTTTTTTCTTTTTCTCTTTTCTTTCCTTCTCTCTCTTTCTCTCCTTTTCCCAATACAACTTGTTTTTGGCCACTCCGCACTGAGCAAAATGACTAGAAGGAAAACCTCACCTCAAAAGAAAGAATCAGAAACAGCCCTCTCTCCCACAGAGCTAAAAAATCTGGATTACAATTCAATGTCAGAAAGCCAATTCAGAAGCACTATTCTACAGCTACTGGTGGCTCTAGAAAAAAGCATTAAGGACTCACGAGACTTCATGACTGCAGAATTTAGATTCAATCAGGCAGAAATTAAAAATCAACTGAATGAGATGCAATCCAAACTAGAAGTCCTAACGACGAGGGTTAACGAGGTGGAAGAACGAGTGAGTGACATAGAAGACAAGTTAATGGCAAAGAGGGAAACTGAGGAAAAAAGAGACAAACAATTGAAGGACCATGAAGACAGATTAAGGCAAATAAATGACAGTCTAAGGAAGAAAAACCTACCTTTAATTGGGGTTCCCGAGGGCGCCGAAAGGGACAGAGGGCCAGAATATGTATTTGAACAAATCCTAGCTGAAAACTTTCCCAATCTGGGAAGGGAAACAGGCATTCAGATCCAGGAAATAGAGAGATCCCCCCCTAAAATCAATAAAAACCGTTCAACACCTCGACATTTAATAGTGAAGCTTGCAAATTCCAAAGATAAAGAGAAGATCCTTAAAGCAGCAAGAGACAAGAAGTCCCTGACTTTCATGGGGAGGAATATTAGGGTAACAGCAGACCTCTCCACAGAGACGTGGCAGGCCAGAAAGGGCTGGCAGGATATATTCAGGGTTCTAAATGAGAAGAACATGCAACCAAGAATACTTTATCCAGCAAGGCTCTCATTCAAAATGGAAGGAGAGATAAAGAGCTTCCAAGACAGGCAGGAACTGAAAGAATATGTGACCTCCAAACCAGCTCTGCAAGAAATTTTAAGGGGGACTCTTAAAATTCCCCTTTAAGAAGAAGTTCAGTGGAACAATCCACAAAAACAAGGACTAAATAGATATCATGATGACACTAAACTCATATCTGTCAATAGTAACTCTGAACGTGAACGGGCTTAATGACCCCATCAAAAGGCGCAGGGTTTCAGACTGGATAAAAAAGCAGGACCCATCTATTTGCTGTCTACAAGAGACTCATTTTAGACGGAAGTACACCTACAACCTGAAAATAGAAGGTTGGAGAACCATTTACCATTCAAATGGTTCTCAAAAGAAAACAGGGGTAGCCATCCTTATATCAGATAAACTAAAATTCACTCCGAAGACAGTAGTGAGAGACGAAGAGGGACACTATATCATACTTAAAGGATCTATCCAACAAGAGGACTTAACAGTCCTCAATATATATGCCCCGAATGTGGGAGCTGCCAAATACTTAAACGAATTATTAACCAAAGTAAAGAAATACTTAGATAATAATACACTTATACTTGGTGACTTCAATCTAGCTCTCTCTACCCTTGATAGGTCTTCTAAACACAACATCTCCAAAGAAACGAGAGCTTTAAATGATACACTGGACCAGATAGATTTCACAGATATCTACAGAACTTTACATCCAAACTCAACTGAATACACATTCTTCTCAAGTGCACATGGAACTTTTTCCAGAATAGACCACATACTGGGTCACAAATCGGGTCTGAACCGATACCAAAAGATTGGGATCGTCCCCTGCATATTCTCAGACCATAACGTCTTGAAATTAGAACTCAATCACAAGAAGAAGTTTGGAAGGACCTCAAACACGTGGAGGTTAAGGACCATCCTGCTAAAAGATGAAAGGGTCAACCAGGAAATTAAGGAAGAATTAAAAAGATTCATGGAAACTAATGAGAATGAAGATACAACTGTTCAAAATCTTTGGGATGCAGCAAAAGCAGTCCTGAGGGGGAAATACATCGCAATACAAGCATCCATTCAAAAACTGGAAAGAACTCAAATACAAAAGCTAACCTTACACATAAAGGAGCTAGAGAAGAAGCAGCAAATCGACCCGACGCCCAGCAGAAGAAGAGAGTTAATTAAAATTCGAGCAGAACTCAACGAAATTGAGACCAGAAGAACTGTGGAACAGATCAATAGAACCAAGAGTTGGTTCTTTAAAAGAATTAATAAGATAGATAAGCCATTAGCCAACCTTATTAAAAAGAAGAGAGAGAAGACTCAAATTAATAAAATCATGAATGAGAAAGGAGAGATCACTACCAACACCAAGGAAATACAAACGATTTTAAAAACATATTATGAACAGCTCTACGCCAATAAATTAGGCAATCTAGAAGAAATGGACGCATTCCTGGAAAGCCACAAACTACCAAAACTGGAGCAGGAAGAAATAGAAAACCTGAACAGGCCAATAACCAGGGAGGAAATTGAAGCAGTCATCAAAAACCTCCCAAGACACAAGAGTCCAGGGCCAGATGGCTTCCCAGGGGAATTCTATCAAACGTTTAAAGAAGAAATCATACCTATTCTACTAAAGCTGTTTGGAAAGATAGAAAGAGATGGAGTACTTCCAAATTCATTCTATGAGGCCAGCATCACCTTAATTCCAAAACCAGACAAAGACCCCACCAAAAAGGAGAATTACAGACCAATATCCCTGATGAACATGGATGCAAAAATTCTCAACAAGATACTAGCCAATAGGATCCAACAACACATTAAGAAAATTATTCACCATGACCAAGTAGGATTTATCCCCGGGATGCAAGGCTGGTTCAACACTCGTAAAACAATCAATGTGATTCATCATATCAGCAAGAGAAAAACCAAGAACCATATGATCCTCTCATTAGATGCAGAGAAAGCATTTGACAAAATACAGCATCCATTCCTGATCAAAACTCTTCAGAGTGTAGGGATAGAGGGAACTTTCCTCGATATCTTAAAAGCCATCTACGAAAAGCCCACAGCAAATATCATTCTCAATGGGGAAGCACTGGGAGCCTTTCCCCTAAGATCAGGAACCAGACAGGGATGTCCACTCTCACCACTGCTATTCAACATAGTATTGGAAGTCCTACCCTCAGCAATCAGACAACAAAAAGACATTAAAGGCATTCAAATTGGCAAAGAAGAAGTCAAACTCTCCCTCTTCGCCGATGACATGATACTCTACATAGAAAACCCAAAAGCCTCCACCCCAAGATTGCTAGAACTCATACAGCAATTTGGTAGCGTGGCAGGATACAAAATCAATGCCCAGAAATCAATGGCATTCCTATACACTAACAATGAGACTGAAGAAAGAGAAATTAAGGAGTCAATCCCATTTACAATTGCACCCAAAAGCATAAGATACCTAGGAATAAACCTAACCAAAGAGGTAAAGGATCTATACCCTAAAAACTATAGAACACTTCTGAAAGAAATTGAGGAAGACACAAAGAGATGGAAAAATATTCCATGCTCATGGATTGGCAGAATTAATATTGTAAAAATGTCAATGCTACCCAGGGCAATTTACACATTCAATGCAATCCCTATCAAAATACCATGGACTTTCTTCAGAGACTTAGAACAAATTATTTTAAGATTTGTGTGGAATCAGAAAAGACCCCGAATAGCCAGGGGAATTTTAAAAAAGAAAACCATAGCTGGGGGCATCACAATGCCAGATTTCAGGTTGTACTACAAAGCTGTGGTCATCAAGACAGTGTGGTACTGGCACAAAAACAGACACATAGACCAATGGAACAGAATAGAGAATCCAGAAATGGACCCTGAACTTTATGGTCAACTAATATTCGACAAAGGAGGAAAGACGATCCACTGGAAGAAAGACAGTCTCTTCAATAAATGGTGCTGGGAAAATTGGTCATCCACATGCAGAAGAATGAAACTAGACCACTCTCTTGCACCATACACAAAGATAAACTCAAAATGGATGAAAGATTTAAATGTGAGACAAGACTCCATCAAAATCCTAGAGAAGAACACAGGCAACACCCTTTTTGAACTTGGCCACAGTAACTTCTTGCAAGATACATCCACGAAAACAAAAGAAACAAAAGCAAAAATGAACTATTGGGACTTCATCAAGATAAGAAGCTTTTGCACAGCAAAGGATACAGTCAACAAAACTCAAAGACAACCTACAGAATGGGAGAAGATATTTGCAAATAACATATCAGATAAAGGGCTAGTTTCCAAAATCTATAAAGAACTTATTAAACTTAACACCAAAGAAACAAACAATCCAATCATGAAATGGGCAAAAGACATGAAGAGAAATCTCACAGAGGAAGACATAGACATGGCCAACATGCACATGAGAAAATGCTCTGCATCACTTGCCATCAGGGAAATACAAATCAAAACCACAATGAGATCCCACCTCACACCAGTGAGAATGGGGAAAATTAATAAGGCAGGAAACAACAAATGTTGGAGAGGATGTGGAGAAAAGGGAAGCCTCTTACACTGTTGGTGGGAATGTGAACTGGTGCAGCCACTCTGGAAAACTGTGTGGAGGTTCCTCAAAGAATTAAAAATAGACCTGCCCTACGACCCAGCAATTGCACTGTTAGGGATTTACCCCGAAGATTCAGATGCAATGAAACGCCGGGGCACCTGCACCCCGATGTTTCTAGCAGCCATGTCCACAATAGCCAAACTGTGGAAGGAGCCTCGGTGCCCATCGAAAGATGAATGGATAAAGAAGATGTGGTTTATGTATACAATGGAATATTCCTCAGCCATTAGAAACGACAAATACCCACCATTTGCTTCAACGTGGATGGAACTGGAGGGTATTATGCTGAGTGAAGTAAGTCAATCGGAGAAGGACAAACAGTGTATGTTCTCACTCATTTGGGGAATATGAATAATAGTGAAGGGGAATATAAGGGAAGGGAGAAGAAATGTGTGGGAGATATCAGAAAGGGACACAGAACATAAAGACTTCTAACTCTGGGAAATGAACTAGGGGTGGTGGAAGGGGAGGAGGGCAGGGGGTGGGAGTGAATGGGTGACGGGCACGGAGGAGGACACTTGACGGGATGAG